>NC_141537.1:141067891-141441641 GCF_021556685.1 Rattus norvegicus | reverse complement strand
AAGTATGTGAAAGCCCCTGCTTCATACTTTTGTGTCCAGTTTTCATGGCTGAGACACCTGTTACTTTGAGATCCATGACAATGTCATTGAGCATAATGAATGTTAAGTGTGGGTAGCTGAGCTGACAGGTTCCATTAGTCAGATGGTGGCATGGTATGTTTGGAATATCACTGAGCAGCACTATTTGCTAATTTCATAGGGGATATGAGACTAAAACATGTCAGATCATCTCTGACAGCATATTCAAAGTCATCTTAGCTCTCTCTGTTACTAGAGATAGAATGAGTCATGGGCTACTTCGGAAAAAACATGTTCTTTATTAAATGCCCTGTTTGATAATTTCTCTGGAAACTCTTATATGCTTTATCAAATCTTTTTGATTGGACAGAGACTTTTAAAAAGGATTAACAGCATGCCTTTTCTCCCCCAACACCCTACTTTGATGCTGATTTAGATGCTGCCCTACCCAAGCATCCAAACAGAGTTTGGTTCAAATGCTGTTCTTATTGTCTCCATTGAAGTCAAAATTCCTTTGCCTCAAACTGCATCTGAATGAGACTTTTTTTTCACTGTTGCCTGGCTTTGAGGAATATTCATGTGCCAGATTTTTCCCCATAGACATATTAAGGCCATCTATTGTGCCGGCCATCATGGCACATATCTATAATCCCAGCACTTAGGGGACAGAGGAATAGACATCTCAAGTTCAAAGTCTGTCTATATTAATAAATAGTTAGACCCTCTCTCAAACAAGCCATTAATTTTACCATTCCTACCAATCAGGTGCTTTTACTTAAAGATTTGATGTGGGAGTTAAAGCATGTGTAAAATCTGCTCACTTTGGCTAAATAGGCCAGTCATTTTTTTTAAATCCTTCTGGTAATAATTATAATGGAGTTAGTTACTCAAATAGCAGTAATATAATGTAACATTTGTTAATCACACATTGAACATTTATATAATAGCCATGGTACTAAATGTTTTAGCGGCATCTTATTTCTCTGGCAGCATTAGTAGCTACATATTGCAGGTCTGAATATATCGAGTGTCTAATACACTGTGTTAGAGACAGTGAGACTCTTATAAACAGAACGTTACTTCATTCAGATCTTTTGGTCTTTGTAAAACAGTAAGAATAATGAGAGACAGGAGGGCTCTGTGGAGTGTGTGCCTGCATGGACTTGGAAGGGCAAGTCATGTTCAGACAGGGGATCTTCACCATCCAAACCAGGAGATGAAAGCATCAGCCTCTTTTCAGAGAGGAGAATAAAGTGGACGACAGCAGCAAGCTACAGGGAGAGGGAGGAGGAAGCGGAAAGCAGCTGAGCTGTCTTTGATAATTTCACACTTCCGCTAGCATTTCCCTGGGGCTCCAACAGCAGTGGCTGCCCAGGTATTGCTCGATTCTCATGTGACCTTCATTTGGCTCAAGATTGCTTCCGTGGACCTCCATTATTTGCCACTCAAGCTAAGATTCAAACCCTTGTCTTCAGAACCCCAACCAAATCCTAAGCTTGTTCCCTGTCATCCAGTGTGTATTGCCTATCCACAGTAGAAGTCAAAGAGCCCATGGAGCAAGGCCACTGAGCAGGCAAAACATTTTAAATCCATAAAGTGAAAATATACAGAAAAAGAAATTATGTAAGGAAGGAGCTGTATAGAAAATAACTTTGGTAGAATCTTAAAAATCCTTGGGAAAATGAAAGTACTATTGAGCAATTTCATTGCAAAAAACACTCAAGATATTATGAATATGTACAGTAAAAAAGTAAAGTCATTCCCTCTTGCTCTTCCTGAACCCAGTCCTCAGGGATACCCAGTATGCACATTTAGGTGTATGTGTTTCTAGAAATCTTCTGTGTGTGAACTGGATATATGTACACAATGAGATTGTATTACAAACTTCCATTTTATTGGCATGTACCTCTTTGTATGGCATAGATACTATGCCACTTGAATGCACATAGATTTTTTTTCCTTCCAACAAAGGCTATATGGAAGGGGTGATGGAGCTCTTTTGATAGACATTCAATTGTCTACAGCTTTCTGCTTTTACACATCAGATTTCAAAAGGGAGAAACAATTCTCTTTAAAAGTGCTTTATTTGCTCCTAGTAAGACAAATTTCAGAAGCATTACTATCAATGAAGAATGTGTTCTCCTTAATCCTTCAGGGTCCGTTAAGTATGATGGATATTTAAAATACAAGTATCACTGTAGCTGGTTAGTGTGATTTTATGATCCCACAGTGCTAAAGCCATTAGAATTTTTGTAAATTTGGGTGCAATTTAGAATGGAGAGGCTAAGCGATAGTCATCACTTTTGTCTAAAACAGATGTAAAAATACAAAAAAAATCTGAGTGTCATAGGGGATTTGAGTTTACTTGCTGGGGTTGGGGATTTAGCTCAGTGGTAGAGCTCTTGCCTAGCAAGTACAAGGCCCTGGGTTTGGTCCCCAGATCTGAAAAAAAAGAAAAAAAGAAAAAAAAAGAGTTTACTTGCTGAATAATTCATCTTTGAAGTACTTTGAAGATCAACTAATAAGCAAGTATTTATTTATTGATCAGTATGAATGCCCAGCACAGAATCAGGCAACGATCTAAGATATTGTGGCTATGCTTTAAGGTTTGCCCCATGTTCTGCGACCCTGCTGAGCAGGCAGAAATACATGCACCTGACTCAGGATTTTAGATGACGGGATTTTGCATTTATAGTTTCAGGAACAGATAGAGATATAAAGAGTACACAAAGGGCAAAGCAATTCTCCAGGGGCATATTTAGAAAAAATCTGGTAATGCATTATAAAATACTGAAACTTTTTTCTGAGATTGCCAGATTTATTTACTTAAAAGCTTTGCATTTTGTTGACATTTCTCACCTTCCATGGCCATGATGAATAAAGAAATCTTGAAAAATTTTGAAGCAATATGATAGCCAAATCAAATCTTCTATATCAAAAGTCATTTAAAGGAAATTCCATTGTCAATACTTTGTGTCAAGACTAAATCTATCACCAAATACTCCAATATTATAAAAAAAAGAAGCAGAGAATACAGTATTTTTACTTTTGAAATGGAAAAAAGAGCTGAATCTGATGTTCTAGGCCAGCCAATTGGAGGCTGAGGCTGGAGGTTCATGATTTAAAGACTGCCTAGACTAGAGAATGAGTTCAAGTCTCCCTAGACCATGTGGTCAGACAGTGCACGAATATATGAAAATAAGGTATGTACTTCAGGCTTCCTGGTTGCTGCTGCTGCGGAGAGCTCGTAGGCAGCACCCCACGAGCAAACTTGAGCCTCGGGACCACAGGTAAGACCAACTTTTCTGCTGCAAGCGACCTGCCTGGTGAACTCAGGACACACAGAGGCAAAATTCCTCTAGGACCGGGCACTTCCTGTGTTTACCGGAAGTCCCAAACCTGCGGATCCCTACCCGCAGCAGCTCTCTGCTCCCAAACCCTGTGGGAGAGAGACCTCACCACTTGGTCAGGTGGGCACTCCTGAGGCTGCAGAGTAGAAGAGACCACCAACACTGCCCACCCCTGCTCACATCCCTGGCCCAAGAGGAAAATGTATACGGCCTCTGGGTTCCCGTAGAGGAGGGACCAGGAGCAGCAGGTCTGCTGCATCTGATACACCGCCAGAACCTGAAGGGACCGACCAGATAAACAGTTCTCTGCAACCAAATCCCGTGGGAGGGAGAGCTAAACCTTCAGAGAGGCAGACACGCCTGGGAAACCAGAAGAGACTGAACTCTGCACACATCTCTGACGCCAGAGGAAAACACCAAACGCCATCTGGAACCCTGGTGCACGGAAGCTCCTGGAAAGGGCACCTCAGATCTTCCTGGTTGTTGCCGCCTTGGAGATCTCATAGGCAGCACCCCGCAAGCAAACTTGAGCCTCGGAACCACAGGTAAGACCAACTTTTCTGCTGCAAGTGACCTGCCTGGTGAACTCAAGTCACAGGCCCACAGGAACAGCTGAAGACCTGTAGATAGGAAAAACTACACGCCCAAAAGCAGAACACTCTGTCCCCATGACTGGCAGAAAGAAAACAGGAAAACAAGTCTACAGCACTCCTGACACACAGGCTTATAGGACAGTCTAGCCACTGTCAGAAATAGCAGAACAAAGTAACACTAGAGATAATCTGACGGCAAGAGGCAAGCGCAGGAACCCAAGCAACAGAAACCAAGACTACATGGCATCATCAGAGCCCAATTCTCCCACCAAAGCAAACACGGAATATCCAAACACACCAGAAAAGCAAGATCTAGTTTCAAAATCGTAATTGATCATGATGCTGGAGGACTTCAAGAAAGACATGAAGAACTCCCTTAGAGAACAAGTAGAAGCCTACAGAGAGGATCACAAAAATCTCTGAAAGAATTCCAGGAAATCATAAATAAACAAGTAGAAGCCCATAGAGAGGAGTCACAAAAATCCCTAAAAGAATTCCAGGAAATCATAAATAAACAAGTAGAAGCCCATAGAGAGGAGTCACAAAAATCCCTGAAAGAATTCCAGGAAAACACAATCAAACAGTTGAAGGAAGTAAAAATGGAAATAGAAGCAATCAAGAAAGAACACATGGAAACAACCCTGGATATAGAAAACCAAAAGAAGAGACAAGGAGCTGTAGATACAAGCTTCACCAACAGAATACAAGAGATGGAAGAGAGATTCTCAGGAGCAGAAGATTCCATAGAAATTATTGACTCAACTGTCAAAGATAATGTAAAGCAGAAAAAGCTACTGGTCCAAAACATACAGGAAATCCAGGACTCAATGAGAAGATCAAACCTAAGGATAATAGGTATAGAAGAGAGTGAAGACTCCCAGCTCAAAGGACCAGTAAATATCTTCAACAAAATCATAGAAGAAAACTTCCCTAACCTAAAAAAAGAGATACCCATAGGCATACAAGAAGCCTACAGAACTCCAAATAGATTGGACCAGAAAAGAAACACCTCCCGTCACATAATTGTCAAAACACCAAACACACAAAATAAAGAAAGAATATTAAAAGCAGTAAGGGAAAAAGGTCAAGTAACATATAAAGGCAGACCTATCAGAATCACACCAGGCTTTTCGCCAGAAAATATGAAGGCCAGAAGATCCTGGACTGATGTCATACAGACCCTAAGAGAACACAAATGCCAGCCCAGGTTACTGTATCCTGCAAAACTCTCACTTAACATAGATGGAGAAACCAAGATATTCCATGACAAAACCAAATTTACACAATATCTTTCTCCAAATCCAGCACTACAAAGGATAATAAATGGTAAACCCCAACATAAGGAGGCAAGCTATACCCCAGAAGAAGCAAGAAACTAATCGTCTTGGCAACAAAACAAAGAGAAGAGAAGCACACAAACATAACCTCATATCCAAATATGAATATAACAGGAAGCAATAATCACTATTCCTTAATATCTCTCAACATCAATGGCCTCAACTCCCCAATAAAAAGACATAGATTAACAAACTGGATAAGCAACGAGGACTCTGCATTCTGCTGCCTACAGGAAACACACCTCAGAGACAAAGACAGACACTACCAAGCAAATGGTCTGAAGAAGCAAGCTGGAATAGCCATTCTAATATCAAATAAAATCAATTTTCAAATAAAATTCATCAAAAAGATAAGGAAGGACACTTCATATTCATCAAAGGAAAAATCCATCAAGATGAACTCTCAATCCTAAATATCTATGCCACAAGTACAAGGGCACCTACATACGTAAAAGAAACCTCACTAAAGCTCAAAACACACATTGCACCTCACACAATAATAGTAGGAGATTTCAATACCCCACTCTCATCAATGGACAGATCATGGAAACAGAAATTAAACAGAGACATAGACAGACTAAGAGAAGTCATGAGCCAAATGGACTTAACAGATATTTATAGAACATTCTATCCTAAAGCAAAAGGATATACCTTCTTCTCAGCTCCTCATGGTACTTTCTCCAAAATTGACCATATAATTGGTCAAAAAACGGGCCTCAACAGGTACAGAAAGATAGAAATAATCCCATGCGTGCTATCAGACCACCACGGCCTAAAACTGGTCTTCAATAATAATAAGGGAAGAATGCCCACATATACGTGGAAATTGAACAATGCTCTACTCAATGATAACCTGGTCAAGGAAGAAATAAAAAAAGAAATTAAAGACTTTTTAGAATTTAATGAAAGTGAAGGTACAACATACCCAAACTTATGGGACACAATGAAAGCTGTGCTAAGAGGAAAACTCATAGCGCTGACTGCCTGCAGAAAGAAACAGGAAAGAGCATATGTCAGCAGCTTGACAGCACACCTAAAAGCTCTAGAACAAAAAGAAGCAATACACCCAGGAGGAGTAGAAGGCAGGAAATAATCAAACTCAGAGGTGAAATCAACCTAGTAGAAACAAAAAGGACCATAGAAAGAGTCAACAGAACCAATAGTTGGTTCTTTGAGAAAATCAACAAGATAGATAAACCCTTAACCAGACTAACAAGAGATCAGAGAGAGTGTGTCCAAATTAACAAAATCAGAAATGAAAAGGGAGACATAACTACAGATTCAGAGGAAATTCAAAACATCATCAGATCTTACTATAAATGCCTATATTCAACAAAACTTGAAAATCTGCAGGAAATGGACAAATTCCTAGACAGATTCCAGGTACCGAAGTTAAATCAGGAACAGATAAACCAGTTAAACAACCCCATAACTCCTAAGGAAATAGAAGCAGTCATTAAAGGTCTCCCAACCAAAAAGAGCCCAGGTCCAGAAGGGTTTAGTGCAGAATTCTATCAGACCTTCATAGAAGACATCATACCAATATTATCCAAATTATTCCACAAAATTGAAACAGATGGAGCACTACCGAATTCCTTGTATGAATCCAGAAATACTCTTATACATAAACCACACAAAGACCCAACAAAGAAAGAGAACTTCAGACCAATTTCCCTTATGAATATCGACGCAAAAATACTCAATAAAATTCTGGCAAACCGAATCCAAGAGCACATCAAAACAATCATCCACCATGATCAACTAGGCTTCATCCCAGGCATGCAGGGATGATTTAATATACAGAAAACCATCAATGTGATCCATTATATAAACAAACTGAAAGAACAAAACCACATGATCTTTTCATTAGATGCTGAGAAAGCATTTGACAAAATTCAACACCCCTTCATGATAAAAGTCCTGGAAAGAATAGGAATTCAAGGCCCATACCTAAACATAGTAAAAGCCATATACAGCAAACCAGTTGCTAACATTAAACTAAATGGAGAGAAACTTGAAGCAATCCCACTAAAATCAGGGACTAGACAAGGCTGCCCACTCTCTCCCTACTTATTCAATATAGTTCTTGAAGTTCTAGCCAGAGCAATCAGACAACAAAAGGAGGTCAAGGGGATACAGTTCAGAAAAGAAGTCAAAATATCACTAGTTGCAGATGATATGATAGTATATTTAAGTGATCCCAAAAGTTCCACCAGAGAACTACTAAAGCTGATAAACAACTTCAGCAAAGTGGCTAGGTATAAAATTAACTCAAATAAATCAGTAGCCTTCCTCTACACAAAAGAGAAACAAGCCGAGAAAGAAATTAGGGAAACGACACCCTTCATAATAGACTCAAATAATATAAAGTACCTCGGTGTGACTTTAACCAAGCAAGTAAAAGATTTGTTCAATAAGAACTTCAAGCTTCTGAAAAAAGAAATTGAAGAAGACCTCAGAAGATGGAAAGATCTCCCATGCTCATGGATTGGCAGGATTAATATAGTAAAAATGGCCATTCTACCAAAAGCGATCTACAGATTCAATGCAATCCCCATCAAAATACCAATCCAATTCTTCAAAGAGTTAGACAGAACAATTTGCAAATTCATCTGGAATAACAAAAAACCCAGGATAGCTAAAACTATCCTCAACAATAAAAGGACTTCAGGGGGAATCACTATCCCTGAACTCAAGCAGTATTACAGAGCAATAGTGATAAAAACTGCATGGTATTGGTACAGAGACAGACAGATAGACCAATGGAACAGAATTGAAGACCCAGAAATGAACCCACACACCTATGGGCACTTGATTTTTGACAAAGCATCCAAAACCATCAAATGGAAAAAAGAAAGCATTTTCAACAAATGGTGTTGGTTCAACTGGAGGTCAACATGTAGAAGAATGCAGATCGATCCATGCTTATCACCCTGTACAAACTTAAGTCCAAGTGGATCAAGGACCTCCACATCAAACCAGATACACTCAAACTAATAGAAGAAAAACTAGGGCAGCATCTCAAACACATGGGCACTGGAAAAAATTTCTTGAACAAAACACCAATGGCTTATACTCTAAGATCAAGAATCGACAAATGGGATCTCATAAACCTGCAAAGCTTCTGTAAGGCAAAGGACACTGTGGTTAGGACAAAACGGCAACCAACAGATTGGGAAAAGATCTTTACCAATCCTACAACAGATAGAGGCCTTATATCCAAAATATACAAAGATCTCAAGAAGTTAGACCGCAGGGAGACAAATAACCCTATTAAAAAATGGGGTTCAGAGCTAAACAAAGAATTCACAGCTGAGGAATGCCGAATGGCTGAGAAACACCTAAAGAAATTTTCAACATCTTTAGTCATAAGGGAAATGCAAATCAAAACAACCCTGAGATTTCACCTTACACCAGTGAGAATGGCTAAGATCAAAAATTCAGGTGACAGTAGATGCTGGCAAGGATGTGGAGAAAGAGGAACACTCCTCCATTGTTGGTGGGATTGCAGACTGGTACAACCATTCTGGAAATCAGTCTGGAGGTTCCTCAGAAAATTGGACATTGAACTGCCGGAGTATCCAGCTATACCTCTCTTGGTCATATACCCAAGAGATGCCCCAACATATAAAAAAGACGTGCTCCACTATGTGCATCGCAGCCTTATTTATAATAGCCAGCAACTGGAAAGAACCCAGATGCCCTTCAACAGAGGAATGGATACAGAAAATGTGGTACATGTACACAATGGAATATTACTCAGCTATCAAAAACAATGACTTTATGAAATTCGTAGGCAAATGGTTGGAACTGGAAAATATCATCCTGAGTGAAGTAACCCAATCACAGAAAAACACACATGATAACACACACATTGATAAGTGGCTATTAGCCCAAATGCTTGAATTACCCTAGGTGCCTAGAACAAATGAAACTCAAGACAGATGATCAAAATATGAATGCTTCACTCCTTCTTTAAAAGGGTCACCCTTGGCAGGGAATAGAGAGGCAAAGATTAAAACAGACACAGAAGGAACACCCATTCAGAGCCTGCCCCACATGTGGCCCATACATATACAGCCATCCAATTAGACAAGATGGATGAAGCAAAGAAGTGCAGGCTGACAGGAGCCGGATGTAGATTGCTCCTGAGAGACACAGCCAGAATACAGCAAATACAGAGGTGAATGCCAGCAGTAAACCACTGAACTGAGAATAGGACCCCCGTTGAAGGAATCAGAGAAAGAACTGGAAGAGCTTGAAGGGGCTCGAGGCCCCATATGTACAACAATGCCAAGCAACCAGAGCTTCCAGGGACTAAGGCACTACCTAAAGACTATACATGGACTGACCCTGGACTCTGACCTCATAGGTAGCAATGAATATCCTTTTAAGAGCACCAGTGGAAGGGGAAGCCCTGGGTCCTGCTAAGACTGAACCCCCAGTGAACTAGATTGTTGGGGGGAGGGTGGCAATGGGGGGAGGATGGGGAGGGGAACACTCATAAAGGAGGGGAGAGGGAGGGGTTAGGGGGATGTTTGCCTGGAAACTGGGAAAGGGAATAACACTCGAAATGTAAATAAGAAATACTCAAGTTAATAAAAAAAAAAAGAAAGAAATGTACTTCAGCTTGCTCAGCATGAACAAGCTTAGATTTTCCCCAGTATAAGAAAAAAGTGCAACAAAGTGCCCTTAAAAGCACATCATGACTACACTTTCAGCAATGCCTTCTAAAAGTTCAATATTTGAAACAGATGTATATTATTCCTAAGAAAGGTTTTCTGTCCCCGAATGTCTAAATGAAGTTTGTTGTTACTTCCTGATGGATCCATCAGATTGGGTATTTTATTGCATGTGTGCACCTGTGCCTCTGTGTGCTCAAGTACATATGTGTTTATCTGTGTGTATGCACGTATGTTCAGGTGTGCGTGCAATGGCCTGTGTGTGGAGATGGGAAGATAACTCAAAAAAGTTGGTTTCACCCTCTGTAGGATCTGTGCATCAAATTTAGGGTTCTGATCTGCGCACAAGCACCTCTATCCACTGAGCCATCTCTCCTGACTAGGACCAGAATGTTCCTTGTAACAGCTATGGCTGGCTAACACCATGATAGAAGCTTCAGGTAGGCTGAAAATTTCTCCCATAGGTCTTGCGTGAAGTGTTTAACAGGTATGGGTTCCATAGCTGCTAAGTTCAAGCCAGGGCTGTATGCTGGGACTAATTCCAAAACCTGAGTTCTCTATAGCACAGCACTGGACTTATTTTGATGGCATCTTCTAGATGTTTGCACTACCTCAGCTCAACCAAAACATTACTTCCTGAATATTTTTCCTAAATCAATAAGTTTTCCATCGTTTATTTCTCCTAAGCACTTCAATCCACAAAACATTTTTCCTCCAAACAGAAGTCAGACAGATAACTACTAAAAAACCTACATCCTACTCGTTTATTTAATTATATTAAAAATGGCATAAATGCCACACATTTTACCATGTAATACTATTCTCAGGTTTTTCTTTATTGTACCTTTTTTTTTTCTTGAATGTACATTCATTAGTTATTTCTACGTTTGGGGTCCAGGATGTGTAACAAGAAGATTTACATTTTATTCACCATTGGCACAAATTAGTGTGTGGAAGGAGACACTGAGGCAATAGGGGCAACTCCTATGGAGATGGGATATAGCAGGAACTGTGCTTTTAGAGACAGTCCTAACAAATATAATTTGACAACTAAAAGTGTCAGTTGTGTGAAGGCATCCGTGTAGGGAGCTTGTGACATGCCGCGCCTCAAAGATGGTGCTGGTTTCCGCCTTCCACCCTCCCAAAGGTGAGCACTCCTTGTGATAAACAAGTCCTTATTTGGCTATTCCTGCTTGGCTTGCTAAGTTCCGCATAGTGACAACCTATCTGCGCGACCCACGTTGTACGTTGGGGTTGGTTGGCCTTGGGTACTTAAACTGATGTAGGGCGTTCCCCGGGATAGTAATAGTAGTAGTAGTAGTGGTAGTAGTAATAGTAGTAGTAGTAGTAGTAGTAGTAGTAGTAGTAGTAGTAGTAGTAGTAGTAGAAGAAGATTGTATCAAGGTTCCTGAATAAACTCTTGAAGAAGATCTCTGGTCGTGTCTTCCTTGCTGGTCGAGGTTGGTCGCGACACATCAGAAGTCGCTGTTGGCAGTAAAGTCTTGCTATCATGGTCTTTTCTCACTTGACTACTCTCATTTGTAAAAGGGTGACTTTCTGCCTTCCTGTCTTTCATTAGCACATGATTACACTGTATTAAATGATAGGATGCACCATGTTCCTTCATGATGTCATGTAATTCATGCACATTCAACCCCTCCCCAACTGGCTTTTTTTTTATCCCCTCTCCCTTCCCCAGTAACCTTCCCTTCTACTTCCCTGTCTTTGCATATATTTTAATCTAAGTTTTATAAATGGAAGGAAAAGTGATACTCAACTTTTTTGGGGTCCCACTTATTTTGGATAACATGATAACACTCAGTTTTCTTTTTTTCTTATGATGGTATACTGCAATACTGTGTGCGTGTGTGTGTGTGTGTGTGTGTGTGTGTGTGTGTGTGTGTGTTCTTTTTCCTTTCCTCTGTCAATGATCTCTACATAGTCCTTTGGCATGAATATTGCCCATAGTGGGGCAATAAATATGTACACCGATATCTCTGTGGTATACTGGCTTAGACTCACTTAAGTGACCAGCTAAGAACCTTCTAGCTGACTCATATGACATCTCTATTTTTAATTTTGAGAAACTGCTAAGATCCCTCATAGCTGCATGAATACACATTCTCATCAACAATATACCAGGATAATCACTTCCTGGAAACCATTTGTTTCTTTTCTTAATGGTAGTCATTCTGAATGGGGTGATAAAGAATCTGGGTGAGTTTTGATTCACTTTCCCCTAATAGCTAAGAATATTAGCTATTATTTCATGCATCTGTTGTCTATTTTTGCTTGTTTTGAGCCTCTCTCTTCAACTCGTTGGCCCATTTATTGACATGATTGTTTTGGGCTGCTTAATTTATTAATCACCTATCAAATGTATAGTTGCCAAAGATTTGTCTCCTGCTTTGTAGACTGACTCTTTCCTCTGCTGGTTATTTCCATTAGGGGATAATGGTTTCTTTTTTCTTTTCTTTTCCTTTTTTTTAAGGAAATGAGGCTTATCTATTATGATTTGTACTAATCGGTGAAGTTTGCAATTTAAATTCATTTAGTCATTCAATTATCATTATCACAGTTACTCACACTATGGAAAGTCAGTGGCATGTGTTGTTCCAAATGCTTTTTAAGAGTTTCCATGCTGAGTAATGAAGGGGTCAAGCTTAAGTTACAGGGTGATGCCTCCTCATCAGCGGAAGCTATGGTTGTGCACAGCTATTTGTCTTCCTGTAATCAAAGTTATTTTTTTCCCTTTGGAAAACTCACCTAGAAACATTATTCAAGAAACCTATAATAAAGTATAAAGCTTTTCTTTCCGAAAATTAATCTTCAACACCATGGAACAGACAAAATGAAAATGAATTAAAGAGGAATCAGAAAAACATTTTTATAGGATATTGGACTTTTCCCAACTAGGACAAAGTCTTCATTGCTTATTCCAAACAAGAAAGCTCATTAATTTATATAATGCAGGTCAAACATGAAACATTAACTTCCCTTAGTTTCTATAACTCCAGAAAAAGGCAAAAAAAAAACCCTTCATTAATTGTCCCAACGTTCTGCATGCAGATAAGCTTTATTAAATGTATTTTCTCAGCAACATAGAAATCCACGTATAATGTTAAAATGGCTCATGTGCGTTCTCAAAATTTTCTGTGCCTCTGGCAACATCCTGCAAGCAGATAAGTACTACCAGGTTCATTTTCTCAGTAACTTGGAAATGGAACTAAAATACAATATTGCTTTTCTGTGTTTTCAAATTTTGCTCGTTGCCTCTAGCTGAAGCAGGTGAGGAGCATTGATTTTCACGACCTGTGTCTTTGTAGATCAGAGCCTCCAGGTGTGGTGATCATTAGCACTAGATCTTCAAGAGAATGTGGAGCATTGTGCTCAGTGTGCTCGGTTTTGTGCTTTGGAGAAAGTCCAGAGAGAACTGGACTCTTTCCCAAAATGACTGCATCATAGCCATAGGTGCAGATAGGAACTCTGTGATATTCCTTACACTGTGGCCCTTTGCCTCAGAGGAATTGTGACTGGAAAGTTCTTGGGATACAGGATCTGAGGGTGGGAACCTCTTCCTGATGTGCTTTGATGCCAAGGCAAGTGCTCTGCTCCTTATTGTGTGAGTACACATTCTCTTTAAGAGATAGGACACCAGGAGAGCCTTCTAGTTGACTTTGAAAACATCTCCCTGAGAGCAGTAAGGTCTTGTGGTAGAATTTCCCATTTGTTCTGACCCTACCTAAGCCTTTGTTTGTAATGGTAACTATAACATAATTGGGACATGAAGAAGCTGCCCAGAAACTAAAGGCTGCTTTGGTTGTTTGGTCCATGAAGGAACCCGAGCCATACGGAAAAGGCTTTATTTAACCACTCGGCTCTTATTTCTCTCTTGCAATTTCATCTGAAATATAAGGGTTAGGCAGCTAGACTACGGTCTGGCAATCTGGATTTGAATCTTTGCTCACTTCATTGTAAAATCTTGAGTTGAGAAGATTGTAAAATCTTCTTTTTAACTGTAAAACTTTTCTTTTATGATTTCATTGCATAAATATTATGAACAAATTATGTAGCCTCTCCTTTAAAATTTAAAAATTGTTTCTCTTGAACACTTCATTACACACACACACACACACACACACACACACACACACACACCCCACACCACAGAACTTCAACCATATTCTCCCCTGTTATCCTCTCTTCCCCATCCCTGACTCCAAGCTCCTTCTCCCAGTAAATCTCTCTTCTGTGTTCAGGTCTCTATTATTTAAGGTTGCCTAATGAGCATGGGTAGGTGTCCATGGGTGGGTGCATATGCCACACCATGTCCAAAGCACAGTGTTTCACAGTACTTCCTTCCATCCTCTGCACTTACATTCTTCTGTCTTCTCTTCCATGATGTCCCCTAGTGTGTTAGAAGAGGTGATAGCTATCTAAAGGCACCACACACTTTGATGTCAGGACATAGAGGAATTGAGGGAGAACTGAACCACAAGCTTCCTCTGTGTTTGAGCATTAATCTTTTAAGGCTCCCATCTTATCATCTGTGAAACAAGCATTGTTGTTACACCTACCCACACAGGTAGGATGGAATGAGGTGAATTGTAAGACATTGTAAATGCTACTCATGGTGAATGTGGCGAATAGACTTTGTGCCCAGTGAAACAAAATCCTCAGTTCTTCATGTTCATGAGTGGCAGAAGAAAAGAGAATGAGGAACTGTCTCCTTGCCACGTTACAGTGGCTGACAAAAAAATACATGGTGGAACCTATTTTGTGGGTCTGGTTACAAATGTTTTGATAGTCCATGGGAAGCGTGAGTTTCACATATGGTCAGTACAGCATACTCTGTGATATAGCATGGCAGTCTGCTGTACTGGAAACATGTTAATGCATGCATGATATTTAGCAGCATGGCTAGTATGTGTGGGGCTACTAAATAAATATTATTTACTCTCTCTTCCTACTTTCTTATTTGGATCCATGAGAACACCATGCTTGTCTTCCTATTATTCCTATCTGGGAATTACAAACTCATTCCTGCATGCCAGCCCCCATACTGCTCTGAGAGCATCACCATAGATCTTGTTAATTATGTAACACCTCTCACACTTTCTGCATATAGCTTTTATGCATTGGGTGCTTATTTAATGCTCAAATAGAGCTAACAGTAAGTTTTTGTTGGTGTCTGCATAGATAACTCAGTAGTTAAGAGTGAGGACTACTCATGCAAAGAACCCACATTTGGTTTCTTGTACCCATGTGGAATACTTCATAACTGCCTATGATCCCATTCCAGGGAATGGGATACTTTCTGCTAGATCTGAAATACTTATGTTTGCACAAAACTACACACACACACACACACACACACACACACACAGAGAGAGAGAGAGAGAGAGAGAGAGAGAGAGAGAGAGACTTAGAAATAAAGATATATTTAAACAGCAATCTCTGTCAAAAGAAAAGAAAAATCTATTCTCTCATGCTGAATCTAGATTTCCCATATGCATATGAAAGCAGCAGTGAGTATAAGGATGAAGGAAAGGGATCTGCAGGAAGGGAAGTGGGGACAAGGGAAGATTAAAGGGACAGAAAATGTGCGCAAAACACAAATGACATACATTTTCATACATTTATGAAAATGCCACAACAAATTCCAATAATGTGTACCCTGGCTAAAATTATTACAGGACTGACAGAGAGGACCAGAGTTTGGATCCCTGGCACATGCTAAGCATTCCCTTCAGCTTTAAGTGACCCAATGCCCTTTTTCTAGTCTTTGTACATGCCTGTACACATGTGCACACACAATCAGACATAACCGGACAGATACAAATAAATGACTAAAGTAACTTGGTTTGGTAGTAGAGAGACTTAGTTTATTTTGCTAGATATGGCATTCCATGAGATGGGTCTGAGATGCTTTGAGAAGGACATCCTGAAGGTCATTCATCAGGTATGGCCTCATCTGGTACCTTGAACAACTTGATAAAGTGACCACACACTAGGCTGCCAGACATTTTCTCTATCCCTTGCTTATGTTGCTTTTCCACTTCTTGCTGAACTTTCACCCCTCTAACAGCTTCTCTACTGCCCATTATGGCTCTTGGTTTGATTGCAAATTAACGCTCTTGAAGAAGTGCTTTACTCTGATGAGTTTTCAATGACTCTGCTATTGGTGGGGACACTTGTAATTATTGTCACTGGTCTCAGTTTCTATAAGCATTTGCATTTTGAAATAATTAGAATGTGCATTCCATGAGTGTGTGTATATATATATATACATATATATACATACATATATATTCTAGTTGAAGCAGTAACTGAGAAAAGGAAATCACTAACATGTCCATTTGAATTGGAGTCAACTTCAAGAGATTTAGAAAACATGATTCCAACTTTGGCTGTTTAGCCATTTCCATGAAGGTCTACAGTCCTTCAGTACTTTAAAGATTTTAACCGGGAAAGGGAATAACATTCGAAATGTAAATAAGAAATACTCAAGTTAATAAAGAAAAAATGGAAAAAAAAGATTTTAAGGTCAGTATTCTAGTAACTATGCATGCTTCCACACTTTATTTTCCTTCCATCCCTTTATTTTTGAGATGGTGTCTCCTATAGGCATGTGATTCCAGGCCCAGGCTAGCCTTGGATTTACTACATGGCCAAGAATGATGCTGAACTGGTCTCCTGCCTCCACTTTTCAGTAGCTCACATTACAAAAGAGTGCCACTGTGCCTGGCACTATGTGGTGCTAGAGCAAACCCAGGGCTAGGCTTCTGGCTGAGCTATATCACCATATACAACAGATATGAATGCTTATGAAAGAGGAATGTGAACTTCTGTTTGAAATTCTAATATTATACGAGGACTGGGAAAGAGTATGGAGGAGAAAAATGATTTTTCAATAATTCTTGAAGATTAAATGGGGGTTCATTCTCTTGGCTCCCTTTTCTCCTACCTTTGTTCCCTTTTCCCATCTTATCTATTGTGTAGAAGGATCACCTCTTCCCATGCCCATTCATAATCACAACTGTCAAATCAGATGAGGTATTCATTAACCATTTTGGATTTAACCATGACTCTAACTAAAACTACTGAGTCAGGGAAAAATTACCTCACCAGTGAAGTTTTGTCCAAAAGTCCATTTATGCACTCAAAGTTTGGGAATTATTTATGATATATGGTGAGGGAAACAAAATTAAAATTTTTAACGTTTTCTATAAGGGAAGAGAGTTTATGGAGACTTATGTTTTAGGGTGAGTGTTCCAAGGTCTCTCGTTCTCTGCATATTGTGTGGATGTGGGTCTCTGCATTTGTTTCAATCTGCTGCAGGAGGAAGCTTCTCTGATAATGGCTGAGCAAAGCATGGACCTCTGAATATTTCAGAATGTCATTAGAAATCATTTTGTTACTGCATTTCTTTATCAGAAAAATAGTGTTTTGTTTTTGCCTAGGTCCCTGGACTTTTTAGTCTAGATTCTTGACCACCAAAACAGTGTTGGGTATGGGTTGCATCTCATGGAGTGGGCTGTAATACAAACCAGATATTGGTTGGTTCCTCCCACAAGCTTTGTGCCGCTACTGCACCAGCATATATTTCAGGCAGGCCACTATCATAGCTCCAAGGGTTTGTAGCTGGGTTGTGGTTGACCATACTCCTTTGGTAGAATGTAGAATACCTTCTAGTACCATGAAAACTAGTCTGTAGCAGTGCAGGTTCTTGGTAGGCTCCTCCTCAACCTCTCCATGTTCAATGAATTGTATAGGAGCCACCAATAGCCTTGGCAATGGTCTGGGTTATTTGGGTCTATAAGAAGAACTCAGTCAAGAACTTGATTAGATGTAACCCATTCCTGATACAGAAAGCTTCATGGTGATTAGAGGATGTATAGTTAGGGTTTTGTTTCTCCCATTAGTTGGCAATTCATTTAGATTGCCTTCTAATATGTATATATTATGCTAAGCTTCCACTGTATTAGGTTTCCATGTGATCCCTCAAATGGCCTTAGATTTAGTTGTCCCTCCACATATTCCAGAGCTCAGAGAACTCTGCAGAAGAGAAGGCATTAAAAACTGTAAGAATGAGAGGGGAAGAAGGGCACCAAGTATAAGGCCTTCTAGACAGAACAGGCCTCATGCACATATGAACCCATAGAGACTGACGGAGCATCCACAGGGCCTACACTGGTCTGTGCCAGGTGAGTCCTAGAGATGAAAACAGAGGTGAAAACACCCCCATTTCTAACCCAGAAGCTGGCTCCAGTTGATAGCCACTTGGAGCTTTCTCCAAGGGAGAGTCACACCACTCTAAAGAGATGGCCCCATGTCCAGCAGTAGATGACCACACAAAATAAACTCAAAGTTACCTTTGAAGGTTTTGTCTCATAATGTTAAATCAGAGAAAAAATTTAAATCTTATAGACCCTTTGCACACTATATATATATATATATATGATACAGATATATATATATATATAGCCATATATGTGTGTATATATTATGTATATGCATATATACATGTATTATACATAATTATGGCTTCCAAGTTTAGTTTTTTCATGAGATGCCTACGGGATCGACACACATTTCTCGTCTGGTTGAATGTTGTTTGTTTTTGAAAATCATATTCCAATTTGGTCGTTTTGAACTTATCACAGTGTATTTTATACTATTTTATCATTTTTCCTTAGAAGTTTGCTTTCTAACAGGAAGCAGAAAGGGTAAGGAGCCAGACAGGAAGTGGGGGAGAGGAGCTGGGACGAGAAGAGGGAGCAAAATTCATAATCAGAATGTATTGTGAAGAAAAAAAAACCAATTTTCAGTAAAAGGAAAAATATTTTCTCAAGGCTTGACTATTTTATTTGTAACAAGCCTTTTAGGATAAACTCATTTTCAAAGGATTCTGTCTCCTTGTACAGCAGGAAGGGGAGTGGCTTGCAGTTCTCTGGTTGGTCACAAGCCACAAATGCATACTTGGAAAGGCTGCCATTTATACCTGCTGCAGGTAAAAAGATGCATAGAGAAAACTCTCTGTTTTAGCCTTCATGATATACAGTGCAATCTCCATGGCTCCCCCTGACCAAGTGCATGCATATCTTTGTTAAGATTGCAAATTCCTCTACGCCTAATAAAGAAATAGGTTTCAGATTAGCATGTAGATCACACTTCTGTTTCTCTAAAATCACATTGACGTAACAGAATTTAGTTCTAATCTCCTATTCAATGTTGTTAAAAGCAGGAAGGGAAGTGAGATGTACATGCTAAAATCAATGCCGGCCATCCCACAGGCTTGCTAACTGGTAGCATCTCAAAGTCATTTTTTTTTTTTTAGAATCAGTCTGGTGTTTGAGGTTATGGACTTGTTTACCTTTTTGTTGTTGTTGTTGAGTGCCAAGTTTTGGCAGATAATCTAAAATCACGTCTTCTCCCATCAGGAATTGCTCATGCATCCTCAATTTGTTTTTTAATACATTTGTGTGTCCGTAAACTAGCAAAAACAACCCTGGGGTGTCTACAATAAAACTAGACTTGTATAGCTATAAAAGGACAACGTTTTCCCCTTTACCATAGGTTCCCTGTGGGCCACAGCTCAGCAAAGAGTGGCTAGGAAAAGCAGATCAGAAGTAAGAAGATTTGGCAGTGAGCTGGGTGGTCTCCAGAATCTCACTAATATACTGCAGGGAAGGGAAGTGACAGGAGGGGAAGGTCTTTAAGCCAGATACAATGTTAGTGCCTACAAGAAGAATTTAAACTATAAATGATAGGGAAGAGGAAGAAAAGAAGGTGATGTCATTGAGTGTGTGGACTACATGGAGGGAGGAAAGACACCCAAAGGTGACCGAGGCCTGCAAACCAGAACCAGAGACAATGTGCTGGCTTGCACGGCAACAGTGAGTTAAGAGGAGTAGCTAAGTTTGTGGGCATTATGAAAGCAGTTGATTGTGGGGCTATCCCCAGTGGGACTAATCTAATTGCACGATGTCTTAAGAGCTGCAAACATTCTTCACCTGGTATTCAGGTTTGAGGGAAAAACATGAGCATCCTTCCCCTTGTGGTTTCTGGCTTTAAAGGTAAAGGTGGCCAAAACCCAGCATACTTGGAAGCCTCAAAAACCAGAAAGTGACTCACGGCAACCGGCGAGAAAATAGAGACCCCAGGTCTACAACCACGTGAGGCTGCAGTCAGCTACTAACTTGAATGAGCCCGGAGTGATATTTTTCTACAGGACACCCCAGTCCACTGATACCTTGGTTTTGATACTCAGGGCAAAGAGAGAGAAACCTGACACTCTGGGACTTTAGATCCATAGTTATGGAAGCTATGTGGGTCAGAGGAAGGAATTCTGGAAGGAATTGGGAAGCTGGCATCTGTGGCAAACCATGTGGCCTCAGGCTGGTAGGTAGTGTGTTCTAGCCCAGGACACTGTGCCTTTGTAGGGCATGGTATTCTCCTCTACACAATGGAAGTACCTATAGTTCCCTCATCAGCCAATGAGGCCTTTCTGTAGTAATGGCTGGCACAGAAAAGGTATGCCTTGCTAAAACACCACACAGCGGACTTTTCCTTTTGAGTTCTAAAACTGGTGGACAGACACTATCTGAAAAAAAAAAACTCATTAAACTGATTTATTATAGAAAAAGCCCTGTTCCAGGCAGAAGATGGAGAAAATACTCAGGAATGGGTCTAGAGCAAGTGGCCATCCAGATGCATATGAAAGTGACCTTCTTAGACCACTCAGTTGGATGGATGTGGAGATCACTCAGAGAACTGGAACAATAGGGACTCAGACTGAACAATTGACCTGAGCATGCACTGTAGCTTGCTAGGTGATACAGGTCCTTCTAGTCCATGGATCCTACTTTGAGGAGCAAAAAGACTGAATACATGAGTGAAGAAATGTTCTCATGTCCCACAATGTTCTGGATGCTGAGATGGGCAGGAAGAGTTGAAGAACGGTCAGAGATCTGTGCCCAGCTGGACGTGCTCAGCTGCGCTCTGCTGGTAGGCTTTCCTTCTCTGATAGTGTAGACTATTCGGGGCACAGGTATGTCAGCAAAGTACAATTGGGGTCAGTGGTGAGTCAGGTAGGACATTTTGCAACAATAGTCTTACAAATAAAGTAAGGTCTTGACTACGCATGGTAAATGCATCCCTGTATCCCTGTATCCCTGTATTGCTGAATCTATGCATCGTTTTCTAATAATTTCTATTTCAAAGAGCATTTCCTTTTGTGATAAATTCTCTTAGGAAAGTTAAATTATCAAGTGTTTTGTGGATGTCAACCAGGCATACTGCTTTGGAATTTTGAAGTTTAATGTTCTAGCATGTCGGCTTTCTTTTCAGTCTTTGTCGTGTGTGTGTGTGTGTGTGTGTGTGTGTGTGTGTGTGTGTGTGTGTGTGTATTTCTTCTGCATATGAGCATTTTGCCTGCATATATGTATGTGTACCACATATATGTCTGGTACCCACTGAGGCCAGAAGGAGGTGAATCACCTGTAATTGGAATTACTGGTAGTTGTGAGCCATTGTATAGGCTCTGGGAAATGAATGCAGGTCTTCTGCAAGAGAAGCAAGGCTCTTAACTGCTCAACATCTCTATAATCCCTCTCTGAGGTTTTGAGTTTTTTCTTTTTCATTTATCATTTTAAGGTATGTTGTTAGTTATGGCCTTAGAAAGTAAACTTAATCGGTGTAAGAGTTTGTATATGGCTGGCCCAGGGAGTGGTCTTTTTGGAATAGATGTGGCCTTGTGGGTGTGAGCTTTAATACACTTGTCCTAACTGCCTAGGGGCCAGTATTCTGCTAGCAGCCTTCAGATGAAGATATAGAATTCTCAGCTCCTCCTGCACCATGCCTGCCTAGATGCTGCCATGTTTCTGCCTTGATGATACTGGACTGAACCTCTGAACCTGTAAGTCAACCCCAATTAAATGTCCTTTATAAGACTTGCTTTGGGCATGGTGTCTATTCACAGAAATAAAACCCTAAGACAATTGGGAACTCAATCAGATTGAGTTCATCTGATGTCAGGGTCACTGGTCCAGACAAATGCAGAGTATTGACAACTGCTCTAGATTCTTACCTGAGAAATCCAGTAGATGCAGGGAGCTGTGTGGTCTACTTACCTCTCAGGGAACATCGGCCTGATCTGAGAAATGATGCCTGTCTTCAGAGAAGAGAGTGATACCTAGAAATGATTCTGAGAAACTGATCAGAGATTTTAGAACTCAACCACAGCATAATAGCAACTAGGAGAATATGATATCGAAGTCCAGAGAATCAACTTTAAAAGATATTGTAGAAGAAAACTTATCTCCAGCATGCTAATATAGTATTTTATTGTAGTTTCCTGTGGCTTTTCCCAATCCGTTTACACATGATAGCAGTTTCTCTCGTAGCATATTCCTTTAAAAAATAAAAATCTAACAGGATATATTACTCTTTGTAGTACATTAGTTTCTGAATTATGTCTAATTATATCATTATACCCCATTGTGTGATTATAGCAACTCTAATCAATAACTCAATTACTCATCGTTTTGTCTGTACAATGCTAGTGCAGTGAACATCTTTTGTTTTTTATTATGTCTTTCTTCAGATAAATCACCCATGGTTGACTTATTGGATCTGCTGAAGCGACATTTTTTTTTAGGGGGAAAAAAGTCCTATTTCTGGAGACTTGATTAAAACAATCTTGCTATCATTGTAGGGATTTTCTGTGATTTATTCAGATGGGTTTTAGAATTGAATTATCTTTGTTTGTTAAAGTTATATTGATAATGCTAGCTAAATATTCCAATTTGCTACTAGTTTCTGTGGCTTTTCTTTTGTATTTGTTCAAAAGTCTTTGGGTGTGGACATTCATTTATCTCTTGATGCCTTAGGGGTATGTATTATAACCTACATTTACTCATTTTTATTTAAAGTCATTAATTCCACTGCTTATGAGCAATAGGGGTCATCAAGGTTCATCAAGAAAGAGGGAAGTCTTGTGTTAGCACCAGGCCCTCTATAGCCCATTCTCGTTGATCTTCTGAACATTTCTCGGTGACATTTATGAAGACTGTCCCGTTTCTCATAGGACTCTTAAAATCATGGCATGTGTTCTAAATGTTGCCTGTCCTCTCTAGTCACTCATCTGAGACTCCTAGCTCCATGTCTTTAGTGGAGTTCATATCCTACAGTAATTGCAGTAATAACTGTAACAGCAGCAACAACAATAACAACAACAACAACAACAACAGCAACAACAGCCAGGAAAGTAAAAAGGACCATTGCTGGAGCTAGGGGGCAGGAATAGAGAAGGGACTAGAATAGCAGGGTACAGGTGCTCTGATGAGGGAAATGGGAAAAAAAACATGGTGGGGTTCTAATTAATATACAGAATAATATTTCATCATGGCATTTTCAGATATGTTCGGATGTCTGTTTCTATTCATTCTCTCTCTCTCTCTCTCTCTCTCTCTCTCTCTCTCTCTCTCTCTCTCTCTCTCATCTTCACTTGGTACATTTTCCTGTTGATGTACTTGAGGTCTACACCCAGAAGTGGTATAGCTGTGTACCATGGCATATTTCTGTTTTTAGGAATTTTTTAAGAACCTCAAAACTAGTTTCCAGTGTTGTAAGAGTTTACATTTAAGATTTTTTGCTGCAATGGTAGTGCTGTAAATTACATCTTCCATATTTCAGCATTTTCTAAAACACTTAAAGCATGATTGGGCACATGTATATATTTTACAGTGATTGCCCTAATCAAATGAACACACCCATTGCCATTCATAGTTACTGTTTTCTTGTGTGGTGTCCATACTTAAAACTACTCTACATGGATTTCAAGGAAACAGTAAGTGTTAAGTGCAGCCATATGCTGTAGATTAGAATCCCCACAGTGTTTGCTCATTATGTTCTGATTATCACCTCTGCATCTGATCCACTAGCAATGCCTATGTTCTGTGTGAACTCTCCTGTTTATCACAGAAGATCAGTGTGGGGTGGCAGGCTGTGAAAGGTATTCTGATTCCTGGTAGAGATAGGTCAAATCCCCAGGGACCCTAAAAGGGCTGGCAGGTGTATTCCCAGTCTCCCAGATCAAGGCCTCACTAGCTGCAAACCCCCACAAACCCTTGTAGAAAGGTTTAAGACAAACCAGTCATGTAGAGCAATGCCCCAAGCCTCTCCTCCACAGGTGAGGACATAACCACAGGTCACATAGGCTTAAGACAGATCAGTCATAGAAACAGGACTATGCCCCCAAAAAGTAGATGAGGTCTTCCCAAGCTCTCAGGCCAAACCAATAAGAAGTACCTGCTGTCAGACACTGACCCATCCAAAAATTGTATTTAAGTGTCATTTTCAGAATTAAAGGTATTCAGGAATTATTCCATCATCTGAGAGCTTCTGTCACAAGAGCTGGAGCACCACTACTTGAGGAAGAGATCTGCTCTTCCAAAATCAACGCCAGAACCTCCCCTGCACCCCTCGTCGGCTGAGTCTCCTGCTCGTCCTGGGCAACTGAAGCTGCAGCAGCAGAAAGGAGTTCTTGAAGAACTAGCAGCAGGAGGTGGCTGAAGCTGTTCCTCCTCCCTGCCCAAGCTCTCTTCCCTTTGCCCAAACCTGCACCTAGCAGGTCTAGAGATTGCTATGAAGAGCTCCAGACACCAGAGCCCCACAAGACAGTGCTGCTTTTATGTGTTTGCCTTGTTTTATTAATCAAAAGCCATCCATGTTTATCCCCACTGTGCTGTGGTAGAATTTCCTTTTTAAAGACTGAATAATGTTTCACAATGGACTATTTCATATAGATCAGATGTGATATATATTTCATTCTATTTCAGCTGTTGTTAAAGCGCACAGATTAAATACATTTATTCCAGTGTGTGTTATGTATACCTTGGTGACTCAGTAGTAAAGTAGGCTGGGGAGACGGCTCAGTTGATAAAAAACATTTACTGTTCCCCCCCACCACCCAAGTTTGGTTCCCAGAACCCACTACAGGTGCTCACGACCTCCAGCTACAGGAGATCCAACTCCTCTTCTAGTCTCTCTGACCAATGCATTCATGTGTACATGGCCCCCAACACATACACACCTATGCACATAATTGAAAACAGTGAAAAGGAATGTTTAAAAAGGAGCAAAAGAAGAAAGTAAGTGTCTCTCTGTGGAGAGCTTCTTCTATAAAACAGTGTTAATAAATGTTAGTATTAAGACCTCTTCTGAAGGTATCTTAGTGATTATTCATTCTCTTCCAGTTCACTGTGTATCTTCTCGATTATGCTGTTTCTTACAGGAATTACCTTTTGCATTGAGTTTTTTTTAAATTAAAACTTTTTAATGAGGATATGTTGGAAATGCATTGAACTCACGGGAAATATTCCGTGTAAAATATCCTCATGTTCTTGTGAAATAGGGTAAATTGATAGCAAAGCAATATTGAGTTGGGTCTACCTTAAGACTTTATAGATCCATTGCTATGGATATTTTTTTGTTAGCAACTTTAGGTCTGAATTGCACAGGTAACTGATTCAGCTGGATGATAAAAATCCTCAGGGAGGTGATGCTTGAGTGAGTTTATTAAGTTATTTCTCAGGGTTTTAGTGATTCAATGGAAAATGAATTTTTAAGGAAAAGCATGGCAGGTAATAAATATGAACTACTTCCTACCTACTTCTGATGTACAACCGAATGGTAGTTCTCTTCAGTTAAGGAAAAGATGGATGGCTGTGACCACACCAGAAGGAATGTTAAACTGAATGGTGGGAATGGCAATCAGAGAAAGCAGGGCAACGTCACTAGAAATTCTTCCAGATATTATTTTCTGAGATGTACTCATCTAAAGTGAAATTTAAAGACTGAGTCTGAAGGAGTCAGAGGGCAATAAAGTTTCAGGGCATTTTAAAACCTAAGAATTTTAAAATGGATATATTTATTTTTGCTTTATTTGTATGAGTATTTGCCTGCCTGTATGTAATTGTACCATGTGAGTTCCTAGTGCTGTCAGAAGCCAGATGAGGTCTCAGGTCCCTGGAAATGGAGCTACAGATAGACGGCACACCATGGAGCTGTTGAGATATGAAACTGGTCCTCTGCAAGAGCAGCAGGTACTCAATCTCTGAGCCATTTCTCTAGCCCCAAACTTAAGAATTTTAACTCTGAGGTTATGATGCTAAAACCTAAAGGATGGATTTAAGACATTATATTTGTGTGTTTCACTGCCACTGTGTGTGTGTGTGTGTGTGTGTGTGTGTGTGTGTGTGTGTGTATCCACCCATACATGCATGCATTCACAGAGGCCAAAATTCAATATCAGATGTCTTTCTTTTGTTCTCTACCTTGAGATCTACTTAGAGATGGGGTCTTGAACTGAACCTGGACTTCATGATTAGCCAGACTGGATAGATAGTGATCATTGGAGATCCTCTTATTTCTGCCAGCACCAGAATTAAAAATGCTTATCATCACACCAGAATCTTTACTCTCAGCTTCTCATGCTTGCATATGGATCACTTTCCTAGCTCAGCTCTCTCATCATGTAACTTTGTTATTTATGTAATGAGGAGCAGCCAAGTCTTGGAAGCACAGTGGCCAAGGAGATACCTCAATTGTCTTGTTCTGGAGTGGATTATGGTAAAAGTGTATTCAGTTAACCATCAACTGTTTCAGTGTTTGTATTTTATAGACAGAAATCTGGTACCTGTTGAGGAAATGCTCACTGAATGAGTAAAACTTTTATGTTCTTTGCACAGCTTTTGTTAATATGGATATTAATATAGAGAAACATGTTTATTGGTAGGAATAAAGGTTATGAATGAAATAGAAGACTGTGATGGGGCTGGGTGTAGGCCTGAAAGGTGGCTCAGTGTTTAAATTGCAAACTGATCTAGAAAGCCCAAGCTTAGCTCCCAGTACCTATGCTGGGTGGCTCACTTCTAATTTCAGCTCTGTTCCCGGGGATCTGATTCCTTCTGCTGGCCTTTCAATACAATGTTACTCAGGTGCACATACCCATACGTACATATTACAAAATAAAATAAATCTTAAAAACAACTCCAGCTGCATCTTAAGATAGTGAATGCATTATAGATAGGAGTCTCTCTCTTTTTCTCCTTTTGAGCATTCTTTGCATAGACTGTTGCCCATTATCCCCTAGGAAGGCAGTGACATTGAACTAGTAACATTCTAAATCAATGACTCTCCAAATCAGTGGAGCTTGGCAAACACTAGGCTTTTGAGAAAACTAACAAAACTGATTCCCACACCACAAGGATTCCTTTTTCATTGATATGCAAGACTGAGACAGCTCATATGTTATAGGCAGCTCAGATGAGGGTACAAGCATTGTACCCTCCATGAGCATTAAGCTCATAGTGTGGACTTGGTGACTGATGAATTCACCTACAGTTTCTGGTCCAGTCCATCCGAATTAGTCTTTCCAACAAACCTCTAAGCAATGCTCTTGCTTGCCTAAGAACACCATTTTGAGAACTGGTTCGTGATCTAACTCTTCTATGCCTTCATGGGCAGAGGCATAGCTAGAGTTAATTTCCCCTCAGGATGGTCACAGTGGTTTCTTCATTTTCCTCCTTGGGAAAAAAATAGAACAGGTTTCTAAAATCTCCATTTTTCACTTGACTACCAACTCAGCTTTCTCCTCCATTGTGACATAAGAGCATGCAGCTACTATGCCTTTTGTATGTAGGCCACAGCAGGTGACTTAATCAGTGCATCACTGCTCACGTAGAGATTGATTAGTTCTGTAACACTTTATTAACACCCTCTTCCATGGTTCTTTTCCTTCCCTGTGCAGCTTGTCTTCTTAGATGCTATTACAGTATCCAGGATTCAAGCTATCCTTCAGAAAGCCCAGTAAGGTAGTTCGCTCTGGATCGTATTTTCTGTGAACCTATATCTCTTACTTGAAAAATATGGAGTTGGAGAGAGTAATTTCAAGAGAAAAAAGATAGTGAGATGGTTCAAGAGCCTAGAGAGTAATACTCAGGTATTTTGAAGATTAAAAATAGTTCATAACATTTTTGCTTTTGATGTATATGTATTAATTGTATATATTATCATGTTTAGGACAATAATTCCACACATGCATAAGTATGTAAAAATTACCCACCAGGCCACTATTAACTACTACCCTGACACAGCTTGGCTAGGATTTTCATCTTCTACATAGAAGAGAAAACATGTGGTTCATGTCTGTCTGTGTCTGGCTTATTTCCTTTAACATAATGTCCTCCAGGTCTACCCATTTTATTGTAAACAACAAAATCTTATTTGGTATCATTTTTTTCTTTTATTGGATTTCTTAAATTTACATTTCAAATGATATTCCCTTTCCCAGATTCCTGGAAATAAGCCTCCATCCCATCCCGCTCCTGTTCTTCTATAAGGGTGTTCCCCTCCACATCGATCCCACCCCCCTTATTCCCCTACCCTGGGGACTTTGGCAGGACCAAGGGCTTCTCCTTCCACTGGTGCCGAACAAAGACATCCTCTGCTACATACACAGCTGGAGCCAAGGGTCAGTCCATGTTTAGTCGTTGGGTTGTGGTTTAGTCCTAGGGAGCTCTGGTTGGTTGGCATTGTTGTTCCTATGGGGTTGTAAGTCATTTCAGCTCTTTCAATCATTTCTCTAATTCCTCCAATGGGGAGTTCCGTTCTCAGTTCAATGGTTTGCTGCTAGCATTCGCCTCTGTATTTGACATGCTCTGGCTGTTTCTCTCAGGAGACATCTATATCCAGTTCCTGTCAGCATGCACTTAGCTTCATCAATCTTAATGAGTTTTGGTGGCTGTATATATATGGGCCACATGTGGGGCAGGCTCTGAATGGCCATTCTTTTAGTCTCTGCTCCAAACTTTGCCTCCGTATTTCCTCCTATGAATATTTTTGTTCCCCCTTTTAAGAAGGAATGAAGCATTCACCCTTTGGTTATCCTTCTTGAACTTCATGTGGTCTGTGGATTGTATATTGGGTAATTCAAGCTTTTAGGCTAATATCCACTTATCAGTGAGTGCATACCATGTGTGTTTTTCTGTGATCGGGTTACCTCACTGAAGAATTTTCCAGTTCAAACCATTTGCCTATGAACTTCATGAAGTCATTGTTTTTCATAGCTGAGTAGTACTCCATTGTGTAGATGTACCACATTTTCTGTATCCATTCCTCTGTTGAAGGGCATCTGGGTTCTTTGCAGCTTCTGGCTATTATAACTAAGGCTGTTATGAACATAGTGGAACACATGTTTTTGTTGTATGTTGGAACATTTTGGCCCAGGAGAGGTATAGCTGGGTCCTCAGGTAATAGAATGTCCAATTTTCTGAGGAACCTCCAGACTGATTTTCAGAGTGATTGTACCAGCTTGCGATCCTACCAACAATGGAGGAATGTTCCTCTTTCTCCACATCCTCCCCAGTATCTACTGTCGCTGGAGTTTTTTATCTTAGCCATTCTGACTGGTGTGAGGTGGAATCTCAGGGTTGTTTAGATTTGCATTTCTCTTATGACTAAAGATGTTGAATATTTCTTTAGGTGCTTCTCAGCCATTTGATATTCCTCAGCTGAGAATTCTTTGTTTAGCTCTGTACTCCATTTTTAATAGGGTTATTTGGCTCTCTGGAATCTAACTTCTTGGATTCTTTGTAAATGTTGGATATTAGCCCTTTATTGGATGGAGGAATAGTAAAGGTTTTTTTACCAATCTGTTGGTTGCTGTTTTGTCCTAATGACAGTATCCTTGGCCTTACAGAAGCTTTGCAGTTTTATGAGGTCCCATTTGTCAATTCTTGATCTTAGAGCATAAGCCATTAATTTTTTTGTTCAGAAAAATTTCCCCAGTGCCCATGTGATCGAGACTCTTCCCCACTTTTTACTTTATTAGTTTGAGTGTATCTGCTTTGATGTGGAGGTCCTTGATCCACTTGGACTTAAGCTTTGTACAGGGCAATAAGAATGGATTGATTGACATTCTTCTACATCCTGTCCTCCAGTTGAACCAGCACCATTTATTGAAAATGCTATCTCTTTTCCACTGGATGGTTTTATCTACATTGTCAAAGATCAAATGACCATAGGTGTGTGGGTTCATTTCTGGATCTTCAATTCTATTCCACTGATCTACCTGGTTGTCTGTGTACCAATACCGTACAGTTTTTATCACTATTGCTCTGTATTGTTGGGTATAGTTTTCACTATCCTGGGTTTTTTTGTTTTTTCAAATGAATTTGCAATTTGCTCTTTCTAACACTATGAAGAATTGAGTTGGCATTTTGATGGGGATTGCATTGAATCTGTAGGTTGCTTTTGGAAAAATGGCCATTTTTCTATGTTAATCCTGCCAATCCAAGAGCATGGGAGGCATTTCCATCTTCTGAGATCTTCCTCAATTTCTTTCTTCAGGGACTTGAAGTTCTTGTCATACAGATTTTTCACTTGCTTGGTTAGAGTCACACCAAGGAATTTTATATTATTCGAGGCTATTATGAAGGGTGTCATTTTCCTAATTTTTTTCTCAGCCTATTTAACCCTTTGAGTAGAAGACTATTGATTTGTTTGCCTTAATTTTATACCCAGACACTTTGCTGAAGTTGTTTATCAGGCTTAGTAGTTCACCAGTGGAACTTTTGGGGTCACTTAAGTATTGTATCATATCATCTGCAAATAGTGATATTTTGACTTCTTCCTTTCCAATTGGTACCCCTTTGACCTCCATTTTTGTCTGATTGCTCTGGCTAGGACTTAAGTACTATGTTGAATAAGTAGGGAGAGAATGGGCAGCCTTGTCTAGTCCCTGATTTTAGAGGGATTACTTCAAGTTGGTCTCCATTTAGTTTAATGGTAGCTACTGGTTTGCTGTATATTTCTTTTACTATGTTTTGGTATGAACCTTGAATTCCAGATCTTTTCAGGACTTTTATCATGAAGAGGTGTTGAATTTTGTCAAATGTTTTCTGAGCATCTAATGAAATGAAATGGGTTCTTATCTTTGAGTTGATTACTTTGATGGATTTCTGTATCCCTGCATCCCTTGGATGAAGCTTACTTGACCATGATGTTTGATCATTTTGACGTGTTCTTGGATTTGGTTTTGGAGATTCAAAACCAAATTGTGTAATTGTGGCTTCATAAAAGGAATTTGGTAGTGCTCCATTTGTTTATATTTTGTGGAATAGTTTGGACAGTATTGATATGAAGTCTTCTATGAAGGTCTGATAGAATTTTGCACTGAACCCATCTGGTCCTGGTCTGTTTTTGGTGGAAGACCTTTAATAACTTCTCCAATTTCTTTAGGAGTTATGGGCCAGTTTAGATGGTTTATCTGTTCCTGATTTAACTTTGGTACCCAGTATTTGCCTAGAAAATTGTCCATTTCTTCCAGATTTTCCAGTTTTGTTGAATATAGGCTTTTGTAGTAGAGTCTGATGATTTTTTTGAATTTCCTCAGATTCTGTTGTTATGTCTCCCTTTTCATTTTTGATTTTGTTAATTAGCATACACCATCTGTGTCCTCTGGTTAGTCTGGCTAAGGGTTTATCTATCTATTTGATTTTCTCAAAGAAGAAACTCCTGATTTTGTTAATTCTTTGTATAGTTCTTTTTGTTTCTAGTTAGTTGATTTCAGACATGAGTTTGATTATTTCATGCCTTTTACTCCTCATGCATGTATTTGCTTCTTTTTGTTATAGAGCTTTTAGCCGTGCTGTTAAACTGCTGTCATATGCTCTCTTCTGTTTCTTTTTAGAGGCACTTGGAGCTTCTGAGGGTCCAGCTCTCTCCCCCACCTTCCTATTATTACTTAAAGATGGAGTACAAACACCTTTTTGACACAGTGAAGTAATTTCATTTGCATAGATACTAAAAAATGTAGCACTAAATTATATGGTAGATTTTTTTAAAGGATTGTACACAAGTCACTCCATAATTGTTGAATTAACTTATATTTCCACGACAATGTACAAGAGTTTTCTTTTCACCATACCCTTGCCAGCATCTGCTATTTTTGTTTGTTTTAATAACCTCTCAGACTCGGGTAAGGCATAAATACATGTAATTTTGTTTGCATGTGTGTGCACGTGTGTTGTGTGATTGAATATATGTACATGCATATTCACATGTGGATCAACCAGCCCTGGATTCTGCTTCCATTGCGTTCTATCAAATCCCTCATTAGATTATCCTAGCAAAGGAGCAAATATAGTGTCTACCATCCTCTTTATTTGTTTCTAGTCATGTCTTGTTGAGAAGACAGTACTGTTCTAAGTGGCTCTAGAAAGTTCTCAAAGATGAATACACACACACACCACCACCACCACCACCACTACCACCACCACCATTACCACCATGGCAAAATTTAAGAGTCATGCAAGAGCCAAAAAACGTATTGTGACACAACTGGCTTGAAATCATTTTGTGTTAAGAATATACCTTGAATTTATGAATCATTTATTTTTCTTTTTAAAAGTTCATTCATGTGTTTTCCATGTTTTCTAAGGGTCTCACAAAAGCAAATAAGTGAGCAAATTCCCCTTAAGTTGTCAATGAGGACCATTGACTGTATAAAGTTTCATTTGAGTCTTGGATTCATACAAAATTTATATTCTTGCCCTTCATCTGTATTTCCTATGCAAATTTAAACAGTATTTTAAGTATTTTTTCTGTAAAAATTATACTGTTTTACTTTCCACAGGCTAATGAGAAAGATGTTCTATTGAATCTACATATTGGAGGTAACAAACCTGAATTAAATTAAGCCTCATCCACCCTAGCTGTCAATATCCAGGCACCTCCATTCTATGTTCTCGAATTAGGATTTTCAAGAACCTATAGGTATATGTGTTTTAAGGTTCATTGGTGTGATGATGTCAAAATCCTATCATTGTTAGTTTGTGTGTGACAGAATAGTCTGAGATGGTCATCTCTTTTAATAAGAAGGTTTATTAGCATATGTTCATTATATAACAAAGGATTTCATTATATCTATATAATGAATTTGTGTCATATTCACACCCATTTTCCTCTTTGTCCTACTCCAGCTCTTGCTGACCTCCCTCCTTAGTGTGTTCTCAACTGTCAGGTCTTTTTTTGTGTGGCCCAATGAGCACAGGACTATGTTCAGTAGCTACTGACCATGTGATTCTACCACTAAAAGGGTGTTCTCCACACAAGCATCCATAACTGCCTATATATCCTCAGAGAGGCCTGGGGCTTGTGAGCCTCTCCTGTATGCACTGTGGGAGGTGGCTAGGTTAGTCATTGAGAGTTATGTGCAGATAGGCACAGATCTTGAGGATATAAGGATGTCATGTCTATCTTGGACTCAGAAGTCGGTATTACACAACATTTCCTGACACCTTCCTCTGGATTTTATGTTATTTTTGCCCTATTTTCTGTAATGTTTTTGAGCCTTGGAGTGAGTGACAGTTTTTTCAGCATTTTCATCAATTATGATTCTCTACATTTACTACTGCCCACTGTAAATGAATGAATGAATGAAATCAGAGCTTATCTGACACAAGAGCTAGCAAGAGTGCAAATCTATGGAAATAGAGTTAGATATTTAGAAGGCAGTATGGCAGGCATATGATATTGAATTTAGCTCCTAAAAGCTCTGAACTGTGTCAAATCTGAGACTGGCTTAGATATTATCAAGTTCTGTTGTTGCCTGGAGAGGACTACATCCTCTAGAGAAGAGAAGACGTACCAAAGACATGAGATGGAATTTTGAGTGAAGCCTCTATTGTTCATCAATGAGGAAAGAGATCATATGACTTTGATTGTCTTAACAGCTGCACCTCATCATAGAGTTATGTGGGAGCTCTTCAATGTTGAAGAGGATACACTTAAGCCTGAACAATAAGAATAAGCATCTATGAACCAGCGAATCAAGTGTGCTTTATACATGTCTGCCAAGCCACATAGTCAGGCTCTGAGAGCCACCCTAAGTGCATTTCCAAGGAGTGTTTTTTATTGTTGGTGGATTTAAAAGGTCAGTTATGGTTGACCAATTCTGTTACCACTTTAGGGAACAACAAATGTGAGGAATTTTTTTTTAAAGAAGAGATGGTAACAGTCAAAGGTCTTGGTTTAGCAGAGATGCTGTAAATTTTTATAACAAATCTACACAAAGGGTCATGTTCGTGCATCTAGAACATAGCTCAAGTTAGTTTTGGGGTATGAATAAATCCCCAGGGGACATTCTGGTAACACGTCTGGAGTCTGTCATTGCTTATGATCGGAGGCCAGTCTGTTTGCAGTGTGGTCACTCACTGATTTCATTCTGACAAACTGCTGATGCTAAGGCTAGTTAGTCACTTTTTCCCATCGGGCATTGTGGAAAGGCTTTGAATTTTTGAGAGCTTATGTATTAGGGTGGAGAGAAGACAGAGGAAGAGATGGAAGGGAAGAAAGAGAAAGAGAAACGAGAGAAGGAGGAAGATGGGGAGGAGGAAGAGGAAAAGGAAGAGGAAGGAAAAGAGGAGGGGAGTGTGGCATGAAGAAGCAGTCTTTTCAGTAAGTGAGGGATGGAGCAAAACCTCACAACATGCAATTTCTCTAAGCTAGAATCGAATTCACCTGAAGACCTAGTTTGCTTGCCGGGTAGGATATTCAGTCTAAGTCATTACTGGGACTCCCTTTCAAAGGAGGATTTGTCTGAATTTCTTGATATTTTATATTTTTTACCCTGCACAGCCTCTCTGATGACCTCATTTTATTTGTGCCTATGCCTATTTGCCATGGATAACCCTGAACATACAGTCCTTTGCATATCAAGGGTAAGCTCCCTCCTCTCCCAAAGAATCTCCATCTTTTCCTATCCTCTGCTTTGGTTAGCATAATCTACCTAATGTCTTTGTTGTCATTGTTTGTTTGTTTCTTTTATCTGAAACTGAACAGACAGTGACCATAAATAGAATATTCTTGAGGTAAGGAGATTAAAGCATCAGGCTGCCCTCTGATAATGGAGGAGAGAAAAGAGCAAAGTATATGTTAATAATTAAAAATGTATCATATTTTGAGTATAAGAACATTTAAGCTGCTCTCCTCAATGAAATCTTCTGGCAAAAATCAAATCCCTGTTGACCTAAGCAATTATTTTTGCTTAACTTTATACTTTGTATACTTGGAAATATTTTAGTGTGTGTGTGTGTGTGTGTGTGTGTGTGTGTGTGTGTGTGTGTGTGTGTGTGTGTTAGTATAAGGCTACATAAAATATCAGCACTTTGGAGGTAGGGTAAGAGGAGGATCAGGAGTTCAATACTGGTCTTGGCTATAAAGCAGCTCTGACTACATAAGGCCCAGTCCTCCACCCCAGAAGTCAATCAATCAATCAATCAATCAATCAATCAATCAAATTATCCACATGTGAGACTTGTAATACTGTTGGAGAAATAGGGATATAAGTTCTCACTTGATTCATTACCATTATGTGGGATGGGGCTAATTACTTTCACGGACGATAACACTGAAGCTCAGGTTGTTTGTGGCTTACTCTGGGTTAGTGGTATATTGATTCATTCAGCAAATCCCTTGAGGGATCTCTGATGGAGCTGACATTGCTCAGAACCCTCAAGTCCTTATTGCTTCTTTGAAGTTCTGAAGGTGGTGAGCAGGAGAAGTAAATACATTAATAATAAATAGATAAAGTAAAATTTAAAGACTTTTAAGAGTTGGGCAATAGGCATAGCTGAGGTATTCAAATTATCAGTGTATTCCTACCCTATGCATCCGTGTTTCACAAATAAATGTGTTTTCTTAGTGTAGTAACCCTGTGAAATAGGGAAGGGCCTATTGTTTTAGATAAAGAAATAAGGAAGGGTTAAAGTAGTTAAAGTAAATTATATATAGTAAGAAATGGATTCAATCACAGATACATATAAATAGTTTGATGTTGGTAGTTGAATGAGAAAGGCCCCATGGTCTTATGTATTTGATCAACTTGATCCCTATTTGATGGTACTGTTTGGGAAAGTTGTAGAACCTTCAGGAACCAGAGCCTTATGGGAGAAATTTTGTCACTAGGCATGAATGTTGAGTATAGCCTGGTCCTCGTTCCTGTTCTTTCTATTTCCTGTGTGTAGATAAAATGTGATGGTCTCTCTCTTTCCTGACTGACAAGCTGGCCTCATGCTCTTGCTGTCATGCATTCCCTGTCATGATGGACTATAACTCTCATGCCCCCTGAAGCTGTAAATTAAAATACTTTTATAATAGCAAATAAAAGTAATCATTACACTCTGATCATCTGTGATCTGAAGAAAATAAGTCATTTCCCAGGAGAGGATGGGCGAACATGAAGACAAATTGTGTTTGTGAAGAAGTTGTGCTCATCGCTCTGGACTAGAGTATGAGCATCTTCCACTCCAATCAGCAGAAGTCAGGGAAGAAAGCTTTTAGGAATAAATGTGCTCATGTCCATATGCCCAGGGAGATGACTGGATCTATTGGGAAATCTAACCTACTGAGACCGAAAATTAAATGACCTTTATTTTGAACCAAAAAATCACACTCAAGAGCTATAGGGGTCTCAAGTCAACAAAGTGTAAAGCCCCAGTTATAGCTATGAAGAACGGCCATGGTTAACATAGATATGCAGTCCATTTGCTGAACATCTGGCAGTTTTAAAATTGCCTCAATGACTGCATTTCCTCCTCCATTTAAGCAGCTAGCGAATGACTCTAGCAAGATCTAGGAGGTTACATTTTTCTCTAATAATGACTTTGATATGAACATAGCAATTTTTTCTGCTTTAGACGATGGTTTTACATCAATAGGATATTTCAGAGTCAACTGTAAGATACATTCCATTGCGGGGCATCTTTCTTTGTCTTATGATGTATGAAAGGTAGATTTTAGATTTTCCTCTGGGTTTCCTTAGCTTGACTGAAACAGTTGGAAGCCACCATACCACTTCAGTTTTGTGCAAAGTGTCTCAAATATGCTGGCCCTGCAATAGATGTCATCCCCCTTCAACAGTGGATTGGCAGCTGACAAAGCTGTTTGGGTTTTACAGCCTAGTGATGAGAGAGCTCCCAACCTGGTTTTTAGAATAAAAACCCCAGAGACATTTTTATTCTAAGAATGATCAATGAACTTGAAGAGGTAAGTAATTCCATGCACTGGATTATCTATCCATTAAATGGATAAACAGGGTTACCTATTTCCTAGACACACAACAGTACTGAAGCGTTTTCAGCAGTATATAATTGTGAGGAATAGTCCAAAGGGCCATCAGAACCTGTAGAGATGAATTTACTTTGAGCTAGCAAGATGAATTTCAGATGACCTTGTGTCTCTGAACCAGTTTATAGAAAGCCACTTCCTATAAAATGAAAAGTGGTATAGGAAGAAGCAGCATAAGAGTGTTATTGAATTATATGTGCCAGTTACTAGTTCTGGATAGTACAAAGTTTGGATCTGTATTTGCCTTCAGACGAACAGAATGGTTTTGGTATGTGTGTGCCTGTACGTGTGCTCATATGGGTACACATACACATGAATGTGCATATAGAGGCTAGAGGTTTGTAAGTTCAAAGTCTTACTCAATAATTATCTTCCTTTGCTTGTGAGGCAAGGTTGATGTGCTTGTTAAGGTTTCATCACTGTGAAGAGACACCATGACTGAACCACCTATTATCAAGGGAAATAGTTAATTGGGGCTGGCTTATAATTTCAGAGATTTAGTCCATTATCATCATTGTGAGAAACATGGCAGCATTTAGACAGACATGATTCTAGAGAAGGAGCTGAGAGTTCTACATCTTGATCTGAAGGCAGGCAAGAGGAGAGTGGAACTGTTACACACTTATATGCTTGAGCATATAAGAACTCAAAGCTTTGGCTCCACAGTGATACATTTCTCCTAACAAGACCACACTTCTTTCAATAAGGCCACCTAGTAGTGCCACTTCCTGTGGCCAAGCATTCAACATATGAATCTATGGGGGCCATATTTATTCAAACCACTTCTGTTGCTTACTTAACCTAGAGCTTAAACATTCAGCTAGACTGGCTAGATAGTGAGTTCTAGGAATCCTCTTCTCTGCCTCCTGAAGGCTGGGATTGCAGGTGTGCACTGCCATACCCAGATATTCTTTGGTTTTCTTTCTTTACCCTTTCCCCCTTTCTCCCTTCCCTCTTCCTTGTCTCCTTTCTTCTACTGCTTCACCTCCCTTTCCTTCCCTTTCCTCTCTTGTCTTTGATGACTTCTGAGATCAACCTCAGATCAGTATGCTTGCAAAGGAAATACTTTATCAACTGAACTATGTTCACAGCATGAAAGAAACTGAATGTTAACAATGAGTGTCCACCCCTGGACTCTGACCTCATAGGTAGCAATGAATATCCTAGTAAGAGCACCAGTGGAAGGGGAAGCCCTGGGTCCTGCTAAGACTGAACCCCCAGTGAACTAGATTGTTGGGGGGAGGGCGGCAATGGGGGAGGATGGGGAGGGGAACACCCATAAAGAAGGGGAGGGGGAGGGATTAGGGGGATGTTTGCCCGGAAACAGGGAAAGGGAATAACACTCGAAATGTATATAAGAAATACTCAAGTTAATAAAAAAGGTATATATATATATATATATATATATATATATATATATGCAGTATGTAATGATAGATAATGCCACATATAAATAATGCTGGAGCTGCAAAGGCACGTAAAGTCTCAGAATAAATTATTACCATAAATAAAAAAAAAAAAACAATGAGTGTCCACACTTGTTTTGAGGTTTCTGTCACAGACTTTCCCACCTGAGTAAATGTAATGATGAGAAAGGCTCCATTGCCGATATAAGAGAGATCCCCTAAGTGGTGTCCTGAACTCTTTTATAGAGAAGCACATAGTATTTTTATTGGTTATTCTTTACTAATCCCTCATTCATAAAAGCAGGCAGATACATAACAATAAGATATATACTTTGGGAAAATAGATATAAAGAACTTGCTTGGTTGTGGCTAATATTACTGAACAGAGTAGAGAACGAAAAGGATGAACTCAGAAATTTGAAGTTCTAGCTTAACTACTGTATTCAGGTCTTGAGCTCTTCTGCATCTCTGAGGAAAACCATTGTCTCCTAGAATGGAGGGGCTCAAGTGGCTGAAAATTAAATGCAGAACCTCATGCTCAAAGTATTTAAGGTTTAACAGCAGTCAAATAGCTACTTGATAGCGAATCTCTCTTTAAAGAAGGATTTGGTTGGGAAAGAATGGAACCTATAAGCTAATATGAGGACATGTGAGAAGACACCAATGAAGCTAAGTGGGTAAACTTCTAAATGCAGCTGAATTTTCTCTGTCAGTGAATGAAGTATCCCTAACTCAGTTGGTAAGATCTTCTCTACCTATGCCTGAGAGTAGCCCTGCATTGCCTGATAAAACCATAAGGGATGCTCCTCTGACATGTCTGCAATGCCGAACAATGTGACAATTCTAATTCTCCTCAAGAAGGTCTTCCTGCCCCTTTCTTTGCTTCTAGGCACATGAGAAATTAAAGTACTGGGAGCCCCTACATGGTGGTGAAATGAGGCTAAGGAAAGAGGTGTATAACCCTGCTCTGTTTCTCAGTAAAATCTATATCTATTGTTTGATCTTTCTGTTTGATTGACTACCTGTGGACAGACTTAAACACTGACATAGAAGCAAAGTGAGTTTAAAGGGCAGATATTTCAAGTCCATTTGTCTCTCCATCCTCTGATCCTTCTTCTACTGTGAGGAAGTAGAAATCAAAAATCATTCTGGAAGGGAGGAGGAATCTTTATATTACACAGATTAAACCCAAGTAATAGAAACTCAGAGCAAGAAAAGTAGTTCCTACCCTACCCCACCCCCTATTGTTCTCAGACACCCATAGCTCCAAAATAAGAGCATATCCTATTCCCTTTTTCTTTATTTACATTTTAAATGTTATTCCCTTTCCCGGTTTCCTGACCATAACTCCCTATCCCCTCCCCCTCCCCCATATGGGTGCTCCTCCCACTTGCCCCCCCAACATTCCCCTGCGCTGGGGGTCCAACCCTGGCAGGACCAAGGGCTCCCCCTTTCCCTGTTGCCCCAACAAGGCAATTTTCTACTATATATGCAGTTGAGTCAATCCGTGTATAATCTTTGGGTAGTGGTTTAGTCCCTGCGGGCTCTGGTTTGTTGGCACTGATGTTCTTATGGGATTGCAAACCCCTTCAGCTCTTTCAATGCTTCCTCTAATTCCCCCAAAGTGGATCCCATTCTCAGTTCAGTGGTTTGCTGCTAGCATTCACCTCTGTATTTGACATGCTCTGGTTGAGTCTCTCAGGAGCGATCTATAACTGGTCCCTTTCAGCATGCACTTTTTAGCTTCATCAATCTTATCTAGTTTTGATGGATATATATATATGCCCCATGTGGGGCAGGCTCTGAATGGCCGTTCCTTTAGTCTCTGGCTCTAAACTTTACATATCCTATTCCTAACTCAAGATAGCAGAAACAGGGAAACTCAACTATTTGCTACTCTAAGATTTTGGTAGATAATGTCTAAGAGAATGGTGATTTACAAATTCCCTCCAAAATTCTGTACCATAGAAGATACATACTAATGAGAACTATCCTTGTAAGAGTAGAATGGGCAATAGATCAAGGCAAACTCTGCCCTTTATCAGAAAGCAAATGGGTACCACTGTGGCTTCTCAGATTTCTTCCAGTTGAAAGTTAAAGACTCTGAGTCTTAGAGTCTCTGGCCAGTGGCCAGGAGGAGTGGGGATTCTTTTCTGCTAATGGGCCAGCACAAGGTCCCAGAATACTCCCTTTTATTTCACGTAGCTTGTTTAAATGACAGAATGAAATTTCATGAATCGACTTAAAATTTTTAAAAGTCCAACATATCTTGTATTTTTATCTGCTTTAAGTCTTTGCAAAGTCTTGCAGCTGCCTGGGTCTCCAAACATGTATATGTATGTGTTAAAATATAAATCCATACACAACATGAGATTAAATGTATCTTTTCTAAAGTGCTTGGCACCATGGAGTTTTGATATACTCCTTTTTCTTCAGAGTGCAAAGTACTTGCTTCAACCCTATCAGTTGAGCTTCACTGGTTTAAAAAATCCAAATGCACTAAAAAAGTTTGTGGATCATAATGTTCAACCTGAGTATATGTGATCTACATATTAGACATCATTTATCAAGAGACATTTAGGTACACACCAAGGCATATGTTATTATTTAAGAATTAGTATTTCTAGAAATACAGCTTCTACTTTGAAGTCAATAATAGTAGTGGATTTGGTGAAAATTCTGGAACCATAATGTGATCCAGAAAGAATTATAAAAAGATACTTTCAAGTTCTAATGCAGTTCCTACATTTTTCCTGCTAACAAATTTCCCAATTTCGTATTGTTGGAAAATATTGTGGTTCCTTCTGATAGTGGTTCCATACATTTGACCTAAAAGAGGGTTTGTTTTTAAGATCCAGAAAACTGGAATAGATGTGAAATTAGTATGGACTAACCTGTGTGTCCTTATTGCCTGTCCCAAGCTCAAGATTTCTACAAGGGATGTTTGAGTGAATCACATAAACCAAGGGCCTTTTACTGTCCCTCATAATTAAATCTCTTGTCTAAGTCTCATCTTTTTTTAGAAGGTCTTGTTAATCGCTTCTCGGCCTTTTGGCTAAGATCAAGTGTAGAAGGTCTTGTTATTCATTGCTAGTACTTAATTTGAGTAGCTCTCATAATCCAGGTGACAGCAGACCAATTAGCTTTGCATGGGGAGAAAAAGCATCAGAAACCAAGACACACATCTGACCTCTAGATTCTGGCAATAAATCTCCATTGACAGTGAAGAGATGATGACTTCGGCACTACCTAGAAAAGAGCCGACTCCTGCCTATAAACTGAATGCATAAGAACATAGATTCTCCCCCTTGAGAATCTAGAGCAAGATACTGTGCTAGCACTTTCGTTTTAGCCTGGCAAGACTCACCCACCCCTTAAGGTACAGAACTCTAAGATAATGAATTTATTAGAATAATTTAATTATTGGTATTATTAAATACCAATTATTAAAATTTGGTAATTTATTAGAATAGCATTAGAAAGCTAATACATCTAGAGAAGAACAAGTCAAAATACTTGCTTAGTAATTCACAAAGAAAATGACAGCGACATGAGCTGAAACATCCTGATATGATTTAGTGACTTTATTTTTAAGTTGAAATAATGAGAAATAATAGAGAAGACAGGTTAAGAAACTGTGGTATAAGTGGGATTTCTTTTCCACCTTCATTTTTTTAAAAAATTAACTTCAAAAATATTTATTTTTGTCAATTTGATACATGTGTATAAGGAAATGTGAAACTTGATCATATCTTTACCCTGCATTTTCCCCACTAACTCTTCCCAAACACCTAAGCATGAGTGTATATATGTTTGCATATATATTTATATATTATGTATGTACACACACACACACATACACACACTACACACACACACACACACACATATATATATATATATATATATATATCTTTCACATCAATGTCAGACTTCTAATTGGACTGATACTAATATTGGATAAATCTTATGTAGGTGACCACAGCTGTTCACAGTTCCTGTGTCCAATAGTCATGCCAAGTCCAGAAGTTTGCCTGTTGTGGCACTCCTTCACTTTATCTATCTCTTACACTTTCTCTGCCCTATCTTCAGTGGTGTTTCCTGGCCTTTGTGACAGACATGGTGTATTGATTAGAAAGATGCTCATTTAGGGCTGGGCTCTCTTATGAATGAGATTCTTAATGTGCAGCTAGCCCCTGTTGTAAGTTCGATGACACGACGGATACCACAGTTTTGCTCTATTTTACTGCCTTTGGAAATGGGTAAACATGGTGCTACTTATTTAATACCACTGAGGCAAAAGCCTAAGTAGTGGTTCTTCTATAGTGTCACCAGAAATTTTGCCTTTGGGGAATAATTCTCTGAACCTATTTTGTGTGTCTGAAATCATTTCCAGAGACTAGAAGATACCATCAATAACTTTCATCACTTTTGAGTAGACTGTCAGAGGTTATAAGCCTTAGTTCCCAGAATAACAACTTGTGGTAAACTATACTAAGAACATGAATTATAAAGAAATGAAAGGTCCCCTTAATCACCCTGATTCAGAGGGAAAGTGTGTGGGGTTTGTGCGGTTTGTTTCAGACTTAGCAGAAGAGTCTCATCTGTTACTTCACAACACAGGCTGCTTTCTGATCAGTGATGCCATTGACATTGCTTTGTAGATATTCAAGTTATTTCTGGAAAGAGAGGCAATGGGGGAAACATTAAGCCCTTAAGAGAATTAAGTCTTGAAATGGAAAAAAAAAAACCACTTCAGTCTGTGATAGCTAGCTTCTTCTAAAAGCCCTTTGAAGATGTTCTCATTTATAAATAAACAACTTGAGAGCTCTTGGCACCCCTAATTTACTTTCTGAGAGGGACTACAACTGCATATGCTCTCCAGGGCAGTGGTTCTCAATCTTCTTAATGCTATGACCCTTCGTTGTGTTACAGTGACCCCCCAATCATAAATTTATTTCATTGCTACTTCATAACTGTAATTTTGCTACTGTCATGAATACTAATGTAATCTGACATGCAGGATATCTGATATGTGACCCCCCCAAAATGGGTCACAACCTGCAGGTTGAGAACTACCACTCTAGGTGGATGATAAAACCAAGTACCAGGATACATTTGCTTTGAGAAGATTTAAATACTGATTAGATTCTTCTTCCATAGTAGGAAATAGAGTGTGAAGATTCAGAGCTGTCACAGAATGCTAGGGCCCAGGACTTGCTCATGCCCAGTGGCCAGATTCAGAGAAAATAGACAGAATCAACTTTCTCAGAAGTGATAAACCAGCACAGCACAAAGTAACAAATATATCAATTAATAACAACAGCACAGAACAGCAGAAATCTCAGCAGTTTTCAAGTCCATCCCATGGTGTAAGGAAGGAAGCCCTTCAGAGTATATCCCCAGATCAATGTCTCCCTACGGACAAGATTAAGCTCCATAGTGAGAATGAGCATTTTGAAAATCTGTGCAGCATTCAGAAAGTGGTGCACGCTAAAAATGGAGCACTTGGATTAAGCAGAAATACTATGTAGTTAGATAATGCTCCTTGGTTCCAAATAAGAGCAATAGCACTATCTGGACATTTTCTATTTCCTATTCCTATTTATTTCTTTTTCCAAGGTGGTGATGCTTCATGGATATACAGAACAGAGGGGAAGAGATCAGAGATGGCTCCAGATGTCATAGGTTGAGAGATCCAAGTTCAGTGTCATGGGGATTGCCTTCTGCTTCTGTGGTTGGGAAAAACAGAGACCAAAAGTGGCATTGTCTTTAGCAAAGTTCTCCAGCATGGAGGACTTCTCATATATCACATTGGTCAAGCCTCTTTACAGTTAAGAAAACTTGGGCCATAACTCCTTGATAACTAGCATAAGCTTCAGTTGCTCACCAACTTCCGCTTTCCACCATCTCCATCAAAGCAAAGCACTTACAGGACAGTCCTGTTTATGTTCAAATATGTTATCACAATCCAACCCATGACTTCAGTGTGAGGGGAAAAATGTATTATGAAGTGAATAAAAACCTTAGGCTCTACTCATGGTCTTAGAGGTTATGTATTTGGCCTCAGGTGCTTTTGTTAACATCTCCCCCCTCAGTCTTTTAACCAAGGATAATGAAATTAGCCTGTGGTGGAAATGGGCCATTAGTGTTACCAAGTAAGAGTTACCAGAGAGCAGATGAACACATGTATAGGTCTTAGTAAATACATATTTCAGTTGTCTCTGGGTTCCTGGTACAGGTTATGAGACTGTCAAGGTGATCTATGTTCTTCTGATTCCTGTTTTCATGAGAATGGAGAGAAAGATGAACTATTTAAACTCATCTGGATTGAATTTTAATTCATACTATGAAGGAAATACAAGGACTAGAGACATAAGTAAGAATAAACATAAGAGCTCTCTGTGATTTCTGGTGCCCATCCAAAAGGTTGGGTGTCATTTATGGAGTATAGACTCCAGTGCTAGAGAGATAAGGGCAGAAGATCTCTAGGTCCTAGCAAGAGGCCCTTTCTCAAAATATACGGCCCTGAGAAATGAGGCCTGAGCTTTACTTTCTGTCTGCCTTCTATATGGGCATGCACAGTATGCTTATGCAGAGTCATACACTCACACCAAACACAGTAAGTATTAAGAGACAGAGTAAAAAGGTACTTTTTCTCAGGGAAGTTAGAGAAGACAGTTCCTTAGGAAAGTGATGAGTTGAAGTCATGGGCCATGTGAGTATCAAGAAAAATATTTCAGAAGTTCTGGATGTCAAGTGCAAGGATCCTGTAGTAATGGCATTGGTTCATGTGTTGTACAGTCATGAAGTCAGTGTGGTAGGGCAGAGTAATCTGAGCTATGTCTGAAGTAGCTAGAGAAGGATCAAAAAGCCTAAAATAGGCAGAACCATGATGGGTACGGTAGGAACATTGAATGGTATGTTGATGTGACAATTAGCTCTGAGAATTTGTATGATATCAGTTGATAGCATATTCTAAACAGTAGTTCTCAGCTCTCGACTGTGCACTGGAACTCCTGAAGATCTTATTAAATAAAACTGCAATGTTCACCCTGCTAGGATGAAGTTGTGCATCTACAGTTTTTAGAAGTAGTTTACAGGGTTCAAATAAGCATCTAATGAACAAGCAGCATTATAAATCTAGCAATGGCTTAAAGGATAGGAAACATCCATTCTGTACACTGTGTGCTGGAACCACTGTTGGTCAGTGGTGTATATGTCCATGAAGTCACATATCTCCTATGTCAAACATATCAAGAGGTGGAACCTTAGACAAAACTTAGGAACATCTTAACATAAATATTCTCATTCTTGCTCTATAGAAACCTTTTTGTTTAGAGCTCTAATAGGAAAATAGATAAAAGAAACCAGAAGTCCAGGAGAGCAGATGTGGGTTTGTGGAAATGGGGATTGAAGATTCTATTTCTTACATTTTTTAAAGATTGTCTTTTTAAGCTACTCTGTGCTTGATGAAGGCAAACAAATTTGGATCCCATGATGCCTTTATTTGATTGATAACTGTTGTTTTCAGTGTCCTGAATACTTCATACAAAATCCGTATAAGATATCAGCCTCATGGTTTAGACAGACCAAGTCTTTTAAGCAGCTAAGGACTGGACAAAACTATAAATTATGATTGGCCACAACTATGAACAGTATTTTTCCTCATGACCTTTAGTAATATCTGGGAATGTTTTTAGGTTTAACCCCTGGCATGGGATGGAAGAAGCAGATTAGAAATGGTCTCCAAATGTCAATAATGGCAAGGGCAAGAAACCCTGCTTTGGTGCCATGTTTCTCTAGCTAAGAAAAAAGGAAATTCTTAATCTGCCAATTGGCTGTATGATATTAAGCATGAAATTTGACTTCTCTTAACACAGGCAGCATTTTCATCAGGAAGTAAATGGTTTATTTGAATTTGATTTGGTAGAACATAATAAGCTATATATCCTTATTGTTTGTCATTATGCTAAGTGAAAACAAAACCAGTCCCTCTCTTTAGGAATATAGTAATCTGTAAAGATATGAGTCAGGGGTATCGGTGATAAACCTATGGATTGATCTACTCTGATTTTTATTGGTCATTACTTCCTTCATGGATTTGCAAAGTGGCTAGGGTTCAGCTATTGTGGTTAGTGCTCTACACGGCTCTCAATCTTTTGGAACCACTTAGTTACAGAAAATACAGATGGACAAAGAAACATATTCAATATTTTTCTGATTCCAGTTAACAGCCGTACTATTGTTTGTCTATATTCCTTTGTTTAAAACAATCAGATAGTTAAGACTAGCATCATAGAGAAAATGACATATAACACAGTTCGAGTTAGATAAATTGAAAAGTTAGGTGTCAGAGGACAAGAACATGAGAAGAGACGATAATAAGAAACAATGATACTTTCCACTTAGATCTCTTCCAATTGATAGTCAGTAGTTTTAAGAGTGATTTTTACAAGACTTGGGATGTTTTTTATTGGCTCAGTTGGATTTGGTGGTGGCACTTCATTATCTACAGTTAATCGAAAGGAAAATTTCCCCATTGATTTCTAAGATCCATCTGAACTCCCTTTACAACCATTTGCCTTGATGAAAGACCGAGACAGTTGACTTCAATTTTGTTTAGCCTCATGTATTCCATCTACTAAGGAAACTTACTGCAGAAAAGGGTTGACTGCTGCAAAAGATAATTTATGGTGCTCTGGCAGTGGGAAGGAAATGAAACAGATGGCTGGCATCATCGGTACCATACTGCGTGTCAGCTGAACAATACGTCAGATGCTCTTCTTCCTCAGTGGGTGATGGCTTTCCTCACACTCTCTGCTTCTTGAATTTGGGTACCAGAGAACCTTATGTGGACTAAATACTTAGCACACAATGTCTATGTGCTCAAAGAGGAACCTAAAACTAAGTACGTGGATGCACTGAATTAATGAGTGCATCTGTAAATGCCCTGAATATGCCCAGAAAGGAATTTATAAATTAAATTATGGGGTTTTCCAAGGAGAAGTATTGAGTGACTATGAGACAGAGGAGAGAAGAAAAATGTGTTTCTCTGGGAATTCTTGTAAATTTTGCATCTCATACATTTTACATTGTAAACATATAGCACCTTTCAAAATATTTCAACAAGACAAAGAGGGCACGTCACATTTTACAAATGAGATGTGTTCTAGTTTTATTTCTGTTACTGTGATAAAAGATCTTGACCAAAAACCATATAGGCAAAAGGGGGGCCTTATTTGGCTTCTAATTCTGGGTTCCAGTCTACCATGAAGGAGAGTCATAGAGGCAGAAATTTGAGAAAATTGGTTGTATCATATCCAGTCAGGTGCAGAGAAAAATTGAATGACCAGTGTTTCCTGCCTCTTTGCTAGTACCCTAGTAGCCATCTCTGCTCTTATCCAGTTCAACACTCCAAAGTAGGACATGCTGGGTCATCCTACATCAATTAAAAATTGAGATAATCACCCAGAACTTACTCACAGGTCACCCTGACCTAGATAATTCCCCCACTAAGAATCTCTTCCCAGGTGATTCTAGGTTGTGACAAGTTGACATTTAAAATTAACCATCACAAGGAGGTTGAGTGTGTTACTTTCCTAGGCAAAGCCTCAAAATTATTATTCTTAGAAAAATGTCAGTGCTGAGAATTGAGCTGATGTCTGTGTAACTCTCAAACTTAAAAAGAAAGAAAACTCTTGCTATATAATTATTTCTCAGAGTTTTTCTGAAGTGGGTAACTATGCATATATTAAGCTTACTCCTCAGAACACAGACAGACATTTCATGAATAATGTCTCCATTAGCTTGGCCATCAGGTTCCTGTTTGCCAGGGGTTCTGTTTGATGGGCTGTATAGAGGCTATTACACAGGCTAGTTTTCATTGATCTCCAGGCTGGTTGTTGCATTTATAAAAGCAGGTGAGTTACCACAGCACATGAAATCATACACTAAAGAGTAGCTGAGATGTTTAGTTTACTAGCACTTTCATTTTATTGTCTTTGCCCATTAAAACCACTAATGATATTGCCCACCAATAGTTGTCATTTGTATCTTCTGGGGATGGAGCTTGACTGAAAGCTCTTTTTGACTCAGGGAATTGCTGCAGCCTCCATTTCGCTGACAGTAGAAAATGAGCATCCAATTCAGAAATAAAATGGTAGTAAGTTAGAAAATCCTCTGAGTTTATGAACTAACTGATCCTTGCTCTGAATATCCATATGATCCATCCTTCCCAGGAGTGCTCTAGCAGGAGAGGGTTGTCTGGGAAATCAGCTAAGCTTAACAGATGGAAGGCAGTTTCTCCCGAGAACGTCTGTGTTGCTGTAGGGCAAGCATGTACAAAAGCTGTAAGCTTCCCTGCATTTTGTTGCTGATATGGTTTTACCAGACCATCTCTCACCACTTGTAGCTAGCTGTCCTTTGTTCATCTTAGAGTTAAGGCATAATGACCTTTGCGTCATTTTTTTTGTTTCATTTCTTCTTTAGAGAGAAGAGAGAATGGTACCAAGGAAAAATCAAGAATTATTAAATGTATCTCACATTTGAGACACTTGTACATAAAATCATCCAATTATTTAGAACATTGACCTGTAACTTTACTACTCTGTATTCTATGGGACTCTAAGGCAAACTCCTCCATCTTCAGGAATTCAACTGTGTCTATTTAGAAAAGAAAATCACATAGATTGTTGACTATTGACCTTGCCGAAGGGGCACAGGTGGTCATGGAAGCAGCATGCCACTCCTCCTACCCAGTCGTATGTAATTCTGTCCTTATTGCATATGTATCCAAGAAGAGGTAGAATCGTGAGAGTATTCTATCTATGTGACAGGAGGAAATAGTCATCTACATTATATACATGCCTTCCAAGTATGGATGTTCTAAAGCCTCCCGTTCTATTACACATAACCCATCTATTACCTTGTAAGTCTACTAAACTCTACTGTACTTTGCCTTGGTTTGCTGTTTGGACATTAGGAGGAAGGGTTAATGTGTGTATGTGTTTATGTGCATGTGTACATGTGTGAGTGTGTTTGTGTGTATGTGTGTGTCTCACAGAGAAGGAAAATTAGCAACAGCTTGTGTCTGCTCTTTTCCTGCTTTCTTCCTGATATCTGTAGCTAGCTAGAAGCTAGGGACAGGAAAGTACAGTAAAGATGGTCAGATTGGAATTCTATCAGAGAATACTTTTATTTCCTTCTGTCATAAAGTACATGGTCTAGAGAGAGTCATTCTGCTTCTTCAATAGCATGAGAGAGATGTATGGGATAATCTTTTGATTTCTAATATCTCAATTATCTTACAGTTTCTCAAACATCTTCTAATTCCTAAAATAACTATTTTAAAACCCAATATTGCATGTATCATACTGTGTTCTCTAACCTCTAACCAAGGCAAGGTGATGATATAAAAAAACACATGCTTCTCTTTCTCTCTCTTGTTTTCTTTTTATGTAAAATTGTAGAGAGAATAAAATTACCTTGCAGTTCTGTCAGTCTGACATGGTGATGGTTTCACCTTAAGTTTGCCCTTTTGGGTAGATTCCAATTAGGGCTGAGATGTGCATTTGCTTTACCATACAGTTATTTTTGCTTAAATCTTCTCTTCTAACCTTGTTCAATCACTGCATAGACATCTAGTTCTTTGTCTAGAAAACTTGTCTCTTGATATAAGGTATATACCATTCTGGATTTTCTTTAAAGCCATTTGTAAGATCAAACCAAAGGTATTTCACAGAAAAAAACCAAACAAACAAAAACCCCCATCTTTTACATTTTCCCCTAATTGACTGAATAACAAGAATATAACTGAAATTTTAAAAAAACCAAGCTTTTACTTACACATTTAACAGAGTGGTTTGTTTTGCTGTACTCTCTTTCCTTGAGCACATAGATCCACACTGTATACACGTGAATGTGTGTGCGTGTGCACGCACGCGCACGTGCACACACACATAATCATCACATAGACACACATACAGACATACACACCACGACCTACTAAATTAATTTCATAGCTGTCTAGTGGGGCTTAACCTGCTGTTTTAGGAAATTGTCATGGCCAATTTACCACTTAGGCAGAATGCTCTAGAGACCCAAAAACCATCTTGGTTCAGTTTTCAACAGCAAAGTAAATAAATCTGTGAAGTAATAGATGACAGATGAAGCACTTCTCAGGTAGCTGTATTCCAACTTCCTTATACATAAGTGAGGTGGTCATCGCTAGAGAACCTGTCTCGGCCTTCATTATCAGGTATTTTCATGACTTCTCTTATTAAATGTGTTTCATATTCTATAAACAAGAAATAACTTCGTCATTCCTTGAGATCTGGGAACACTGCCTTATGAAATCTTTTTTATGGTGATTTGTAGTAGAAGCACAGTTTTGGCTCAAGACAAGACCTGAAACTCCTGAGAGACACCTGGCCAAGTCATCCAAGTCTTTGATAGTAGATCTATTGAATTATGGTCTGTCATTAAAGTTCTTTGTCATGTACATTTGTATATGTGAAGCTATAAGTTATGTTCCAACCATTTTTTTGTGATTTCCCTTAACTAGGGGAAATAATTATATTATAGTGTTCAGGAAATATTTACAAGAGGGGAAACCGTCATTATACATTTTAGTAGGGAATACCTCTTCATATCTGAAGCTTTCTTTGGTAGACATCCCATAGTTCTAGCATCTTCAACCTTTTGACACCTCCATTGTAGCTTGGCTTCACCTTCATAACTTCACACAATGGCCTCTGAAGATCCCCTTGCAGGAAACCACCCCTGCCACACAAGCCTGGGGTTCAAGCCTCCATTGTCTCCTCCTTCATGCATTTTACACATCTGCAAAGCTGTCTGTTGTGACAAATGTTGCAAGATTTGGTTATCAGCTCAAGAGGTAGGCTAGCCATTTTCTATCACAGCTATCTTGGATGTGTGCCCTTGGGCAGGTGAACCTGGGAAGTTCTCTATCCTTTGTTTTCAGGCAAAGAACCCCTTTATCAGACATTTCTCTGTTTGAAACATCATTTGAAATGCATTTTCATTTGAACAGTTAGAGCTTTCAGGGACAGCATGATGCCTTGGGCTTTCTGGCTGGTTGTGGTACAGAGTGCTAGGTTTCTGATTAGTTATATTTAATCTCTTTAACAATTATAGATGATTTGTCTGCAACTTTGAACTCACTCAAACTCATTCCCTTACCATACTCTATGTTTTTCTGCTCAAGCTGCTTCCCCCACTCTCTCACTGTTGGCCTAGAGAAGATCAGTGAACTGACACATCTTAACTGTTACCTTTCTTGAAATTCCCTCTGAAAAACAACTCTTTCCATTCCTTTCAAATTTATGCTCACTAAAATTGTCTAGATTTAGGCCAAAATATAGACAGATTCTTTGCTGGAATGTAACAAGAAGAACCTCTAACCTAGTTCCTAATACAGTCTTTTCACCTCTGAAACCTTAATAATGGAGCTTCTCCTGTCCATATTTCTTCTATATTCTGGTTTTTTAAGCTGTCACTATAGGGATCCACTAAGTTTGGCTTAAAGCATTCTAGTACTTTTCTACTCCAAAGGTCCCAACTCTTCTAAACTCTTCCCACAAACCAGTTCCAGAAACCTATCAATCACAGTCAGTTCATAGCAACACATAGCAACATCCCCTAGTCCTTGGTAACAATTTCTATATTTGTTATTCATCTCCTTATAATCAACAAGTATCTGACTGAAGCAAATGAAGAGTTTACCCTTAAAGAATGAAGCATTTGTTTTGGATGGTGGCTTGTGCGGTGTCTGATTACATCACATAATGGTCTTAAAGCAGAGAGAGGCAAAGCTGTAGCATACCACTGTGCTTTCTGTTCTTTTCCTTATTTAAATTCACTGTGGAATTTCAGGCCATGGAATGGCACCATACACACTTAGGGCGAGTCTCACCTCCACACATAAGCATCTCTGGAAATCCCCTCAGGCATAGCAGCGAATTAGTGATTTATCTCTTAGGTCATTGTAAATCCAGTCAACATCCCCTGCCTGTGTGTGAGTGCACAACAGGGGTTCATGAAGAGAAAGGTAGGTCAATATTATTAAGTCAGATCTCAGCTTTTTAAAATGAATCAATGCAATTCCATTCATAATCCAGCAAGTTATTTTGTAAGTATTAAAAAAAACAGACTTCAAATTTAAAGTTTGCATGAAATGAGTAAAACTCTAAAAATAGACACCATGAGAATGAAGGTAAAAGTTAGAAGTCGCAGGACTAATATTCCCTGACTTCAAGACTCACTGTAAAATTATGACCCAGAAAGCATGTTACTGGTAAAAGAAGGGAAACTGGATTACTGGATGTGAATTGAAATCTTAGAAATGAGTTCTGATTTCTAACAAAGGATCTAAGGCACATTCGTGGAAAAGGACAGTCTTTGCAACATTTGATGTTCAAATACCTAAGGTCCATTTGCAGGAAAAAAATATGTCTAACATAACTTGCTAATCTAATGAGCATGGTAAATCTCAAAATAGCTGTGGTGGAACAAAGGACCTAGAAAAGGCATGCATGTGTACGAATCCCTTTACAAAATCCTTCTGGAAAAGACAAACTGACCCACAGGAGGCAGATCCATGTAGGAAAGGAAGAAGTCATTACAAAGGTGCAGTGTATTGGGTGTGTTGACATGCTGACATGTTTATTAATTGTGAGAATACCTTTCCAGGTGTAGATTTGTATTTTACATTCATCACATGAAAAAGTCTAAATATACTCACCTATAATATGAGGATTTTACTTTTAAAGCATGTTAAAATGCAATGGGTACATTCTAGCTTTCACAGACATTAAATATCCTTTAAAGGAATAGAAAGATATGAATTGATTAAGAGCATACTGTGTCAACATACCTAACCATATATTATAAGTAATGTATACATGGGACTCAAAGTTGGTATTTCTGTCAGTTTTCTTGATGAAACTTTATAAACACAAGAGAGGTAAAAGGTCCCATTCATCAACCCCAGTTTTACCTCAGTAAACTTAACATAGGTGACTGGATTCTTTAACATAGTCAAAGTCTAGGTACAGAAAAGAAAGGAGGTAAGTACTTTATTCATGTATTCATTCATTCACTCTCTCATTCATAAACATTTCCTTATCAATGAGAATATGCTTTGCAGTTGTTAAACACTAGGGATCAAAACATGAAGCAGATCCTGCCTTCATTCTCAAAGAGCGTACACTGTTTACTATGAGATATGTTTCCACAGATTGCTATAAGGAAATGTGAATTATTCAGCAAAAATATCTGAGTGCATGGTTATTGTTGTTTGAAGCCAGCTATTGGGAAACCCTGAAGTGTCCTGAAAAGGGCCAGAGCAGCTATCTGGGCATTATAGCAGAAAGTCCCATGCAAACCCAGTACAGTAGGCCTACAGAATGAGAGTGTGATGTTTTGGGAAAACAGGGAGGAAGACAAGAAGTGAAGATTAATAAGTGAAAGATCATGGTCACCAACAGCACAGGCACTAAGAACGACAATAAATAAATGAGGCCTCATGAAACTGAAAAGTTTCTTTATGGCACTGGACGCTCTTATTCAGGCAAGACAGCAACCTACAGAACAGGAAAAGATTTTTACTAGTTATACATGTGATGGAGGAGAATATCTAAAATGTATAAAGAATTGAAAAAACTAGGCAATAAGAAAACAAACCAACTGAGAATGTTATATAATACTAAACAGAGACTTCTCAAATGGAAACACGCATGTTGAAAAACACCTAAAAAATTGGCAACATCAGAGAAATCCAAATCAAAACTACTCAGATTTCACCTGATTTCATTTTTACCTGAAATCATTCTGATTTCTGACCAAAATAAACAAAAGAAATAGTGGTGAGGATATAGAATAAGAGAGCACTCATCCATTGTGAGTGGGAGTGCAAACGTGTGCAGTCACTATGGAAATCAGTGTGGCAGAACCTGAAACTAGATAGGTTAGGAACCTAGAGGAAAATCAAATACCATTGTTCTGCTAAAGGAAAACAGATATAAAGTGACATTCTGATACACCCATATATCAGTGTCTTGCTTAGCCATCATTAGACGACTTCCTCCAGCAGCAGGTGGAAACTAATACAGATTTTCACAACTGGACGGTGTGCACAGAGTGAGAGGTTTTAGAATACTCAGTTCCAAATGGTAGCCTCATCAAACCTCTTCTGGCCGGGCTGAGGGAGCTATGAAGAGATGGAAAAATAACAAGAACCAGAGTGGGTGGATCTCACCAAGGAAATTGTCTTCTAGACACAGCAGGTCTGATGTATATAAAAACTCATGTTTGTGGCAGTATGCAGAGGACATGCACAGGTTCAAGTCAGACCTCATCTCAGCACTGAGATGAATAACTGACTGCAATCTCCCACCTTTAACCAAGAAGTTATCTCCAATTTGTAAATGCTTGCAAAGAAGAAATCAGTTTTCCTCAGGGGCATCTCACTGGGTATATAAACCAAACTAAAGAGCAGGTTCCATGTTTTGCATAGATAGACAACAGAAAACAAAATAGCATTCTCTCTCTCTCTCTCTCTCTCTCTCTCTCTCTCTCTCGCTCTCTCTCCCCCCTCCCGCCCCCCTGTGTGTATTTGTCTGTGTTTGTGTATACATAGTCTCAATTTCTTTGTTCCAGCATTTTTTTTATCTTACTAGTCTTTTGTTTGTATATTATGGTTTCTGACTTTGTGTTTAGTGGATTGTGTGTGTTTCTTGTGCCTTTTCTTCTTTTTGTTGTTTGTTTGCTTTTGTTTACTTACACATTTTAATGTTCCTGGTTGTTTTCTAAAGAGAGTGAAGAGGGGGTATAGAGTTGGGTGGTGGGGGAGGTAGGGAGGTCTGGGAGGATCCCGGAAGAGGGTAAATGGCAATCAGATTGTACTGTATGATTTTTCAATAATAATAAAAAGCTTCCCACATCTCGCTGTGACCCCTTCTCTGATATACACACCAGTGTATTTTAAACTTGCCTTGATTTATGACTTTCTTTGCTCTGCAAAGCTAAAAAATATCATGAAATTGCTTCCTCGTTGGAACATGGAGCTTAGGGTAACTTAAGTCTGTGATCCCTGGCCAGGGCTCCAGAATCAACTCTCTTTTATTCCCTTCAAGATGAGAACTGTTGTTCAGAACATCAATATTTAAAGTGCTTTAATAGTAAATCATAGTCTATTTGAACACTTGGTGGCAAGATACAGAAATAAGAATGCAGAACTTCAGTCTCTAGTTTTTAATTTACAACTTCCTGTATTGTATTGATTATTATAAATATGTGGATTATCTACAACATAGGTAAATATGTACATGCAAATATTGTAGTAGATGTTAAAAGAGTTGATACAGATATGCCATGCTATTGCAGGATGTCTGATATGCTGTTGAATTGCAAAGGTAATCACAGACCTACAATTATAATGCCATTCAGTCTATTTGCATGGAAATAATTTATGTGGGTGCATGTATGCTAGTGTGTGCGTGCATGCATATGGGTGTAGGCGTGCACATGTTTGTGTTTGTGTGTGTGCATGTGTGTAGGATTAGAATTACAAGGCATTTCAATATTTGCACTTACCTGTGTGCATAGGATTGGAAGAGTACATTTAAACACGTTTAAGGATTCTTTGCAAAATGACTATCATATTTTTTAAAGTTTTCGAAGCATATTTTATTTTCAAAACTTAAAGCTTTGAAGCAAACCAGTGATGACAATGGATAAGTCTAAGAGGTGTCCAGAAGGATTGGATTTGAGAGTGGATTTGTTCATTACCTTATACTGTAACTGACCTAGCTGAAATGAAGATATTCTAAAGATACATTCCTGCGTCTCAATCTGACTATCAGACTACTGAAACAATGGACTCCAAAATATGGGAATTTCTTCAGAAATCTCAAGCCTTGGGGAAAAAAATCCCCAGGCTACAGGGGAACGGGGGACAGGGAGGGGTGTTTCCTGGAATGAGATTTCAGTTTTAACAGCTTGCCATCTTGACCACCTTACAAGATGAGACTAAAGCCTGGACAAGTGTGGCTCAGTGGTGGGTGCAGCTGCTTAGCTGTGCACTTTCTTGGCCTCTCATTGAGCTTGGCTCTTATTTCAGGACACTGAAGACAGACTTGAGCATCTTAGAATAAACTCTTCCTAGTAATTCTGTGACAAATAGAAGGCTAGAATTTCAATATCTTCATTAACTGATTCCACAACCAAGAAAAGATGTATGGAAAATTTTGTTTTGTCATTGGGCTAATTACCATATGGCGGATCTGGGGTTTTGATGCACCTGTCCCTTCCTTTCCCACTTTTGACTTAGTTGCTGATTTGCGTGTCTCTTGGACTTACATTATAGGGTGGAGGAAATAGAACTTAGTGGGTAAAGTGCTTTCTGAAGGTATAAGGACCCTCATTCCATACTGTGCATCCTTGTAAAAGACTGGCTGTGAAGATGTGGATGCATAATGGCAGCTCTGAGGAAGTCGAGACAAGGCTTACACAGAAGATGAGGGTTCACTACCTGTAGTTTCCTGGCTAGCTAGGCTACTTGAATCCATGACTTTCAGGCCAATGAGAGAGCTTATTTTAAAAGGAACATGAATGAGAGAGAGAGACCCAACCGCCTGGTCAGGTGGGCACTCCTGAGGCTGCAGAGCGGAAGAGACCACCAACACTGCTCACCCCTGCCCACATCCCTGGCCCAAGAGGAAACTGTATAAGGCCTCTGGGCTCCCGTGGGGGAGGGCCCAGGAGCGGCAGGACCCCTGCCTGACACACCTCCTGAACCTGAAGGAAACAGACCAGATAAACAGTTCTCTGCACCCAAATCCCATGGGAGGGAGAGCTAAACCTTCAGAGAGGCAGACAAGCCTGGGAAACCAGAAGAGACTGCTCCCTGCACACACATCTCGGACGCCAGAGGAAAAAGCCAAAGACCATCTGGAACCCTGGTGCACTGAAGCTCCCGGAAGGGGCGGCACAGGTCTTCCTGGTTGCTGCCACTGCAGAGAGCCCGTGGGCAGCACCCCACGAGCGAACTTGAGCCTCGGGACCACAGGTAAGACCAAATTTTCTGCTGCAAGAAAGCTGCCTGGTGAACTCAAGACACAGGCCCACAGGAACAGCTGAAGACCTGTACAGAGGAAAAACTACACGCCCGAAAGCAGAACACTCTGTCCCCATAACTGACTGAAAGAGAGGAAAACAGGTCTACAGCACTCCTGACACACAGGCTTATAGGACAGTCTAGCCACTGTCAGAAATAGCAGAACAAAGTAACACTAGAGATAATCTGATGGCAAGAGGCAAGCGCAGGAAGCCAAGCAACAGAAACCAAGACTACATGGCACCATCGGAGCCCAATTCTCCCATCAAAACAAACATGGAATATCCAATCACACCAGAAAAGCAAGATCTAGTTTCAAAATCATTTTTGATCATGATGCTGGAGGACTTCAAGAAAGACGTGAAGAACTACCTTAGAGAACAAGTAGAAGCCTACAGAGAGGAATCGCAAAAATGCCTGAAAGAATTCCAGGAAAACATAAATAAACAAGTAGAAGACCATAGAGAGGAGACACAAAAATCCCTGAAAGAATTCCAGGAAAACACAATCAAACAGTTGAAGGAATTAAAAATGGAAATAGAAGCAATCAAGAAAGAACACATGGAAACAACCCTGGATATAGAAAACAAAAAGAAGAGACAAGGAGCTGTAGATACAAGCTTCACCAACAGAATACAAGAGATGGAAGAGAGAATCTCAGGAGCAGAAGATTCCATAGAAATCATTGACTCAACTGTCAAAGATAATGTAAAGCGGAAAAAGCTACTGGTCCAAAACATACAGGAAATCCAGGACTCAATGAGAAGATCAAACCTAAGGATAATAGGTATAGAAGAGAGTGAAGACTCCCAGCTCAAAGGACCAGTAAATATCTTCAACAAAATCATAGAAGAAAACTTCCCTAACCTAAAAAAAGAGATACCCATAGACATACAAGAAGCCTACAGAACTCCAAATACATTGGACCAGAAAAGAAACACCTCCCATCACATAATTGTCAAAACACCAAACGCACAAAATAAAGAAAGAATATTAAAAGCAGTAAGGGAAAAAGGTCAAGTAACATATAAAGGCAGACCTATCAGAATCACACCAGACTTCTCGCCAGAAACTATGAAGGCCAGAAGATCCTGGACTGATGTCATACAGACCCTAAGAGAACACAAATGCCAGCCCAGGTTACTGTATCCAGCAAAACTCTCAATTAACATTGATGGAGAAACCAAGATATTCCATGACAAAACCAAATTTATACAATATCTTTCTACAAATCCAGCACTACAAAGGATAATAAATGGTAAAGCCCAACATAAGGAGGCAAGCTATACCCTAGAAGAAGCAAGAAACTAATCGTCTTGGCAACAAAACAAAGAGAATGAAAACACACAAACGTAACCTCACTTCCAAATATGAGTATAATGGGAATCAATAATCACTATTCCTTAATATCTCTCAATATCAATGGCCTCAACTCCCCAATAAAAAGACATAGATTAACAAACTGGATACGCAACGAGGACCCTGCATTCTGCTGCCTACAGGAAACACACCTCAGAGACAAAGACAGACACTACCTCAGAGTGAAAGGCTGGAAAACAACTTTCCAAGCAAATGGTCAGAAGAAGCAAGCTGGAGTAGCCATTCTAATATCAAATAAAATCAATTTTCAACTAAAAGTCATCAAAAAAGATAAGGAAGGACACTTCATATTCATCAAAGGAAAAATCCACCAAGATGAACTCTCAATCCTAAATATCTATGCCCCAAATACAAGGGCACCTACATATGTAAAAGAAATCTTACTAAAGCTCAAAACACACATTGGACCTCACACAATAATAGTGGGAGATTTCAACACCCCACTCTCATCAATGGACAGATCATGGAAACAGAAATTAAACAGAGATGTAGACAGACTAAGAGAAGTCATGAGCCAAATGGACTTAACGGATATTTATAGAACATTCTATCCTAAAGCAAAAGGATATACCTTCTTCTCAGCTCCTCATGGTACTTTCTCCAAAATTGACCATATAATTGGTCAAAAAACGGGCCTCAACAGGTACAGAAAGATAGAAATAATCCCATGCGTGCTATCGGACCACCACGGCCTAAAACTGGTCTTCAATAACAATAAGGGAAGAATGCCCACATATACGTGGGAATTGAACAATGCTCTACTCAATGATAACCTGGTCAAGGAAGAAATAAAGAAAGAAATTAAACACTTTTTAGAATTTAATGAAAGTGAAGGTACAACATACCCAAACTTATGGGACACAATGAAAGCTGTGCTAAGAGGAAAACTCATAGTGCTGAGTGCCTGCAGAAAGAAACAGGAAAGAGCATATGTCAGCAGCTTGACAGCGCACCTAAAAGCTCTAGAACAAAAAGAAGCAAATACACCCAGGAGGAGTAGAAGGCAGGAAATAATCAAACTCAGAGCTGAAATCAACCAAGTAGAAACAAAAAGGACCATAGAAAGAATCAACAGTACCAAAAGTTGGTTCTTTGAGAAAATCAACAAGATAGATAAACCATAACTCCTAAGGAAATAGAAGCAGTCATTAAAGGTCTCCCAACCAAAAAGAGCCCAGGTCCAGACGGGTTTAGTGCAGAATTCTATCAAACCTTCATAGAAGACCTCATACAAATATTATCCAAACTATTCCACAAAATTGAAACAGATGGAGCACTACCGAATTCCTTCTACGAAGCCACAATTACTCTTATACCTAAACCACACAAAGACACAACAAAGAAAGAGAACTTCAGACCAATTTCCCTTATGAATATCGACGCAAAAATACTCAATAAAATTCTGGCAAACCGAATCCAAGAGCACATCAAAACAATCATCCACCATGATCAAGTAGGCTTCATCCCAGGCATGCAGGGATGGTTAAATATACGGAAAACCATCAACGTGATCCATCATATAAACAAACTGAAAGAACAGAACCACATGATCATTTCATTAGATGCTGAGAAAGCATTTGACAAAATTCAACACCCCTTCATGATAAAAGTCCTGGAAAGAATAGGAATTCAAGGCCCATACCTAAACATAGTAAAAGCCATATACAGCAAACCAGTTGCTAACATTAAACTAAATGGAGAGAAACTTGAAGCAATCCCACTAAAATCAGGGACTAGACAAGGCTGCCCACTCTCTCCCTACTTATTCAATATAGTTCTTGAAGTTCTAGCCAGAGCAATCAGACAACAAAAGGAGATCAAGGGGATACAGATCGGAAAAGAAGAGGTCAAAATATCACTATTTGCAGATGACATGATAGTATATTTAAGTGTTCCCAAAAGTTCCACCAGAGAACTACTAAAGCTTATAAACAACTTCAGCAAAGTGGCTGGGTATAAAATTAACTCAAATAAATCAGTTGCCTTCCTCTATACAAATGAGAAACAAGCCAAGAAAGAAATTAGGTAAACGACACCCTTCATAATAGACCCAAATAATATAAAGTACCTCGGTGTGACTTTAACCAAGCAAGTAAAAGATCTGTACAATAAGAACTTCAAGACACTGAGGAAAGAAATTGAAGAAGACCTCAGAAGATGGAAAGATCTCCCATGCTCATGGATTGGCAGGATTAATATAGTAAAAATGGCCATTTTACCAAAAGCAATCTACAGATTCAATGCAATCCCCATCAAAATACCAATCCAATTCTTCAAAGAGTTAGACAGAACAATTTGCAAATTCATCTGGAATAACAAAAAACCCAGGATAGCTAAAGCTATCCTCAACAATAAAAGGACTTCAGGGGGAATCACTATCCCTGAACTCAAGCAGTATTACAGAGCAATAGTGATAAAAACTGCATGGTATTGGTACAGAGACAGACAGATAGACCAATGGAACAGAATTGAAGACCCAGTAATGAACCCACACACCTAAGGTCACTTGATTTTTGACAAAGGAGCCAAAACCATCCAATGGAAAAAAGATAGCATTTTCAGCAAATGGTGCTGGTTCAACTGGAGGGCAACATGTAGAAGAATGCAGATCGATCCATGCTTATCACCCTGTACAAAGCTTAAGTCCAAGTGGATCAAGGACCTCCACATCAATCCAGACACACTCAAACTAATAGAAGAAAAACTAGGGAAGCATCTGGAACACATGGGCACTGGAAAAAATTTCCTGAACAAAACACCAATGGCTTATGCTCTAAGATCAAGAATCGACAAATGGGATCTCATAAAACTGCAAAGCTTCTGTAAGGCAAAGGACACTGTGGTTAGGACAAAACGGCAACCAACAGATTGGGAAAAGATCTTTACCAATCCTACAACAGATAGAGGCCTTATATCCAAAATATACAAAGAACTCAAGAAGTTAGACCGCAGGGAATCAAATAACCCTATTAAAAAATGGGGTTCAGAGCTAAACAAAGAATTCACAGCTGAGGAATGCCGAATGGCTGAGAAACACCTAAAGAAATGTTCAACATCTTTAGTCATAAGGGAAATGCAAATCAAAACAACCCTGAGATTTCACCTCACACCAGTGAGAATGGCTAAGATCAAAAACTCAGGTGACAGCAGATGCTGGCGAGGATGTGGAGATAGAGGAACACTCCTCCATTGTTGGTGGGATTGCAGACTGGTAAAACCATTCTGGAAATCAGTCTGGAGGTTCCTCAGAAAATTGGACATTGAACTGCCTGAGGATCCAGCTATACCTCTCTTGGGCATATACCCAAAAGATGCCTCAACATATAAAAGAGACACGTGCTCCACTATGTTCATCGCAGCCTTATTTATAATAGCCAGAAAATGGAAAGAACCCAGATGCCCTTCAACAGAGGAATGGATACAGAAAATGTGGTACATCTACACAATGGAATATTACTCAGCTATCAAAAACGAGTTTATGAAATTCGTAGGCAAATGTTTGGAACTGGAAAATATCATCCTGAGTGAGCTAACCCAATCACAGAAAGACATACATGGTATGCACCCATTGATAAGTGGCTATTAGCCCAAATGCTTGAATTACCCTAGATCCCTAGAGCAAATGAAACTCAAGACGGATGATCAAAATGTGAATGCTTCACTCCTTCTTTAAATGAGGAAAAAGAATACCCTTGGCAGGGAAGGGAGAGGCAAAGATTAAAACAGAGACTGAAGGAACACCCATTCAGAGCCTGCCCCACATGTGGCCCATACATACACAGCCACCCAATTAGACAAGATGGATGAAGCAAAGAAGTGCAGACCGACAGGAGCCGGATGTAGATCGCTCCTGAGAGACACAGCCAGAATACAGCAAATACAGAGGCGAATGCCAGCAGCAAACCACTGAACTGAGAATAGGTCCCCCGTTGAAGGAATCAGAGAAAGAACTGGAAGAGCTTGAAGGTGCTTGAGACCCCAAAAGTACAACAATGTCAAGCAACCAGAGCTTCCAGGGACTAAGCCACTACCTAAAGACTATACATGGACTGACCCTGGACTCTGACCCCATAGGTAGCAATGAATACCCTAGTAAGAGCACCAGTGGAAGGGGAAGCCCTGGGTCCTGCTAATACTGAACCCCCAGTGAACTAGACTATGGGGGGAGGGTGGCAATGGGGGGAGGGTTGGGAGGGGAACACCCATAAGGAATGTGAGGGGGGAGGGTGATGTTTGTCTGGAAACCGGGAAAGGGAATAACACTTGAAATGTATATAAGAAATACTCAAGTTAATAAAAAAAAAAAAAAGGAACATGAATGGCACCCAAGGAATGACATCTTGTGCACGCGCATGCGCGCGCGCACACACACACGCGCACACACACACACACACACACACACACACACACACCTGCACATGTGCACTTATACAACCTGTCCATGCATATACACTTGGATCCATGTGCATGCACAGAAATTACAGAAGGAAAAGGTAGTTTTGTATCAAATACCATTTATTTATAAAGGGTTGATCCAGGGTTAGCATGTAGAGCTTCAGAAGCAAAGTAAAACTTGTATTGTATTTCTCCACTGCCATTTTGTTGGAACTGGGTGACTTTCAAATAAGCTGCAATTCTGTGACAGAAGACTGTGATTGCTACGGTCTCTAAGTGGGAGATCTAAATTTGACTGTGCCTCTGAAGCCTTCAATCATGGTGTTATGACATGAAGCCAGAAGATGGCATCACGTGATGTTCTGTAAATAATCCTGCAATTACTTCTTCTAGGTGCTTCTAAACAACAGTTTTCCCATCTGATGACTTTTACTAGCCAGCATATTTAATTTATTTCCACTTTTATTTATAAAAATAGTGTGAGCCCATGGTTATATGTTTTTCTGAGTCTGAAGAGTGTCATCTTTCAAAGGGTAGCTACTTCACATTTCAATGTCTCCTCCTGCCCGAGCAAAAAATCTAAATATGGGCATGGTGGCTTGTTTCTTTTATTTCTAGCACATGGGATGTCTGAGGAGCAAGAGAGTCTTGATATCCCTGTAGTCAAGGCAAGGTTATTCTGGGCTACATAGCAATGTCCAGGCAAGTCAGGACTATATACTCAGACTATTTAAAAAAAATTAAAACACCAAATAATAAATAAATTGGAGCTAGATATGAAGCTCAGTGGTGTATTGCTTGTCTATTAAACACAAAACCCTAGGTTTGATCCCTAAGGCCCTGGGTTCAATTCCCTGCTAGCTTTAAATATAAAAGCCTATGATATAAATAAGGCTTGTAAACTGACTGATGAAAACCCAGCTTACTTAGATTAGCTTAGCAAATAATGAGGGGTAAATGACTGTTAGACAAAGCTTTTTAAAAAGGTGTGTGGCATATGGCCAGCTATTCCAGCATTCAGGAGGTAGAGGCAGGAGACCCGTGAGTCCAATGCTAACCCGGGCTGTGTAAGATAGCGTCTCCAAACAAAACAAGAATCTGGGACATCAGAGACCATGTCTACTTGTCACTGCATTAATATTTGAGTTTAGTGTTTTATTAGTAAAAACAAGCGAATATTAAAGTGACACTTTTTGCTTTGTTTCCTAACTTGGTTATCATTGGTTATCACATAATCTAAGAATTACCTCAGTTACATTTACTGTAATATTGCTAAAAATCTCTCAGAGAGTATCTGGGCTTTGGGTAAAACGGTTAGCACTAGAAAAAATTATTTCTCCCTTGTTTACTTGTTTTATAGTTAATTGTTTTCTTTTAAATTTTGAGGGCTGTATATCTAAATTAGAAATTAGAAGACCATAATAGAATCAAAGTTATGGCTTAGAAAATTCAGTTGCTTTATACCTCCTGGTACTTCACTACATGTCACGGAAGGTGACTTCCTGAGGGCAGGCTCTCTAGTGTCTTCACAATCTGTCACTTGCATAAACACTTAAGGCACATTGGCAGTTAATTTATTGATTTATAAAAGCAAACTAAAGGTCAATAATGTCTTCCATTTTCAACTTAAATGTATACACCACTGAAAACATAATGACCAAATGAGAGTGAAAGACCTTTGGAAAGGACCAATGCTTTGTATGGGCCAGACTTAGACTTTTTCAAATATCCTCTCATGGGTGGCCAAGGAATCATTCGTGTTTAGAGAGTGCTCATGGCTCTAAACCAGAATGCAGGAGAATCTGAGTTCCATGCTTTGTCTTTTGCCCAGCCTCTGTGTGTGTGTGTGTGTGGTGTGTGTGTGTGTGTGTGTGTGTGTGGTGTGTGTGTGTGTGTGTGTGGTGTGTGTGTGTGTGTGTGTGTGTGCATGCCTGTGCCTGTGCATGTGTGTCCTTTAGATATCCGTTAGTCACTATCTACCTTGAATTTTCCATTTTGATTTGAGATCAGCCCTCTCCCTCTCCCTCTCCCTCTCCCTCTCCCTCTCCCTCTCCCTCTCCCTCCCCCTCCCCCCCCTCCCTTTCTCTCTCCCTCTCCCTCGTGCATGCCCCTGGAATTTTTTATAAGGGGCTAGGCTAGCTAGCCCCAGGAAGCTGCATTTTTCTGCCTCCCTTGGACCGGGATAACAAACATATACCACCGTACCTGATTGGATTTTGTTTTACTTTTGTTTATCTTATTTATGTGGGCAAGGAAGTTTTGCCTGCACATATATTTGTGCAGCAGCATCATGGCTGGTACTTGCAAGGGTCAGAAAAGGATAAGGTTGTTGGAGCCCCTAGAAGTGGATTTATAGATGGTTGTGAGCCACCACATGGGTGCTGGAACTCGAAGCTAGGTTCTTTGCAAGAACAACAATTGTTCTTAAGCACTGAGCCATTTCTCCAGACCCAGATTTTTTTTAACATTGCTTTTGGTGATCAAATCTCAGATTCTCTTGCATGGAAAGAGCTCTTTACTGGGGAAGTCATCACCCCATTCTTTGTCTTCCATTTGGAGCACCCTATACTTAAAGTTTACCACTCCATTGTTTTTAAACGAACTCTATGGTACACATCCTTTGGCCTTGTTAATGCATCTAGGTTTTCCTGAATTGCTCTATATCTTCCTATCTAACAATGTATCTCTGAGCACTTACATCTCTGTCTCATATCTCCTTCCTAGCCAATCCTTACTTAGCTCTCATTTCAGCACCCTAGCACACTAGGCTTTTGAAGAATACATATGCACAGACACACACATGCTGGACTGTAACGTTCTAAAATCTATATGCAAAAAGGATGTGATAAATAATAGAATCAATTACACTGGCTCTTCCTTTCAATACTGGTGACAGCATTTTATTAATCCAACAAATATGTACTGTACCTCTCTGGGCATTATGGTGTATGTAAAGATGGACATCTGACCACAAAAATCTGGTTGACATGTAAATTCAGGAATTAACTGTGACTCCTTCAGGACCTCTAGTTTTTCTGGCATCACCACATATTTCCCTTCCAACACCCACATAAAAATGTATTAATTTATTTGTGTGTATATAACTGTGTATGCATATGCACAACCAGAATGCAGTGATCTCAGAGACCAAAGAACAGCATCTGATCCAGTAGAACTGGAGTTGCAGAAAGCTATGACCTTCCTGATAGTAATGCTGGGAAACTGAGCCCAGGTTTTCTGGAAGAACAGGAAGTACTCCTAACTGCTGAGCCATCCTTCCAGCCAGGCCACTTCTTTCCACATGAGTCTTGAATAAAGGAGATACTTAAGTGTTTTATTGTTCCACAGCTGTCCATTGTTTCCATTAAAATTTAAGGTTAAAAAACATGAAATTATTTGGGTTGGGCATTAACTTTACTAAAATATTCATGGATATTGATTATGTATGTCAGACTGCCTTAAAAGCCTCTTCAGAGCGATTTTGCTTTCTCGATGAGATCGTTGCAGGGCCTTCGTTTCATCATCTGTAAAATGAGGATACAGACGACAGGCAGCTTGTAACAGGAGTTTGTGATGCCAGGTCATTGCTCAGCATTTCACTAAAAGTAGTTCCAGCCAAACCAGAAGCTCTTTTCACGAGAGGTCATTACTGTCTCTGCTGGGTCTGAAGGGGCAGACAGGACATGGGCTAAGGGTCAGGATTCTGCTTACCTATTTAACAATACATCAAGTCTCCAGACTATCGGTGCGAAGATGTATGATCTCTGAGGGTCGAAGGTGGACTTTGAGAGACATGAGGGCATCAGGAAGAGGTAGGGAAAGCAGTGGCTATTTTTTATTGAATGCCAGGCTGCAAAAATTTATTTTCTTTTCTTCATCTCTCTTTGGGAGCCAGTTGCCCTCCTTCCATGTCCAAAATAAGCACAGTTATTTTGCTTCAGGTTTAGTACTGAAGGGCTGGAGGTAACCGGCTCTCAAATTTATTGCATTTATCTAGTTTTGATCTGAATCAAATGCTAAAACTGCCTAGCCCTATCTTTCCTTTTCCTTCTTAGACACAAATGTGCCTTTATTTTTTGTATTAAAGATGGAAATCTCTCCTTGCAGTAAATCAAATTCTGCATTAACCTTATAATCTTGGCCTTGAAGCTTTTCTCAAGACTTTGAAGTTGAAGTGCAAATCACAGTGACTATACCCATATGGGCCAATAAGCTATATCCTAGTGAGTCAAATTAGATAGTAAACAGAGGTCGACCTTCACAGTACAACTACAGTAGGGAAACTCCAAGGCTACAGAATTCTTTGTTCTATTACCCATTTCCGATTAATACAATTTGGAATGACACATAGTGATTACAGATAACCCTTTAACAGTTAATTATTACTGGTCCATTGTAATTAAGAGTGTGTGAATACAATATATGTAGCTATCTACAGTGTGTGAAAGTGGATTGGAGAGCGACTTACTCAAAAGTTATGCCTATCCTGGGCCTCAGAATGTGTGATCTCAATTAGAAAAAAAGGATTTTGCAGATGTGATTAACGTATATTCAGTGATATTGTTCTGAGTTACGGTAGGGTCTAAATCTAGCAGGTTATATGTTCATGAGGAAAGGACACACAGTGTTTCAGATGTGAAAAAAATGCAAAAATTATGATGCTCCCATGAGTTAGAGCATCCCAGAGATGCCGTGAACAAACAAAATCGGGGAAGAAGCAAGGACAGATGCTTTCCTAGGACTCTCAGTGGTAGAGGCATGGTCCTCACGACATCCTGTTTTGGGATTTTAGTCACTGGATCTACATAAGAACAAATTCTGCTGTTTAGTGGTAACATGTGAAGGTGACCTATGGTACCTAACCATTATAGTCAGATACAAGGAAACTTAAGGGGTTGGCATTACATTTCTATGTGGCTGTCTGAATTGTCAAGTAATGTCCTTGAGCAAGCCACATACGTACCCTTTTAGAGCTCGGCCATCTGTAAGCTGGAGATAATGGTGACAGCTTCAGCATTGCCATAAAGATGAAGTGAAATGGTTCATGAATATCTTAGTAAAATGTCAGCAAAATACAGAAACCAGTATGGTAGCATTGGCAGATACATTAGAAATCACAGTCATCCTCATTGTTCATCTAGTGTTACTGTCTCTTATTGTATCATAGCAGGGTAGATCTAAAAGGATTGGAATGTGTAATCAAACATTCACTCTGAGTTAACTTAATTCTCTTTCTTTTAAACTTTATGGCCACCTACCAGAGTGATATAAACAGTAAAAAAAATGAATGCGGTCATTTGTCACCCTAACAGGTTCATAATTTTTGCCACACACTCCAATCCAATGAAGTTCTGAATCCTTACTCATTGTCTAATCCCTGCTGTGCGACTCTGACTTTTACCATTACTCTTATGATACTCATCTCTTCCTGACCTTTGCAGCCTATGGCCACCCAACACTAATGAGATGTTCCCTCTGGTATCTTCTAGTTTGGCACATATTGATCTATTTAGTTAGCTTTTAACAGCAGGTGGTGGAGAAGTCCAAAAGGTGATTGGAGGGTGGTTATCTGGTCACTCTGAGCTCTGAAATTAGAGAATCAGGGGTCAACCCAGGAGGCAGCAGCTGTGAAGAGAGGCCACAGAATATGTGTGTGGGGGGGTGTTGTAGTTGTTATTGCTGTTTGGATTGTTTGATTTTTGGATAATCTATGACCAGTATACAGTTGTTATAAAATGTCTTGAATTCTTAAAACGTTAGTGAACTGCATAAAATAGAAGAAACATTATGTTATATACCCTGACCATCTGAAGTATAATTTGTAGACTCTTTAAATGGAAATAAACTCAAAAGAATCACATGTGCCAGGAATGATTAATAGAGTCTTTTCTATACCCACAACCTAAAATTCAAACATACAGATTACGTAGGTTTTCTGAGCTAAGAGGCTAAACATCATATAAAGGACCCCCGAATAGACCTAACTACAGGAGGAAATAAGGTAAATGAAGTCTGGGCAGATGACCTAGTGCGCCTCAGATAACATGACGAATAAGAGACAAGACTAGAACTCAAATTTCATGAGTGCTGACAGAATGTCAATAGGGAAGAAAACCAGATGGCCTTGATGTCAGAATGACTGCCACGGTGAACAAGGAGAGGAGGTTTTGCGGGTGAGGAGAGGAAGCTTAGATGTTTGGTACTTAAGTGGGTGGTGATATTGTAATAAGTTGCCCTGGAAAATGTCTCTTGAATATTTTTAAATTTTCACTTACATACTTGCGTGTGTGTGTGTGCGTGCATGCGTGTGTGTGTGTGTGTGTGTGTGTGTGTACATGTGTCCACACACAATTGCACATTTATGACATGAAGTGCTTGTGGATGTCAGAGAACAAGCTGCAGAGCCAGTTGGCTTCTTCACCCATGTGAGTCTCGACGGCTGAACTCAGACTGACAGCTTTGGAGGCAGCTGCCCCTATTCCCTAAGCCATTTTGACAATGCATCCCGGAAGTTTGTAAAGGAATGACTATTAGAGTTTGTACACGTCAGTCGAGAGGAACTCTAAAAGGAAATTTATTAGAGCAACTCTAATAAAAATGCAAAAATTTCCTAATAAATTTCTTATAATCTTGAGTATCATTAAGCAAATAATCACCTTATCCATGAAATAAGAGAGTACTGCAGTTTAGGTAAAAGAACCATCCATTGAAAGGATTGCTCATTGTGACTTACTGATTTCTCTGTGTAAATGCATGTTTCTTGAAGTTGATTGACAGTTGACTGTATCCTGGTCTTTCTCTTTTTGATGCTGAAGTACAGATGAGGCCTTTCCAATCCAACAGAGAGTGGAAGTGGACTCCAGTTGGGATTTGGTTTCCATAGTAACACATCAGCCGTGGTTTGTTCTTTTTCTAGCTGTTTAACTGACTTAGATCTTCATCTGAATGTCGTGAAAAAGAGTTGACTATTTGTAGGAGTTCTGTCCAAGTGTGAAGAATCCAAGGAAGAAGAAAAGTTTGATTTCTACAGGGAAAATTGTATTAGAAACATGACATTTATTGGTGATGATATTGCCAAAGGTGCTGAATTTAGAACTGAGAGGGTGGCTGGTTGTCACTTAAGTAGCAAATGCAGGGATGCCGATATGCCTTCTACTGCCCAGCAACTGTCATTACAAAGTCCCCCAAGGAGAGGGTCACTAAGGGTCTCCTGCCAATCAAGAGTTTGTAATTAGAAACTGTGTCTTTAAACAGTATGGGGCCTTAGGAACATCACATCCTGTAGATGCCCCTTTTCCCAAGCCACTTCAGAAGGAACAAGGTTTCCACACTGTGTCACAGCCCCTAAATGATGGTGTCAGATTGCAGCCACCCTACCCACACTGACACACCCATGAGAAGCACTAGGGTCAAAACGTAAAGAATAAGATTTGCCTTCAATGTCTACTGAAAAGTTTCAGGACAGGAAAGGACAATGAGAAAGAAAAGGTCGCCAGATGAACAGGTGATGAGGTTTTGATTCCTTCTTATTCCTTCCTCTCATGACGATACTGCCTGAGCCTAAGAATCTGGAGCAGGAAGAGCAAGAAGAGGGAAGACTATTATCTACTTTCTCCTTGACCTCAAGGACAATTAACATTCAAGTCCCATATGAGGAGGGGCTGACCAAATCACATAGTCCTATTGCTATTGTCTTGGTTGCTAATTGATGGAGTAGGGCCCAATCCACTGTGGGCAGTTACTAGAAAGTTAGTCCTGGGATGTATAAGTGTGGGATATGGAACAGTCAAAGAGTGCGCTGAGGGGGGATAAGGTCTGGACTGTAAAAATGATTAAAGAATAAAAAAAACAATAAGAAAGAATGGGAACTGAGCAAGTTAATGAATGAGACAGGAAGCAGAGCAATTCTCTCACAGTGTCGGCCTCAGTTATTCTTCAGTCCCTGCCTAGACTTCCTTCTATGTTGGATTAGGACGTGGAAGCATAAGCCAAATAAACCCTTCCTTCTGGAATTTTCTTTTCATCATACTGTCTTATGACAGCAACAAAAGAGAATCAAGCATAGCCACCATTGACTGATTAGTTGGTCATCCCTTGAATAAGCTCTCTCCTCCCACTGCCACTGATTCAGAGGCTCTTGTCAAGCCTAGGAAGGGCCGAGCCATCACCATAGGGTGATTTTAACAAAGCATGTGCCAGGTCACAAAGCCAGGGCTAGGTCCTTTCACCCACCCCAGCTGTCCCTTTCCCTGATTCTGCTGTACTTCTAGATCTTTCTTCCCCCTCTCCTTTCTCCGTCTCAGGATCCCTTATTTGTTTGACTGTGCCTGTATTCTGGGCTCTGAGCCCAGCTTGGTTAAAATAGAATTATTTGTTTAACACCCTCCCAATGCTGTTGGGATAAGGCATCCATATTCTTACCAAGACTGAATTTTTGTTTTAATGTATGAAACAAATGAAAATTCTTAATCTATAGCTCAGGGAGGCTGCTTTAATATGTATTTATTCAAGACTCTTCTTACTGTGAAGAGGTAAAATGTATCATCGAGGGGTATCCTGCTCACTCTTCATTCACCCCGCTATGTATTTTCTCTGTGGGGTCCTTCTCTGTCCTACTTTGAGTTTTCACCTTTCCTTTGTGTTTTCTCAGTGCTGGCTTGAAAGCAGTCATAGCCAATATGAGCATGTTACTTTTTTTCTTTGCTGCTTCTATGTAAACCGGCCCCATTTCCTGCAATGGCTTTTCACTATAGTGTTGTTAGAAGGGACCTTAAGAGTGTAGAGCCAGCTTGTACTCACTCTTCTTTCCATTTTGATTTAGTACCACTGGCCTCTTCCCAACACATTTATCGTGCCATCCCATTGTCCTTACGTAGTGTATTTGTTTCTTCTCCTGTTGCTGTGATGAAAAACACTCACAAAAGCAACTCAAGGTATAAAGGTTTAGTTAGCCTCAAGGGATAATATCTACTATGATATAGTTTTCTATGGAGGCCATTCAAGTTGGTAGCTGGTTGCACCATCTACAGTCAGAGAACAGAAAGGATAAGGCTGATGGTCAGCTTGTTTTCTCCTTCTGATTAATTCTATACACATAGGTCATAGGTTGATGCTGTCTGCATTCAGGGGTGGGTATCTGTGGTTATTCAAATAAGAAATGTCCCTCATATGCTTGTGACATTTGAACATTTAGTTCCCTGTTAGGAGTGGGGTTCAGATCAGTTCTGGAATCATTAGGAGGTGCAGCCTTGCGGGAGGAAGAGCATCAATGGAGATAGAATTTGTGTATTTATAGTAGGCTTGTTCTATTTCTGTTTACTTTACTTCCTGTGTGCCAATAAAAAGAGATCAGCTAGATAACTACTCTCATGCTTCCCTGCTATTATGGACTCTGTACTCTGGGACTGTGAGTCAAAGTCAACTCTTTCTTAAGTTGTTTCTAGTCATGGTGGTATTTACTTGTTTGTTTATTGATTGATTTATTTATTTACTTGCTTATTTTGTGTGTGTGTGTGTGTGTGTGTGTGTGTGTGTGTGTGTGTGTGTGTGTATACAGGTTAAAGACAACTCTAAGGAGTCAGTTATCTTATATGTGGGTCCAGGAAATTTAATCCAGGTTACCAGTTTTCAGCAAGACATTTTACCCATTAAGCTAAATTGCTATCTTTCGAGTCAATTTCTTTAGTCACAAAATAGTTGTAATAACAAGACTATTATGATGATTCTCTAGGATTAGTTAAAGATAACAATGAGAAAGCTGTCAGGGCAATGTGTATCTCTAGTTGCTACTTTAAGGAACACAGTAAGACACATAGAGAGGGAGGGAATGTGCATTGTGAAGTATTTGAATAGTACCCACATACACTTATCCAAGGCCTACATTGGACAACTGAAATCATGCACACACCTAATCCTATGTGTCCTGCTTTCCCTACTTTTGCACATAGTTTAGACCCAGCTTAATTTATAAGTTAGACATGACACTTGATTAACAACAATAATAGAACTATAAAATATACTGTATTTGGTGTTATATAAATATTTTTTCTTCTGCTCCCTCTCCCTTTCTTTCTCTTTTATGGCTGTGGGTGTGTTTCTTGTACTATAATCACTCCATTTTTGTCCCAATGTAAGGATGTAAGATGGCTTCTCTCAGTCATACCTGAGGTGCTGCTTCTCCACTCTTGGGGCCATTTTTAGGTAAGATAAGGGTTACGTGGGCACAAGTACTGTGATCGTGTGGCAGTAGACAGAACCAAGATTGTTGGCTAATAGTCCACTAACGGATGAGTAGTGCATTCAGCAGAGATACCCCGAGGCAATGGATGGCTCACATCCTTCACATCCCAGGCTGTGAGCACTGCAAGATTTTGCTATGCTACACAGAATGGCATGTAACTCATGTCATATATTTCTTGAGGGTTTTTTCCCTATACAAATTCTCAGATTGCAGCTGGCAGAATAACTGAAATTCATAAAATGGAATTATGTAGATAAGGCAGCATTACTCTGTATTATGAGCTGACGGGGGTCCCTGAATTATATATGTGGAAGCCCTAAACCCTATTACCCCAAAAGGTAGATGTATTTTATAAATAAATACATTGCAGGCTGTATTTCTTGGTATGGCTTTGTGGGCTCACCTTTGTCCAGTGTGCATTTGGATCACTGTTTGATGCTACTCTACTTGTCAGGTTAAAGGCTTACCGAATGGTGCTTGGGGCTCAGCTTTGGGGGTAACTCAATGTCAATTTTTTAAATGAGGATTAGAAGTGGTATTGTCTCAGCTTGAGCCACATGAAGCTTCTAATCCTGGGAGCAAACATCTAAAGAGTCAGAAGAGTCTCAGTGTTAATTCTCAGAAGCTCACAGGGAGTTTGCCAGGTCCTTTGGTGGCAGGGGTGAGCTTACAGCAGGAGTGGGTGGTGCTACCTGGGGCAAGCACACTAGACTCCTGGTCCTCAGTGATGGTAGCAGACTCTTAGCAGAAGTGGAGGTTCCCTGCTAGGAATAATGGCACACAAATCCTGCCAACCTCAGGTGGTGTGTTGGAGATGAGGTAATGTTTATTGAGCACGCATTATAATGTCTGTCCTAGGGACAAAGGAGATACCAGTTTTCATTATTTAAAGAGTGTGGTTAGCGATATGCTGTAGGTACCAGAAAAGTCTTCTTACTTAGATAATGGTGGGAAGTTGCCTGTGCAGTATTCAGTTGCTATTTGCCAACAGCATGTGTGCAAATAGCAGGTAGTGCTTAGGTTTTAGGCAGGATTGTTTCCATTGTTTGAGAGTGATAGCACGAGACAGCAATTTCCTCCTTTAACTTCTAGATATCATCACACGCTTGCTAGAAGGTGAGTGAAAACTGGGGGGTGGGTGGAGGCTGTTAATCTTTTGAAAGAGAAGAACTGTGTCAGATATGATGTGCTGAGTCAAAGGTCCCAAAGGCAGCAAGGAGCAACTAAGATCACCACAGAAATCATGTGAAGTGAGACACCTGATTTATCAGGAAAAAGTGGATGGGAAGCTCTGGAGAAGAAAAGGCAAAACAGAGCAAGGAAAATGGATCCATACAGTGTTAGTTACAGCTAGTGGTCACAGTCATGCTTAAGACGGATAATAAGAAAATAAAAATGGTGATAGATAAATACATTCTAGATACAGTAGAATTTTTCTCTACCTGGAAGCCAACATAAAACAATAGAACAAGGTGAGCCAAATTTCTGACTACAAGTAAGATAAGGACAAGGGAGCCTTTCTCATCACCACTAGTTAACATACGCTGAACAACAGAGAGATGCTATTCTTGACAAATGTTGAAAGCAGGTAATTTTTTAGGTTATGTGAACCATTTTGAAATTAGACTATTATAAATAAAACGAAAGTAGGGATATAGCTTATTGGTAGATGCCTGGTATTCACATATAGGGTCCTAGGACATAGAATATTTTATATTATTACATATATATTACATATATTATATATATAATCATTATAATCACTCAATCCTTGTCCTGCTATGCATGTAAGATGACTTCTCTTGTGCATACCCAATGTACATATATATAATATATTGTATCATGTTGTATTATATATTTATATCATATATCATATATTTATATCATATACATCATATTTTTACTACCTCAGTACATGAGGGTAGTAAAATAATAACCCTTTTATAGGTATCTCAGATAATATGGTCATATACATAGAAAAATTATAAATAAGATATTACTAAAACTGCAGTTAGTGAGTAGACTGCAATATGTAATCAGCAGTGACTTTCAAATATGCTAACATTAAGCCAAAGCAGCATTTCACGCTGAGAGTAGAAAAGTAAAAAGAGGACAGATGGGCTGTGCAATAAAGCTGGTAAAACTGGGTGCCATTCTGGGAAAGAACTGCATCTGCCATTTATACCCAATACCAAGAAAAGTCCTGAACCCATTAAGATTTAAGTATAAAAATAAAATTATTTAATTTCTGGAAGAAAGTAGAAGAACTACATTATAGCCTCAGAGTAGAGTAGATAAAGTCTGCTAAACCTCCAAAGGCAAACACTGAGACATAAAGACAAAGACTTTGTATTGACTATCGAAAATAAGCACGGGTTAGAAAGATGCCCCCCGTTACCATGGAACCAACTGCTCTCCTTAAGGATCCTACTTCAGTCCCTAGCACTAATACAAGGTGGATCTTAACTACCTGTAACTACAGTTCCAGGAAGACTTGACCCCTCTTGCTTCCCTGGGTACCTGCACTCATATACATATTTCCACACACATTTACAGAGTTAAAAATAATTTTTAAAACTTTGAGAGTCATCATGAAGTCAAAATAGAAAGGATTAAATAGAAAAAGGTCTGTTACTCAATTATGTGTACAGACTGTGAAAGGGGCTGAGAAGTAGCTCAGTGGGCCTAGAGATGCCTTTGCAAGCATGGGGACTTGACATGTAAATAAAGCACTAAAGAAAGAACATGGAAAAACTGATGAGTAAGAGACAGATGCAGAGACCTCACTTTGATGATGGCCAGCCTAGCCAATGTGCTGAGCTTTACTGCAGGTTCAATGAGAAACCCTGATTCAAAATAGGAAGGCAGAGAACAATAGAAGACCCATGTTATCTTCCTCTGACTACCCCTTTCTCATGAACTAGCCTGTGTATGCTCACCTATGCACATGTGAGCACAGACATGTATACACTAATGACTATTATGTGTCTCTCCAATGTTTATGACCTTCTCAGTGTTGTATCAAAAATTAAAACTCACAAATTCTGTTTCTTTGTCCTTTACATTCTTGTTGGCCTGAACCTATGTCTGCTTGTGGTTAAAGACCTCTAGAAATTGATGCAAAAATCACTACCTATTAAAAAGTAGGGAGAAAGAAAAGAATGAACCCATATTTGCAGCAGAGAATATCTTGAATCAATTAAAAGAAACAAAACAAAACAAAAACATAATATAAAACCCACAAACTCCATTCATGAGAGGAATAACTTTAAATCTTTACTCTTGGACCATTTTTGTTTTCATTTATTAGAGCAAAGCCAAGCTAATCAAAAGCTGCCGGTGACAGCATAGAGGGTAGGCTCAGTCATATTGTCTCTGGAAGTCTAGCGCAATACAATAACCCCAATTTCAGAACACTTTGGTATATCTATTACAAATATAAAATCAAGCCCTGCCCCAGAGCCAAGAATTTTGTATTGGCGAATTTTGTCTCCCATAGTTTTACAAGTGATAAATATCAGGTTCATGAAATTATCTACTGAAGATCTCTGGTTTGTAAAAGCAAATGTTAGAATCAACCCAAATATTCCTCAGTAGGAGATTAGTTCAATATGATACATTTGTCCTAGGGGTTGACCAACCTCAGTCCCCAGACCAAACTGAGCTCAACACTGACATTTGGATCACCTGGCAGTTAAGAATTGGTTTCACATTTTTTTAAGTTTCTTCATTTTTATTTTATATGTTTAGGTATGTTACTTGTGTACTTGCCTGCTTAAATGATTTTCCTGTTGTTTTATGAGACAGTGTTTCTCTACAAAGCACAGACTTATCATCTTCGTTCTTCTTCAGATTTTGGAGTGCTAGCATTTCAATGTACCTCATTCTACCCAGATTCCAATGTTTTGTCCTCTTTCTTTCTTCCCTCCTTCCTTCCTTCCTTCCTCCCTTCCTTCCTTCCTTCCTTCCTTCCTTCTTTTCTTTCTTCCTTCCTTCCTTTCTTCCTTCCTTCCTTTCTTTCTTTCTTTCTTTCTCTCTGCTTCTCCCATTATTGTTTTTGTTGATACTTTTTTGTTGTTGTTTGCTTGTTTGATTGCTATAAAACAATTGTGATTGTGATATTTGCCATTGATGTAGAAGTATGGTTTAAGCACATCTAGTGCAGATACATGAGCACATGCATGTGAGGGGGGCATATTCAAAAAGAGGACAACTTATATGTGTCAAACCTCTCCTTCCACCATGTACGTCTTGAAGGTTAAACTCAGGTCCTCAGACTTTGCATCAAGTTCCCTTTCCTAGTAAGTCATCTTCCTGGCCCTAAAAATGTGATCTTAGTATCAACAAAGTTTGTTGCAACACTTTACTGGTTTATTCATTGCTCGTGGCTTCTAGGCTCCTTGCAGATTTCAGTGGTGCATTTAGAAACCTGCAGTGTTTTAAATATCTTTCAGTTACTGCACAGAATTTCACTATGGGCACACACACACACACACACACACACACACACACACACACACACACACACCAAAAAAAACCCCAAAAATCTGTAGGTTTCCATTTGTGCAAACCAGTTCACTATTTGGGAGTGCTTTTGATAAGTTCAATACCAAATACTTACGGAAAAATAAAGGAACAATCCACATGTGCAGAACTAAAATCACACACAAAGTAGTTTCATGTCATTTGGTCACTTTCAAGAGTCACAGAAATTTAGGTTAAGTATTCTGTTACCCAAAATATTGATTTCCAGGCACATTTCAGAAACATTAGCCTACTTTCTGGATAAGTAGGGATTTGAGATTTCCCACGGAAGGGTGATATTTCTGGACATTAATAATAAATGAATGCTCTAGTTCTTGTGATTCACCAGCATCCATGTTTTTCATGCTATTTAATTTTGCATCATGCATTTATATTTGCTGCAACCGAACTTTTCTTCATTTAGGGCTATGAGAAAGGCACTCTTTTTTTCCCCTATTATTTTTTACTGGATATTTTATTTACTTACATTTCAAATGTTATCCACTTTACCAGTTTCCCCTTCCGAGACCGCCTATCTCATCCCCCATCCCCTGCTTCTTTAAGGGTGCTCCCCCACCTCTCCCATCCACTCCCGCCTCTGGCATTCCCCAACACTTGGGCATTCAGCCTTCACAGAACCAAGGGCCTCTCCTCCCATTGATGCCCGACAAGGCCACCCTCTGCTACATATGCGGCTGGAGCCATGGATCACTCTGTACTCTTTGCTTGGTCCCTGGGATCTTTGGGGGATCTGGTTATTTGATATTGTTGTTCTTCCTATGGGTTGCAAACCCCTTCATCTCCTTCAGTTATTTCTCTAACTTCGCCACTGGGGTCCCGGTGTCCAGTCCAGGGGTTGGCTGTGAGCATCTGCCTCTGTATTTGTCAGGCTCTTGCAGAGGCACTCCGGAGACAGCTATATCAGGCTTCTGTCAGTAAGCACTTCTTGGCATCGGTAATAGTGTCTGGGTTTGGTGTCTGTATATGGGATATACATAAGAGAAAAGGCACTTTCATTTTAATTGGATATTTTAAATTTATTTACATTTCAAATGCTATCCCCTTTCCCGGTTGGTTTTCCATCCATAAACCCCCTATTCCATCCTCCTCCCCCTTCTTCTGTGAGGGTATTCCACAATCCATCCACCCACCTCCCTGCCCTGACATTCCTCTATATTGGGGGATTGAGCCTTGGCAAGAACAAGGGCTTCTCCTCCCATTGATGACCAACAAGGCCATCCTCTGCTACAACTCTTAAGGCACACCTTCCAGTGGCTGTTTCTGGAAGCCTACTCTGTCCTCAGCTATATAGTCATAAAATCATCACCCCCGTGTCTCAGGCATAAGCTCCCTAGTTTAGGTCTCAACAAGTCCATGTTGCTCAGTAGCAGGACAATTTAACACCGCAGCTTTGGTTTGATTTGGCTTGTGTGTTTGGGTTGTGGTGGGGCATTAGAAATTTTAACAGGCTTAAAAATGAGTCAAATGAACAATATGATATTCCCAGTTAACAACTCAAAAGGAACACCTAAAACTTGGTTGGTTGCATGTGGATGGCTGGGGTGAATCTTAAGGTGATACCTTTCAATCAATAATTTTTCCATTAAAAAGCATTAAGAGATGTAATTTTCCTTTAAAAACCAACTTTTCCCAATTGTATTATGTATATTTTTTCTGGAGTTGCTTATGCAATTGACTTCGTATATTGTTAATTGAATACTGGGATAAAAATTCAGCTTGTATGTATACCAAGGAACAGTAGGAACTTCTAAGTAAATACTTAGGTGAAGACCTACATACATTTCAATTTCTGGGCTTATTAACATAGTTGAGAGTTCTTTACAATGTATGGGAGAATTTGGTCATTCTGAAGAGAAATGTAAGCAGCTATCTGCCCTGTAGTGTTGGGAATAATCTTAAGTAAATACCACAGTTACATTTTGTTTAAAGTAATGATAGTGAAGGAGTTTTATTATGGTAAATCTAGACATCAGGTAAGCCCTCCAAATCCATCAATCTATTTTTTAATCTTGCCTTGAAGCTATTTCATAATAAAAGATTAAAAGAAGGAATGGAGAGAGAAAGTAGATGACATTCAATGAGTTGCATGCAGAGAAATTCTCAGGGCTCCTGACCAGGGCTCATCTCAAACTCAATTGTACATGTTTGTCTTGTGAGTCAGGAAATAGAGAAACCAGACAGATACCCCAAGTTCAGCATCAGGGACTTGCTCTTTTTTTTTTAAAGGAACTTTGCTCACTGCCATCCACCGTTTAAAAGTCTTAGCATTGCTATTAGATATCTCTGCTTTTCTTGCAGGATGACTGTGTCTTCACAGCCACATGGGTACAGGAAACAAAAGAGAAGAAAGGAATAGGAAATAGACTCAGAACTCATCTGGAATGGCAAAAACATTTTCTATTTTTATTTTCTGATTAAACATAGTAATTGTACATATTAATGGATGCCATATGTTGCTTTGATATATGTATATATTGTATCCCATTTAAATCAGGTTCATTATGCTGATATCATATAATGCTCATTTCTTTGTGGTGAGAACACTTCCAACCACTCCTGCAGAGACTAAAAATAAGAGGAGGGAATGAGGTTCTGCACAAGGATGATCAGTGGGTATGGAGTTATAGTTCCACCAGAGAAGTAAATTCTGGTCTTCCACTTCCAAGCAGGGAGACTGCAGATAACAATACTATATGTTTGATTTGTGTAGTTTTGGTAACAGCCAACTGCATTCTTACTATTCCTTAAATCTCCCAGTGAAGTGGGCTGTCTTTATTATGAGTTTGTCTGTGCTAGTTCCTAACTGAATGATCTTCAAGCTCCATATGCATCTGAATCTAAAGAGAGCTGGTTAGTTACAAAAACTACTTCTACAGGGTCTTATGCTGCAGGTTAAGGTGAAGACTAAGGATCCCCATATCTGTGAAGTTCCTGGCTAACACTGATGCTGCTGGTGACAAGGTAATGCATTGAGAACTATGCGGAGGCAAGTTTACATTGCTGCTCTTCTTTACCAGTCAAAGGAATGCAATTATATCATCGTGTGTGTGTTTGTGTATGTGTGTGTGTGTGTGTGTGTGTGAGTGAGTGTGTGTGTGTGTGTAATATATTACTAAAATTTAAATAAAGAACATTGTAGGTATTCATACAAGTAAGTCAATTTTTTGTTTGTTCATGAAAATTCATGTTCTTCATATTCAGGAGCAGAAGTAAGTCCCCCTTCTCTGCAGCCGCCACCTTGTCCTGAATGGGGGTTGGTTAAAGTTTAGAGTTGCTATGGCAACCTGGGAAGGACTGTGCAATAAGTCCTCAAAACAGCATAAAACTAGGTACTGCAAGGCACTTTATAGAATTATTCCAACTTCCATTGTTCTTGATTATACAAGTTACACAACTGTATCCAGATCCCAAAATGCACCCAACTATACCCCTGTAAAGTATGTACATATTATTATCACTGGTAGGTAATGTATCAGTAGGGCTTTTAGATAGAATGAAATCAAATGAAATTCTAAAACTTGAGCAATTAAATATGTTGAATTTAGTAGGAGAGAAGATAATAAAGAGCTGGAGTGGTTGTTTGGTGGTTCACTTCCCAGCACCCACTTCACAGGTCACAATCATCCAATTCCAAGGGGTCTAGATGCCCTCTTCTGGCATTAATGGGTACTGCATCCTCATGGTACACATACATGTAAGCAAAACACCATACATGTAAAATAAAAGCATATAAGCCTTTTTTTTTAAGTAAAAAAAATGATGAAATTGATTTCCAGGAGACACAAGTGGTTGTTGTATTTATTTCTCAGATTGAAATCAGGATATAAGAGCACCTCCCAGAAGGTACTAGGGAGCATCCAGTGCCCTCGCTTTCACAGTTTGAGAGATTACTGCAAGTTGTTCTGTATTGTGATGAGGGCTAATGTAATAATTGGCTTAGATTTTAGGGTTTTCCAGAACTGATGAATAGTACATAATATATCCATAATTTATTTTAATGTCAATAAATTAGTAATAAAAGTACAAGACTGAATATAGTCTACTCAAGAGACATCACATTATCAAAATTTTATAAAAGTGCTCACTCCCATTTCTATGTCTTTGGGTATTATTTATAGTTCAGAAATGGTCCCAGATCTATACATTACACTTGAGTTATTTCAGAGTAAGGGCATGGGATAAAACAATTGCCCCAGATAAAGCCATCACAGGTAAATTGGCAACTTCTATTTTGGGGCATTTAAGAATGCAACAGACTGTTGTTATAAAGCTAAGATGCTGAGTTTTATAAACCATCATATTAGTTATCTGGATGCATATTTATCAGTGTTACTAGTCTGTATATTGCTTGAAAGAGATCCTTGTTTAGCATGATGCTGCCTCTGGAGATGGGGAAAGGAATAACCATTCAGAGTGATATCTGAGATATTCATGTTTGTGGAAACAGCAGCTGTGTTTCAGTTTTTTATAGCCATCTTCAATGAGTCTGGCTTCCAATCAAAGCACAGTAATATTTTCAACATGACCAAATCTTTTGATGGATAGAGACAAACCAAAACAGAGTTATATTTCTGACATTGATTTTCACAGCTCTGCAGCAAGCAAATGAAGACCTACTAGATGATAATGTGTGAACTCTTTGATGTTATAGTTTAACTAACTATAAAGCTGGACACTCTGAGCAATTGACAGTTGGCCAGTTGCAAGTATCAAAAGAAGAAAACAGATTATGTTAAATGATAACCCTATAAATGCAAGTTTTATAGGTCTTTAGAAGTTATGCCAGAGAATGGGTTTCTTAGAACATGCCCAGGCTTCCACTTGCTCTTTTATTCAGAAATCATATTATAGTCACATGGAGAAGACAAACATGGACTATAATTCATGTAAGCCAATTACAGAAATTGAAAGAACATTTGAGATAAATCTGGAAAGTCATATATCACAGCCATATTATAACTTGCATGTAATTTAATTGTGTGGTGGTGGTGGTGGTAGTGGGTGTGTGTGTATGTGTGTGTGTGTGTGTGTGTGTGCACGCACGTGTGTGTGTGTGTGTCTCCCATTGGCGCCCAACAAGGTCGTCCCCTACTACATATGCAGCTGGAGCCATGGGTCTGTCCATGTGAACTCTGTGTGGTGGTTTAGTCTCTGGGAGCTCTGGTTGGTTGGTATTGTTGTTCTTATGGGGTTACAAACCCCCCAACCCCTCCAATGGGGACATTGTTCTCAATTGAATGGTTGGCTGCTAGCATTCGTGTCTGTATTTGTCATGCTCTAGCAGAGCATCTCAGGAGATAGCTATATCAGGTTCCTGTCAGCATGCACTTCGTGACATCAGCAATATTGTCTGGGTTTGGTGGCTGTAAGTTTATGGGCTGGATCCCTAAGTGGGGAGGCTCTGAATAGCCATTCCTTCAGTCTCTGCTCCAAATTTTGTCTCCGTGTTTCTTACTATGCATATTTCTGTTCCCCCTTTTAAGAAGAACTGAAGCTTTGGTCATACTTCTTCATGAGTTTCATGTAGTCTGTGGATTGCATCTTGGGTAATTCGTGCTTTTGGACTAATATCCACTTATCAGTGAATGTACACCATGTGTGGGGTTTTTGTTGTTGTTGTGTTGTTATTGTTGTTGTTGTTGCTGTTATTGTTTGTGATTGGGCTACCTCACTCAGGATGATATTTTCTAGAATCACCAATTTGTCTATGAATTTCATGACGGCATTGTTTTTAATAGCTGAGTAGTACTCCATCGTGTAAATATACCATGTTTTCTATGTCTATTCCTCTGTTGAGGAACATCTGGGTCTTTCCAGCTTCAGGCTATTACAAATAAGGCTGCTATGAACATAGTGGAGCATGTGTCCTTGTTATATGTTGGAGGATCATTTGGGTATATGCCCAGGAGTAGTATAACTGGGTCCTCAGGTAGTACTATGTTCACTTTTCTGAGGAACCTCCAGACTGATTTGCAGAGTGGTTGTACCAGCGTGCAATCCCACCAACAATGGAGGAGTGTTTTTCTTTCTCTACAACCTCTCCAGCATCTGTTGTCACATTTTTATCTTAACCATTCTGACTGGTGTGAGGTGGAATCTCAGGGTTGTTTTGATTTGCATTTCCCTGATGAATAAGGATGTTGAACATTTCTTTAGGAACTTCTTAGCATTCGATATTCCTCAGCTGAGAATTCTTTGTTTAGCTCTGTACCCCATTTTTGAATAGGGTTATATGATTTTCTGGAGTCTAACTTCTTGAGTTCTTTGTATATATTGGATATTAGCTCTCTATCAGGTGGAGGATTGGCAAAGATCTTTTCCCAATCCTTTGATTGAAGTTTTGTCCTATGGACAGTGTCGTTTGCCTTATAGAACCTTTGCAATTTTATGAAGTCCCATTTGCCGATTCTTGTCTTAGATCATAAACCATTGGTGTTCTGCTCAGGAAATTTTCTCCAGTGCACATGTGTTTGAGGCTCTTCCCCATATTTTCTTCTATTAGTTTGAGTGTATCTGGTTTTATGTGGAGATCCTTGATCCACTTGGATTTGAGCTATGTACAGGGAGGTAAGAGTGGATTGATTTGCATTCTTGTACATGCTGACCTCCAGTTGAACCAGCCCCATTTGTTGAAAATGCTATCTTTTTTCCACTAGATGGTTTTTGCTTCTTTGTCAAAGATCAAGTAACCATAAGTGTGTGAGTTCATTTCTGGGTCTTTAATTCAATTCCACTGACCGAGCTGCCTGTCTCTGTACTAACACGACACAGTTTTTATCATTATTGCTTTGTAATACAGCTTGAGGTCAGAGATAGTGATTCCCCCCAGAAGTTCTTTTATTGTTGAGGATAGTTTTCACTAACCTGGGTTTTTTGTTATTTCAAATGAATTTGAAAATTGCTCTTTCTAACTCTATGAAGAATTGGATTGGAATTTTGATGGGGAGTGCAATGACTTTATAGATTGCTTTTGGCAGAATGGCCATTTTTGCAACATTAATCCTACCAATCCATGAGCATGGGAGATCTCTCCATCTTCTGAGACCTTTTTCAATTTCTTTCTTCAAAGACTTGAAGATCTTGTCATACAAATCTTTCACTTACTTGGTTAGAGTCACATTGAGGTATTTTATATTATTTGTGACTATTGTGAAGGGAGTCATTTCCCTAATTTCTTTCTCAGCCTGTTTATCCTTTGAGTAGAGAAAGGCAATCTAAATTTCTGTAAAATAGATTCTAACACTAGATTGTTTTGCATTTGGTTTATTTCTTATGTTAATTGGTTTCCCAAATTACAAGGGAATTTGCATGTCTGAATGAAAGATGCTGCAGGTTCCTGCCCCCAGTAGGCTCTAATTGGTAAATAAAGTTGCTGGCTAATGGCTGAGCAGGGTGGCAGAGGAGGGACTTTAGATTTCCCAGGAAAAGAAAGGAAGAAGATTTTAAAATTGCTATGGTGGGTAAGCTGGAGGAATGTGTCTTTCATTTGAGAATCCACAGCATGGAGATGGTAGTGAGAAGCGCTCATGCACACCCACAGGAAGTAAAGAGCAGAGTAATCACACTACCATTCCATCTAACCTCTAGGTTCAAACTCACTATTAAAAATTAATTGGAGATTCTCAAAGGGAAAACATGCACCATGATAAGAGATTAGGAGATGGGGAGAATTGGTATCTTTGCAGAGCTGCAGGTTTTGCCTGAACCATGTGGTTTCTCCCCAAGTGTTTCTGTTTGGAACTAGAGCAAAGGGTGTGCTAATTGGTGCTTGCACAATTCTGGGGTTTGTGGCTTAAGAATGAGCTACACCCTGCTGACCCACCAACATGGGTGGAGACTAATGGTTACCCAAGAGCTTAAGCTGCAAATGCTAACAACTGCTGCTGGGAGAAGGCAACCAGCAAATAGCTCCTGCTGAGGAGAAGGCAAACCACGAATCTTGTCTAAGTAAAATATAGATATGGAGGAATAGATTTAAAAGAAAATTAAAAAGTCTGCTCTTTGCAAACAACAGTTTCTTTGACCATGGGCTCCATGGGGTTTCTGGGATTGCTTATCCTGGCATATGACATTGGTAGCCTGGAAATAGGCTAATACAGAAATATAGAAGGGATTTTAATTGAAGTTAAGTACATAGGAAAAAATATTAATTCAAGTTGTATAAAGAGAAAGGGTACACATATTCCCACAGAGATATTAATCTCCATAGAAGGGAGAATTTAAATATACATAGATGAAAAATTAAATTTAGGCCTTGATCTCACTCTTAAAATTAAATGTGTAAGAACAAAGTAGGGATTAGTGAAAGAGCACTATCTCAATGGATAATAATTGTTTAGATTGCTTTATAGTAATTCAAGTCTTATAACAATATAGGTGATATATATATATATGTATATATACACACACACACACATACCTACAGAGATATTAATCACCAGAGAAGGGAGAATTTAAGTATGCATAGATAAATAAGTAAATTGAGGTCTTTTGATTGCATATAGGTCAGGGTAGTAGTAGGGAGAAAACTTTATCTCAGACAAATAATGAAAACTTAGGTTTTGATCTCACTATTCAAAATTAATCGTGTAAGAACAAGGCAGGGGATAGTTAATGAACACTGTCTCAATGGACAATAATTGTTTAAAATTGCTTTAACTTATTTGAATTGTTTTAATTATAAAAATGTATGTGGTTATGTTTGGTGTTTGTGACATTAAAAATCCTCTGAGAGACAGCTCAAAATAGAGCAGACTTGAAGAGGAAAGAGACTGTTAATTTGAATCAATCTATACCTCTGAGGATTTTTGGTTACTGGACCAAGGACAAGCTATTTTGGGAGAGAGGCTCTATAATCATGTGAATAGGAAAGAAGAAAAGGCTTTGGACCGAGAAGGGTCCAAAAAGAAGGGTCCAGAGTGATATGGATCAGATATGATAGGGGATGACCCCCATGAAGATCTTGGCTACAGGCAGAAAAGAAGAATTCGAGATCAAACAGGACAGGTAACATGATTTGCTGATTCCTCCACATGGGAACAGCCCTGTAACTGGCTTAGACATAAAAATGTCTCTAGCCGAAACTAGCTAAAATTAGACAATAAATCTTATTGGTTATGAAACCCTGAAGGTTCATCATGCCGTCCTTCACATGACATGAATGAAGATTTATTACAATTGGTTATTGATCAAATTAACTCAGAAAAGGATAGTTGTCTTCTACCTGCTCAAACAAGAAGCAAATAACTCATCCTTACCTGGTCTGTGCACCTTGCACGATCCATATGAATATATATTAATAGTACTACAGTTTTGGTTGTAAGATGCATATGTTGTAGAATATGTAGCATTGACAAGATTCATCTGTGGAGACACTGAAATGACCTGCTGTTCCAGCTACCTGCCTCTCAAAACAGCATCAGGAATAGCTGCTGATTTCCAGTGGAGTAGGTTCATCCAGCCTTTCAGACAGATCCAGTCAGAACTTCAGTCAAGTTCTGAGGCTTCTACGCATACAGAGACTGGAAAACAGATGTTAAAGCTAGATTTCTTAAGTCTAACCAAGTTTTCTAATATTTAGACCCCCTCCACTCCTTTAAAAATTTTTCATTGCCCCAACTCAGCAGGAAGAAGTTGCGGAGAGTTTTCATCCTGATACCTTGGGTCTGGATGTCTGTGTGTGGTTATTTTGTAAATTAGAGATAGATTGTCATTTTAAGGGATAATTTGGAAATGATCATAATTTTGAACAGGGAGGAATAGATGGGATGAATTGTTAAATTTATTATTGGACAAAGCATTTTATAGTCACAATCTGACATTGATAGAAATCTTTATAATTGATGCAAAGTTGAAGTTCTAATTTCATACATTGGTACAGAATTTATATATTGATTTAAGGTTGTCATTGGTATAAATATTGTATATTGATCCAAACTTGAAATGGATATTGTCACTTTTAAATAGGCATTATGCTTACAAAAGTCATTTGAGAATACAAGGCTTAAATCCCATCCTTCTAATAGCTGCTATTACAAACACTCGAAGATGATTAAGTAATGCAAATTAAGGGCTAGATCATAAACTCATGGTTATACTAGGTCCTTATTTATATAATGTTTTCAATATTATTCAAAAAGAAACAGCTAAGAGAAGTCAAGGTTTAACTGTTCATATTTAATTTATATAGAACTCTTCAGAAACATCAAAAGTCCACCGAATATGACATTTATAGTCATTTTATTATTATTGGATTTTTTACTAAGAGACATGTCAGCTCCAAATAGTACCCCTTTCTTGGTTCAAAGAAGATACTGAGTATTATAATTTCCATGTGGATTTTCTCCAGGTGTGGCAAGGTAGCCACTAGGCAAGAATTGCCCTAATTCATCTACAAGCAAGAATTACTGTCCAGGAAAGGACATACAGTGCAGAATAGTTGACAGCTTAACTCTGCCAAGACAGAGTTAGCTAGTCCATAATAATAATTCCAGCTTTATTTGAGGTCTTTCAGATAGTTCTGGGCCAGGAAAACCAACGTTTTGAGGAATGTTGGGACTGTTTAGGTAGTCAGCTGTCTCTAAAATTTGTTTGTTTTAGAAGCTATGATTTTTTTGTGATTCCTATATATGTAATATTTAATTCATTCTTGGATCTCTGATGGGGTTGAGGACTAGTTATAGTCTCTTAAGCAAACTTAAGTTGTCTAGCACTAAGGAAAATGATTGAAAAGATGTTTTTCAGATGGCAATGCAAATTAAAATCAGAACCCAATTCAGGTATAGAATTGTAAACTCTGTTAAGTTAAGATGGATGTTAGAATAATGTGCCTAAATTGACAAAATTGATACACTGGATAATATTAGTATATATCATAACTTAGAACTTACGTAACTATTATTTCTATGTTCAACGCATATCTGGGGGGAAAGTCCTTTTTAATAGATGAAAAGGGTAAATGTAGTGGATTTGGTTTATTGCTTATATTCAATGGGCTCCCACATTGCACAGGGAATCACATGTCCGCGAGTAAGATGCTGCAGATCCCTGCCCCCAGTAGACTTTAACTGGGAAATAAAGTTGTTGGTGGCTAATAGCTGGGAAGGGAGACACAGGATGAACTTTAAATCTCCTGGGAATGAAAGGAAAGAAGAAGGTTTTAGAATTGCCATGCCAGGGTTGGGGATTTAGCTCAGTGGTAGAGCACTTGCCTAGCAAGCACAAGGCCCTGGGTTTGGTCCTCAGCTCCAGGAAAAAAAAGAAAAGAAAAGAAAAGAAAAGAAAAGAAAAGAAAAGAAAAGAAAAGAAAAAGAAAAAAAAGAATTGCCATGCCAAGGAAGCAGGAGGATCTCTCTTGAAAGCAGCAGGAAAGAAAGCATACAGCCATGTAAGAAGCAGGGAAGAGCAGCCCCATGAAACCCTCCCCCACTGGGTCTAGGATAGCAAGATGAAATATAGATTTTAGTAAGTAATAATTCATGAGTATCAGAGGGGAGGTGTTAGCAATGTGGAAATTTGAGCTGCATAGGGCATATTAAAATTAAGGCTGTGTGTGTATGTCTTTCAATCAAGAGCATTTTGGTAGATGGTGAGGAGCACATACCACCACTCTGTGGGGGGAATTTGAGTAGCAATATTAATTAATACAATACTAGATCAAATATTAACCTCTGTCATCTAGTATCTTAGACATGGAGGATCTGTGATTTCTAGTTCTTTCCTTGCCTGATGGCTTTTTCAGTATAAATCTTAAGCATTACTTTTAACTGTTTTTTGGGGAGATACTGTATCTACAGCCTTACCTAATCATAGTCAGTTTGGATTTAATATTAAATTACTTCAAATAAACTGAAAAATTAGTACTACAAATCCCTATTCATTAACTTTTCTTCATCCTTCTTCTCCTTTCACATTTATTTGATCTAAATACATTTTAAATCTCAAAAGTACTAGTTCATGGATTTTCCTTAACTTAGCTATTTGTTTTTCAAAGAATTAGAAGGAAAATGGTGGTCTCTTCTTTTTGTACACATGCTTGGCATCCAAATATTCAAGGAATATTTACTGTTTGTCTGAAAACTTTTCTTGAGCCTATTTTATGAGTTGGAATGCTGGTGACAGATTTTTAATTTGTTTGGCTAAAATTCTATGGTACTTTTATTCTTGAAGAATATATTTTTCAAGTATAATTGTGTTTTTCCCAGCATTTTAAAGATAGCATTTCATCCTACTATGATTTTGATTTTGTCTCACAAGAAGTCAGTAGTCAAAGATGGTAGTGTTTCCTTGCAAATGTTTTGGGTATTTTTATTTTTCTAGCTCATTTGATGTTTCTTCTTACTAATTACATTTTAGAAATCTGATTGTAGTTTCTTTATAGTTATATTTCTTAAGTTTGTTTTGCTTCTTGAATCTGTAAATGTATGTCTTGATCTAAATTTTACATACTTTTCTAATTCTTTTTAAGCAGCATTTTTCTCTTCTTTTCAAGACTCCAATTATATAGTTCTAGTTTAGTAGATAATGACCCATGGATCACTAAGCCTAGGCTTACTTTTTTTTCTAACCTTTACTACGGATTTAATTTATTTTTAAAGTTACTGTCCCTAATTGAGTCTACATCACCTTCCCATTGATGTTTCTTGCATTTCTTAGATTTCCCACTGGAGCCATTGCATGCTCTCTGTTCTCATCTGGGATTTTCTGTGTGTCAGTGATGTGTTGCAGTAATAAACTCAGCATCAAATTATATTCTGACAAATACTGATTTAAAAAAAATACCAAGCAGTTAACTTGCCAATGCTAAAAATTCTGAAGCTGAATGCCTTTTTTCTATATGTGACTTACTTCTTTTTTTAAATTGTATTTTTCTTGGATATTTTATGTATTTCCATTTCTAACGTTATACCCTTTCTCCTCTCTCCCATATCTCTTCTCCCTCCCTCTGCTTCTATAAGGATGCTCCCACTGCCACCCAACCACTCCCACCTCAATGCCCTAGCATTCCTCTACATCGAGGAAATGAGCCTTCACAGGACCAAGGGCTTTTCCTTTAATTGATTCTGGACAATGCCATCCTCTGCTACATATGTGACTGGAGTTATGGGTTTCTCCATGTGTATTCATTGGTTGGTGGTTTAGTCCCTGAGAGCTCTTGTGGGGTCTGCTTGGTTGATACTGTTGTTCTTACCATGGTGTTGCAAACCTCTTCACCTCCTTCAGTCTTTTCTCTAACTCTTCCATGGGGATCCCCTTGTTCAGTCCAATGGTTAGCTGCAACCATCCTCATCTGTATCAATAGGGCTCTGACAGAGCCTCTCAGAGAACACCCATAACTGACTCCTGTGAGCCAGCAGTTCTTGGCATCAGCACTAGTAACTGGGTTTGGTGGCTGCATATGGGATGGATCTCCAGGTTGGAGCAGTCTCTTGATGACGTTTTCTTCAGTCCCTGCTTCACTCTTTGTCCCTATATTTCCTCCCATGAATATTTTGTTCACCCTTCTCAGAAGGAATGAAGCATCTACGTTTTGGTCTTCCTTCTTCTAGAAGTTCTTATGATCTATGAACTTTTTCTTAGGCATTCAAAGCTTTTGGGCTAATATCCATTTATTGAGTACATACCTTATGTGTATGTACTGGGTTACCTCACTGAGGATTATATTTTCTAGTTCCATCCATTTGCCTATGAGTTTCATGAAGTCATTGTTTTTGATAGCAGAGTAGTACTCCATTGTATAGATGTACCACATTTTCTGTATCCATTCCTCTGTCGAAGGACATCTAGGTTCTTTCCAGTTTCTGGCTATTGATGGATAAGATAGGAGCAGAAATCTCTGTGCAATCCTTTTACATCTTAGGTGAGCAAATACCAAACAGATTAATTAGAATGGATGGAAATGAGGATCCACCTCTAACTGAGGAACAATTGGCAGTTGATGGCTTCTGGGAATGGATGTGGTTCATGGTAGGTTGTCTATGCTCCAGTGGATAGACCTACATCCATATCTATATGGGCAGAACTAATTGGACTCAATAGGTGTGTGTGTGTGTGTGTGTGTGTGTGTGTGTGTGTGTGTGTGTTTGAGAGAGAGAGAGAGAGAGAGAGAGAGAGAGAGAGAGAGAGAGAGGATGAAGGAAGAAGGAAGAAGGCAGATATGGTATGGCTGGTCTAGGAATAGTTGGAGCCATAGAGGGAGATATAATCAAAATATATTTAATATACTGTATAGTGTATAAAACTCAAAAAATACATAAAATATGTTTTAAAAGATCAACTGGAGATCAGGGCAGAGATTATACCTAGAATATAGAAATTTTAACACTGTATTTTCTTCCAAGGATCAAAATGCAATACCTCATATAACTAAGTAGATTCTGACATCTTTACATCTTATAAAAGATGTAAAAACAGGATGCTTCTGTGATTGTGTTATTACCCATGGCTGACTTCTCTCCCGACACTGTCAGCCTTTGTTGTTGGTGTCTCTTGTTTCCCTGGCTTTTTCTCTCCTTTTTCTTCCTTGCTTTTCTTCAATATTTTGGACTTATATTGTTTCCAGGTTTTCATTTTTTGTGGCTTGATATAAATAGCACTACTGTAACTAGAAGAAAAATTCTGTTAGTATATGTTTTTATTGAAAATATTGCATCACTTTGTAGTGTTGCTTGTGGTCAATCTAGAAAAGCTTGGATATTAAAACAAAGTTTCCTTTATTTCTAACATTATGTTGGATAGAATAAATGCTCTATGGGTGCTTAGATCCAATTCCATCAAGAACAAAATGAGAGTCGCACACCCAGACTGATAATACATTTGACATTTTTTCTAATTTCCATTTTTGAGACTTCCTTTCATGTTGGCAATATTTTTAATAAAGAAATTACAACCACATCTAGCAATATAATGGAAGTGGTTATATAATGTGGCAGTAACACAGGCTTCTATAGCAAAGCATAGTTTGGAATAATTTGCATCAATTACTCTGTTTTTTATTAAAGAAAATGCATTTTCTCCTAGGATTTATTGAGCTTTAAAATGTCATTTTAAGGAAACAAACCATTCTTTAAGATATTCATAGCTTCACCCAGAAGGAGTTAAGAAATTTATTTAATCACAGGTAGGAACGATGTAATTTTCATGTCCTTCTGAGGAATTCAGTGATCCTGTCTCATTAGACGTAGCCTGTCTTGTCCTAAGCTGCAATTAAATCAGAGGTTGGTTGCTATTTCCTAGAAAATCCAATCAACATGCTACTTGATACCTCTCACAATGGTGACAGTGAGATCTGAAAATTGCTGGAATCGGAAATTATATATCCTGGATACAATGATTGCCCCTAGTCTCCAAAATTCTCCTGTATACAACTCAGGAACTAAATAATTAATGTAGACTCTCACACCCTTGATGTTAAATCTTCATTGTCAACTTGACAGAATTTAGGATCACAATAGGGACATATGGAGGAGTTTCAAGTCATAAATTTAAACTGGGAAGGAGGTGACACATCCTGAATTATGGGACCATCAATGGTGTGGGGACCCAGAGTGAATGGCAAGGACAAAGTGACCCAAAGTTAGAACTCCTCTCTCTAATCCCTGACTGTTGACACAGTGTGACTATTTTCTATCCATTCCTGAACCTGGGCTTTGTGCCTTGCTTGCCACTGTTCTATCAAACTAAACACTAAAATAAACTCTTCCTTAAGTTGCTTTTATTGTTTTTTTTAAATCAGAACAAGAAAAACCACTAATGAGATATATTTTTGTGATTTTTAATAAGTTAAACATAAGCTTAGGACAAAGTCTATAATGCAACTTTCTCCCCTTGAAGTTTACTAAATTTAGTAAATCTATAACGAAGTAGAAAAGAAAGTATGAAAAATACACTTTTCATATAAAGTAAGCTCATATAAACTCCCACCGCACTAGAAAAATTAATTATTTCTCTCTCTTTGTCCTCACACACATACAAACCTATATTTATATCTATTTGTTTCTCTTTCTGTCTGTCTACCTAACATCCTAACACACACACACACACACACACACATCCATCCATCCATCCATCCATCCATCCATCCATCCATCTATCTATCTATCTATCTATCTATCTATCTATCTATCTATCTATCTATCTATCTATCTATCCATCCCATGGTGTTAACTGTATTATTGTGGATAGACTTTTTTTATTAGTTTATTTTCTTCATGCCTATAAGTTTTGTGGATGAGTGTCTAAGATAGAAATTTTTGTGGAGAAAATCGAACTTTTTCTTTGTCTGCTTTTCTTTGATCTGTTTTATAGTTCCTGAAAAATAAAAGACAATAACCCTGGGTTTCTGAGATGGTGGTTTGATGCACCGTCTTTAAAATCATTGCATGGGATACCAGAGACAACACTGTACTTTAAAATTTTTATCTTTTAGAGAACGATTTGATCAATAGATAAAAGAAAAAATCACTAAAAAGGAATTTTGAAGTTGTACCTGAAAGGGTTTCCAATTGTTTAATGTTTTCTATAAAAGAAACTATGTACCAGCGGACACTGGGAACTAAGAAAGATTTTAAGAAGCTGCCTGTAACTGGTTCATTTGAAATGAGCTTGATTTATCTAGGACCCCTTCATTACTTGACTTCTCATATCATTTATGCATGCCATGTATACCATGTAATTTTTACACTCAATAATAGATTAATTTATTCTCAGTCATATGGAGAAATCATTTATCAGGGTGGAGCAGGCAACCTAATGAATGAACTATGGTGTCCAAAAGTTCTCTGGTTTTAATTCTCAGCAGATCAGTCAGATTAGCCTTTATTTTCTTCACTTATGATTTTAATATGATACTTTTCTTCCCAAGGTGGGATGACTATCTAAAATAATAATCAGTGGACAGCTTACATTTTTTGTGCCAAGCATCTACTTAATAGTATAGTATTATTAACGTATTCTATTATATCAAAAGCTAGAATTTTTCTTGATGATTTCCAGATTATTAGTTTATGTTTTAGGTCACATGGTTCCTATTGTAACTGCTCCATCCCTCTGTTGCTGTGGACTGGCACCATTTATAGACAACATTGACCAATTAACTATTTCAAAAGTAAACTTTGCTTATCTACATGAAATTTTTAAAAGTTAGCATTGTTTACACACATGTGGTTTGATTTTGCTAGTCCCCTACTAGAACAAGATGGCTATTTAATGATATTCAAAAGGGTTATAATTAGTGTCACATATTTTTTGTGAGACAAGGAGGTTAAAAAAGCTGAATATTGAGAACTAAGTCTATATTAGGAAGAATCTGTGGCATGAGGAATATCAGATTTTAATTAAAAATTGAACTGGGAGGTTGTTAGAAGCTGGGGGTGAGAGCATTCATCGCGAGGCAGTGTGTGGTGGCACACACCTTCCATCCCAGGCAGGTGGAACTCTGAGTTTGATGCTGGCCTGGTCTACAAAGCAAGTTCTGGGACATCTAGGGCTCTGCTATCCAGAGAAGCCCTTTCTCAGGGAGGAAAAAAGTCTCCAGTGTGCTATTTGGGAAAGAGGAGTCTGCAGCTGACAGTAACAGCAGAATATGCCAGGTAGCCAGCTGCTGCTCTAGGGAATAAGGTGGTGAAGAATGGGCAGGGATTATCAGATGCTAGAAGAATATTTTCAGGACATAAGGTTTTACAAGTTACAGATATCCTTTTGCATTTATGTCCCCCTGGGAGTTAGTATGGGGGAGGGGCGTAGTCATTACTGTCTTAAAACTGGTGACAATTTCATAGTCACTTGAAGACAAGCAGCAATTATGGCCTGAACTCAGGCTGAAGAGTGCTTTCTTTTATTCCTTTATTGAGTGAACACTGATTATTCATAGTGTATTTGGTTTTCGGCACAGTTTGGAGGATAGAAAGACAGGATTTGCGCCCTGCAAGTATATCACATTTAATGGCATGAGCTCTAGAACCTAACCAAGATGGTTAGGAAGCTCACTCCTGTTGCTCTGAAGCCATGCAAACACAGGCAAATAGACATACTGGTCTGAAGCTGAGCTAACGAAGGCTTGACAAAGATGTTAGATTGGAGGATGGTTGGAGAAACGAGACAAACTTCCACTATGTGTAAGATATTACTAAAAGACAATCGGGTACCGTCCAAGAATACTGAGTGAAAGGTAACCAGGGGCATGGGATAGTGTGTACAGTGAAAAAGCTCTGTAGGAAGAGTCTTCAACTGTTTGGTTTATTGTTTGAAAGCTTACAGAATTTGTACATTTATACACGGTTTGAGTAAAATATAAAGTTCTACATTTTATTGAATAAATTTTGGAGAACCAGTCTCTTAAAAAGTTCACGAAGTCGGAATTACTTCAGCTTGAAAGATAAGAAGTGGGGCCTCATGAATTTTGATTTCCACCAGGGTTTCAAGAAGTCTATTTTAACAAGTCTACAGGTAATAGGCTGCTTGCTAGAGAAATATTATGTGACAAGATGACACCTTTAAAATAGGATCTGACTTACCTTGATGTTTCTCCAAAGATAAAGGTGATTGGGCAAGCCTACCAATACGGCAGACTGCAATTCCGTTTTACTGATCAGTATTAAACAACACTCCTGTCCACTAAATATTGATGACCGTTTCAATGAGAGGCCTGTGGGTACTCTCTATTAATGGAAGGCTCCAAATGTCTTAATTGTATATGGAAACACGGGGATATTATGAAAACCTACAGTTCAGGAGTTCTGAAATACAGTTCTTTTTGCTACATTCTCCAAATCAGTGGCAGAGTTAAGAGCACTGCTGCGGTCTCCAGCTCGCGTTCATACTTGCACTCTGTTTCCTGGGAGCTGAGGTTTTAGAGGTTCCCCTCACTTGGCTTCACCTGAAACAAAATTGCCACAGCTACATGAGGCCTATCTTCAGGTCACTTGTGGAGACAGAATATGTTGTACGTGAGATGCAGGCAACACACGGTATATTTTTCTAACACTGAATGAAGTTCAGGTTGGCTCCTGAGGATACAGTTAGAGAATTATATTTTTAAATTTCCCAGCAGACACATTTCTATTAGCCATTTTTCTTGGTCTCTGATCACCTTGCCTGATCCTAAGTGAGAGAGAATGGGGAAGTAGGCAAACAAAATCTCATTTCACTTTCCAAGATGCCAAACATAAGAATTCTATCAATTGTTCAGGTTATTGCTTGGTCCCTACAGATAAGATTCTGTTGTTAGATGAAGTGAGCCAGGGATAAATGAGGACCCGCAGAATTATTTTGCTTTTAGCCCTCTAAACTGGATCATTCTTATTCTAGAATGTTATGGTTTCAATATAAAGACCACGTCCTAGTCAGAAACTTTGCCTGAGTTCCTGAAAATGGTTTCTCCATGTTACTCTATCAGTTACCCTCCCCCTGCCAATCTATACCACACAAAACCATCAGAACAATCAACCATAAATATTCTCAATTTATCTCACCACTACTTTAGAATCCACAGTGCCAACCTGACATCACCCTTTTTTCTTTTTTTATTGGGTATTTTGTTTATTTACATTTCAAATGTTATCCTCTTTCCCAGTATCCCCTCCGGAAAACCCCTATCCCATCTCCCCTCCCCATTTCTATGAGGGTGTTCCCCCACCCACCCACTCCTGCCTTCCTGCCCTGGCATTCCCTCCCCTACACTGGGCATTCAGCTTTTACAGGACCAAGGTCCTCTCCTCTCATTGATGTCTAACAAGGCCATCCTCTGCTACATATGCGGCTGGAGTCATGGGTCCCTCCATGTGTACTCTTTGGTTGGTGGTTTAGTCCCTGGGAGCTTGGGTCGGGGTGGGGAGTTTCTGGTTGGTTGATATTTCTGTTCTTCCTATGAGGTTGCAAACCCCTTTAGCTCCTTCGGTCCTTTCTCTAACTCCTCCACTGGAGACGCTGTGCTTGGTCGAATGGATGACTGCAAGCATCTGTATCTGCGTTGGTCAGGTTCTGGCAGAGCCTCTCAAGAGATAGCTTTATCAAGGCTCCTGTCAGCAAGCACTTCTGGGCATCCTCAATAGTGTCTGGGTTTGGTGTCTGTATATGGGATGGATCCCCAGGTGGGGCAGCCTCTGGATGGCCTTTCCTTCAGTCTCTGCTCCATAATTTGTCTCTATATTTCCTCCCATGAGTATTTTGTTCGCCCTTATCACTGTTTCATAACTTAGCATCCCAATGCAATTGCAAGAGTCTCCTCTTCTTTCTCTTCATCTCAATGTGAATTCATTACTTCACTCAAACAGATCACTTCTAGACATACAAATCCATTTTCCAAGATCCCAGATTTCATCAGCAAACCCTGTACTGTTTTTGCTTTAGGATTAGCATCATTTTCTTAGCCTATATCCAGATTTAAACTACTTTCCTTACTATCTATAAGAAAAGGACTCATATCTGATGCTTAAGAAACCAAGTTTCCTTTTTTCCTCTTTTTCATTGTTACCAGGAGATCTTCCGAGTTTTGCTTAGAAGCCCTCAATAGAATTTATATCTATATTTATCTGGAAGATTGGTATGGAGCATTTGTGATGATGAATCTGTGTATTTTTAGCAATATCAACTTCATATCCTATGTATTTAAGACCATCTCTTTCAACCAGAGGATTCTAGTGAAGAATTATTGAAAGGAAGTAAGGAGGCACCCTGGTGGAATTAAATGATTTTTGCTGTCAATCTTTGTCTGACTTACAACCAGTGGCAGAGTTTCAAATGTTAGCCTTCTCAGTCACTATGTAATATCCAGGCATATCCTTATAAGATAGGAGGCCATGAAAAGTTGTGTGGGTTTTAAATTACTTCACTTGACTTTCCACTCCATACCATGTTGGTTATGATGTCCACCTTTACCACAATACATGCTTCTAAGAATGGAACTACCAGAAATCTGGTCCTCACCTGGGATTTTGTAATATTCATTTTTTTCTTGCTTATGAGCTTCTCTACAGCTAGTTCCCACTCTCTTACCCCAACATCCTTTAAAAACTCAGTTATGTTATATGAATATAATTTTATTTTATCCTAGGTATAGGATATGGGACTGCTTCAGATTGTCCACAGCAGCTGACTATGATTTGTCTCATGCTCTGGCAGGGGTGTGATTTTTCCATCTGAAGACAGTTTACATTTGAAATTCTGGGGGTGGGTGGGGGTACTCTTAAGAAAGTATAAAAATGACCAAGTGGTCAGTGTAGTTACTGCCTCTGCTACTGGTCCCTCCTGCTGCTTTTGCTGTTTTTCTGGATTGCTGTTTTCTGGATTGCTGATTGATGGTTAGTGCTAACCAGAGGACAAAGATTGGACTTGCGCCAGGGAACTCAATACCCCATAGGCTTCAAAGTAGTCAAAAGAGACCTATGCCCCTTTCCTCTCTAACTGTCTTTCTCACCTATCTAGTGTTGTGGGCTTGGATGGAATTGAGTTGGAGAAGGATGGTAGATATAAGAACCCAATAAAGGAGTCAAAAAGTACAGTTACACCTGTCTGTAGTGGTACCTGAATTCTCCATGAATTCTCCTGACTTCTCATATCTGTATGTGTGGGAGGAAAAGAACATTTGACACCATTGCTAGCAATCTCTTGTAGAATTTTAAGAAGCCAAAGACAAAATAATCTAGGAATGACACATTTGAAGATAAGGCAAATCTTATTAGCCTGGAAGCTATTGTGGAGTTTATTTCTAAATCATCTTGTTTCTAATAATTACTTATGAAATAGTTTGGCTTTATATAAAATATATGCCCTATAACCAATATGTCTACGAGATAACACAATAACTATTTTATTAGCAGTTATATTTTACTTAAGGAAACTTTGATATTTAGCTTCTTCTCTGATTTGCTAAATCCCTGACTCATGGCCATATGCTTCTTCATGTAAGATAAATGTGAAAATATTTTGTTTATTTATCCCGCAAATACTATGAACCCACTACTATGTTTAGAGAACCACATTGGGTTCATTGGGTATAAAGCCTGTTTCAATCTAAATAAGAAGATTGCTTGTTATTTAAACATGTCATATGTAACTAACTCTAAATTACGAATTTGATAGTTATAATCTCAGGCTCTGATCCTTCTTATAGATGCATTTGTTTTTTTTAAGTATTATCCTGCTTCCTCAATGAGTCTCCAACTACCACCCCAATGCTTGCCCATGCCAAAGAACCAATCAATAGGGGCTCCTTAATCAATTCGTGGATGCCAAACTATTTTGTGACACAGAATTTTATCCATGCAAGTTGTACCTTCATTAGAGAGACTCAGAAAATATTGAGAAAAGGCTTGTACTAAGGTCAAGAAATCTTCAAAGTCCTCAGGTTTCTTTGTTAAGCTTCTTTGGATATAATTTAGCTTAAAATGCCTTCTTTTAGAACACATGAGAAAACTAGTAAAGATAATTCTAGGATAATTTTTAGAATGCAGTGAAATATACCAATTTTTAAAATTTGCCTTTATCTATCGTCTATGTATTTATCTATTGATATTTTGCTTGCATGTATGTTTGTGTACCAGGTATCTGCCTAGTGTCTATGTATGCTAGAAAAGGAGACAGGATTCACTGGAACTGGAGGTACATTTGGTTATGAGCCACCATGTCATTGCTATGAATCAAATCTAGGTCACCCAGAGGAACAGTGAGTGTCCTTAATCACTGAACCATCTCGCAGCTCCCAAAATACCAAGTACTTAATCTATGAAATCCTATATCATAACAAGCGATCCAGCTATTCCAATCACAGACATTTGGGGGAACTTTAAGAAATATCTTCAAGACTGTTGGGTCCCAATTCTCCCCAGTCAAAGGGCAAAGCAATTGATATATCAAAACTGACAAAGAATCCAGAAAGATTGCTGGTCAGAGATTAAAAACCCATACTCAGCATTCCACAAAAACCCTATTCTATCTTCTAGGAAAAAAAGAAAAGCACTTCCCTTAGGTCCTGTTGTCTTTGGTGAATGGGGCATATCTTTTTCTATTGGCTTATATCTGTGGTGTATATTAAAAGCGCACATTAATTTCTGGAATACTTTGGTCCCCATTAACTTGAACACACAGTGCATATTGAATCCATCTAGTCCCTCTGGCCCTGGAAGCCCCAACACTAGCCTTCTGGCTCTACTCATCTCTCCTACTCCCTCCCCTTTCTTTAACCAGAAATTTACACATGACCCTGCCTCTTCTCTCTGCTCATGAGAAATAGCCCCGATAGTGGTCAGTCTGATACACTTTGTCTGCTACACATAACTATGGCTGCTCTGGACTCCTGCAATTGCCTCTACCACTGAAGAGATAGCCACACCCGAGTTTCCTATTTACAATAAGCTTTCTTCTCATCCATGGTGCTGTCTAGTTTGGTGACTTCATTACATCCTCACTCTCAATGGCTATTGTTCAGCAAATCTCCACAGAATCATTTATTTATCAGGTATTTGTTGAGTGTTTTGTACCATATAATCTTTGAATGGCAAGACCACATGGCCTGGCAGCTAGAACTCTCAGGTCACAGTTAAGCAGAATGGGGTTGTAATGGTTTGTATAAGCTCAGCCCAGGAAGTGGCAGGATTAGAAGGTGTGGCCCTTTTGGAGTAGGTGTCACTGTAGGTATGAGTTATAAGACTCTCATTCTAGCTGCCTGGAAGTCAGTATTCTGCTAGCACCCGCAGATGAAGATGTAGAACTCCCAGCTCCTCCTGCACCATGCCTGCCTGGACACTGCCATGCTCCAGTTTTGATGGTGAGTGACTGAACCACTGAACCAGCCCCAATTGAATGTTGTCTTTATAAGACTTGCCTTGGTCATGTTGTCTGTTCACCGCAGTAAAACCCTAACTAAGCAGAGGTCAAGATTTATTAGCAAAATGCTCAACTTTAAACTTCAAATTACCTGCCTACCAATGAGATGGATAAATGTCCCTGGACTGGAGATTCGTGAATGCAGGCTGCTGTGAATCACTCCTTTAATGGCATATTCTACTGTCACCTTTCAAAACCATGCATCACGACAGAAAGTTCAGAGGCATCTTGTGGAAGTAGACATTGTCAGGTCTTTGCAAAATCAGAGAAGGCTCAATTTGGTGTCAGAGCTGGAGTGTTCCATTTAAGACCAAAGCTTGGAGCATTTTGAGTTAACAAACTATGGTGTATTCTTTTGAAAAATCTTCTCAGGTTTCAATATAAGTAAATGCTTTGACACAATAAGCCAGCAAGTTTTCTAAGTAGCAGTATTAGCTTTGTGCTTCCTTAGGGTTCTATTCCTTCTTTCGGGACTCCCAGAACAATTCCCTAATAATATCCAGTCTTCTTACAGAAAATGGATGACCTTCAAACACATATGAGAAGGTTCAAACAACCACTGGTAAGATCCACCTGAATTATTTCTATAGTGGTACAAAAAATATTCCTGATGAAAAATTCATTAAAAGTTGCATGCTTAATCTTGTGCAAGTCAATTTAACTTCCCTCCAAGCCATGTATATCCGTGGACTGCCTACCTTCTATGCGGGAATCTAATGTGCAGTCAGACAGTAAACAGTATGGCAGCTCTTTACACTGCTTTGGCATTGTGAATGCCGTCATGTTTGCAGGGGAAAATTAGTAAACTGTGAAATTGGAATTTAATTGTGATAAGATAGTCTCTCAAAAAGTCACTTCACAATGGACGGCATGGAAGATGATTCCTTCCCACACTTGGCACTGCTTTAATTAATCACAATGACATTTTCTCAGCAGATGCCTGCTTGGTAAGCCACTTAATATATGTGCTTATCCCGGTGACTACACATGGGACACATTAGTTGGGGATCTAGGAAAAGAAGGGAAAGGGCCAGGAATGTTTCATGTCACACAAGATATCGGGAATGTAAAAATAAAATATTCTCAGTTGCACTTGCACCTGAAGTATGTCATTATATGAAGGAAAATGGAAACTTAGCCCTGAGGTTTTACGGTTGAACTGACTATGAATTTTAAAGAAATTGTTTTTAATATGTTCCTAAAATAAAATTTAAAGACTAGTAGCTAACCTGTCTGTTTAATTTGAAATGTTCACAGTATTGGACTCCTAAGAGCTTTCAATTTGTTCATTTTGTCCTTAAAAAAAATCTATGTTTTCAATTTATGTTTACAACATGGTGAGCATGACGTATGGGATCTGATTTCCCCTATAGTATAAACCCCTAGGTTCTGAGTGACAATTATTCTCTTTAGAGGGCCCATGTTCCAGAATACCAGTATTCACTATGTCATATTATGCACCTAGCAAGTATCCATCACTCAAATGCACTCCATATCACAATCAGTTCAGCAATCATCAACTGATCAGTCAACAAGGAGATTAAAGCATATAATATATAAAACATATGTTCACTGTTGAGCCATTTAATAGTTATTGGGGATTTCTAATATACATTTAAAATTTTGTCTCTTAATGTCTTGTTTATTGGCATCTACCATGTTTCACCGAATGGCCCTATATAATATGTGAATATTTTGTTAAGAAGATTTGGAAGCATGGAGTCAATAGCACAGACAGAATCAAAGAAGTATCATTGACCTTCATCATTGAAAGATTCTGCTTCCTGGTTCCTTTTGAGACCTTCCTCTTGGGAAGCTCAGTACATACTGAAGTTGAGAATGGGAAAATCAAGACGGCAGCAAATTGCAGGCTATATAGATGGTGATAAGATGCACTTTGCCATAAGCAACTCTCTGGATCATCCTTAACACCAACTACAAAATTCAGAAGAAAAGAAAAGGCATACATTAAATGCAACAGTTAAAGAAGTTTCATGGTCCTTACTTGACAGTGAACCTAGGAGTTGGCATTTGAGTGATTATTCAAAGTGGAAAGCATTCTTGAGCTATTTGGACAGAAGTCTGATTTATGTTATAAGAAAGATAAACTGTTACTTTCTATTTCACAAATGGAAAGAGTGAGTATTCTAATGCCACGGTTGGACTTTTGAAGAAAATTGTGTATGAGGGAATGTAAAATGAGGTTTAGATTAGCAATAGTGCTTCAGAGAAGTAAGCCAACATGACATGAATGCTAAACTTGCCCTAAGACGAATGATTGCTGGAAAGAAAGGAGTTTGAGTTTAGAAAAGGGAAGGCTCAGAGACATATGATAATTTTTGAAGAGTATGTGGAAATTTGCATGCAGATCTTGTACTTGGTGTCACACCCACTAGCTGGGTTCTTTCCACAACTGGTAACTTCTGTGAGAAGAAGAGTCAGTTTTCTTTAAGGATGTGACAAGTGAGATAAGCCACACTCTGCTGAATAGTTCACATCCAAAAGTATATGAACAGCCCGAACTGGATTCAGTGGGATTTTAAAAGATGAGGACACAATGATAGCTTGGTACAGAGAGGAAGTTGATCTAGAAGTTAGCATGTGAATATAATCAACATACATTGAATGAAATTCTCAAAGAACTAATTAAAATGAAAAAATATGTGGATACGAGACAGACAGATTTTCCTATTGTAAAAGCCCAAAGAAACCAAAGTATGTGTATCTATGTCTGTCTCTCTGTCTGTCTTTTTGTCTGTCTCTATCTCTCACTCATGTGTTAAATGAAAGCTGTTGGCTGGACAGTTTCATCAATTTAAGATCATGTGGTAAAATTTTTTTCTCAAAAATTGTTTTCTTACCTCTCAGTAGGGTATTGTGAGGGACCTGCTTATATACTACTCAAGACAATCCTTGTGTGGCTTTACTTTCACTTATTTTACAGAGGAGGGACAATCTTTTAAAGAGGGTTGGTCTGATGTTTAAGGATATTCTGCATGCCGTAGGGGCAATAAAATGAAAATATAGTTCCTGGTAGCTAATTGCCTTAAGAGAGATTTGAAGTTGGAACAAACTTCACTAGAAGGTAAGTGAACATGTCCTTTGGAGGAACCCAGGAAAAAGCAAGGTTAGAATTTCCTATCAGTCTTTGGTTAGATCCAGAGAGCCTCTTGATTCATTGAAAGATGTCAATGATGAACCACGACATAATGAACCATGAATGAAAAGAGACATTTGAACCACATGTCTGGAATAACCTCAGCCCATATAAGAGGTTAAAGGAAACACTTTTCCCAATTTTAGAACAGGAAACCCACATGGCAGTTTATTGCCTAAGAATTCTTCACTGCATTAAGGTGACTGCTGCCGTAACAGCAGAGGCAGACTGAGGAAGCTGTGAAGCATGGTAGTTGAGTGGCTGGATATGAAATCACGCCAGCCTGGTGGGGAATTCTGCTTCCATGCACATCACAGTTATTACTTTAATATGCTGAAACCTCGGGTTGCTCATGAGAAACTAGGTTAGGCAGTGACTAGTTCACCAGGCTCCAGAGAGAACTGAGTGGAATACTCCGGCCACCCATCTCTCTGGAAGTGAGAGCTGTCACCACCGCAGCTGTCCTAGCAATAAGAATTCTTTTTAAGTACTGAAGAGATAGCCCAGTGGATGAACTCGAATGTGAGTGTGAGAGCCTGGGTTTGAATCCCTAGAATCATGTAAAGGTGGCTGCTTAACATGTGTCTGTCCTCTTGGACTCTTTGATGAGATGGGGGACAGAGCAAGGAAAATGTCTGGATGCTCACAGGTCAGCTAGCCTGGCAGATGAAAGTGATGGTCAAAAAGAGACTGTCTCAAACAGACACCTAAGGTAGGTCTGATTTCCATAGTTTCATAGTAGCATGCATGCTTGTATCCACATTACACATTTGAATATCTCAAACACACACACACACACACACACACACACACACACACACACACACACACACGCACACTTTCTAGCATGGTTAACACTGACCTGGCTTTTTTTTTAATTATTGTGTTTCTCTGCTATCTCCAGCGCAGGGGTTTAATTACTTGATACAGAGAGTCTGTCGCACGTTATGTCATCCGAAGAGCCACGCAGTGTTCCTCACAACTGAACAAGAAGATTACCTGTAAAGTTTTTGCAATTTAAAAGTGACATTTATGAGTCCTCCAGTAGGAAAAGACAATCCTATCTCTGATAGTGAGGAAATAAAAAAAAAACTAAAAGCAGAGTTCCTGCTTTATTCTTTAATCATGCAAGCACACAAACACTAAACATGATGTTACAGCGTTACAGAAAGAAAAGAAATCCAAATCTCAGCTTTTCTTGTTGATGCTTTGACAATACAGCCTCTGTCAACATACTTGAGACATAATAAAAACTCTGCTACCATTAACATGTAATCTACAGAGAACTGGGAGAACTGGGGCAGGGTGCAGGGAGTTTCAGACCGTGGCCTAATTTATGTGCTTTCAAGCAGCCAATCTGAGAAAGGGGGATGGCATCTACTTATTTGAAGTTAGTATTCTACAAGGGTAGTAGACATGATTTATGGGGTGATATGCTATCACCAAGAACCAGCTAATGGCTGCTTTCAAACAGAACCTACACATTATTTTTATTTGATTAGCAGGCATGATGATTTTCTTCCCCACAAGTAAGGATCTTTATGTATTTCTCTTTAAAAGTACAAGCTTCAAAGTCTTCAGAACAATAGCTGTATTTTCTTATTTTATTTTCAGGATGACAGTTGGTGCCCCAGGTGCTTCTGTCTCGCTCACTCCTCACCTTAGCTCATCTCCATAACTGTCCCTTTCTAGCTCTCTGCCCAAGACTCACTCAAAAAAGCCACAGCATGCTATGCTGCTTCCCTGGAGCTTGTCGCAGAAAATTTCTTTACCATTTGAGGAATGTGTTCAAGATGCCGTGACAGATTTGCAGGAATCCTTCCGGTACAGTGTCTGAGATGTGATATATATCAGAACAGCCTTCATATCCTAGGTGTCCCCGCTTCCTTGTTCTAGAAATTTCATTTACTTTGAGAGGAATATTGAATCTGAGTGCTTTCGTGCAGGAAGTGACCTTGAGTGAACTTCAAAACCTTTAGTACTCAGCTTACTTTTTTTTCTTTTTACATGTAAAACTGCATTTTGTGTAGAAATTTCTTTATATGGAGTTGTACAAACAGTGCTTAAAACATTTTAGATTTTTTTGGGGGGAGGAGGTGGTTCTTGGGACAGTGAAAGGTCCCAATGTTTCAAGGGTCAGGAAACTAGTTGTTAAATCCAATGTGTGTGCCATGATCCATGACCCCACTCTAGAAAAAAAGGAAGTAAATAAATACATGATCTTAAAATAAATAGTGCCAAAGGAAATCTTTATTCTAGGCAAATCTATTGAATTCTCACCAAATTCTAAGAATTTATTATGCTCCCCATAATCCACTATTACAGAAGCTTCCTGAAACATGCACATACACACATAAAGATTCATGTACAAGCACAAAGATGCAAACGTGTATACACACAAAGACACACACACACACACACACACACACACACACACACACACACACACACACACACACCAGGTTTAATACCTGAACTGGACACCTCATACTAGCAAGGAAAACTGCCAATATTAATCATGGGCTACCTATTTTGAGTTGCTGGTCAATGGGGCTACATAGACCTCTTCGAGCACTGCATGATATTTCCTGTACTCTCAGCTACTAAGACAGTTTTACACCTTGGGAGGTGTTTTATTGCATTCTGTAACATTTTGCCCAATAAGCTTGGTCCTAAGGCAATGTGAAACAAAGACAGAGCTCATTCCCAGGCCAGTCCATATTCTGCTCTGTCCACACAGTTTCAGACATGAGATAACTTTCTATCAGGCATGGATAGACCCAGGTAAGGTTACTGTCTTTCAATGTTTTCTTATGTCCATGCTATGAAGAATAGCTGGTCTTTCAGTTCAGATGTACAGATGAACATTTCTAATAAAGAAAATATCATAGCAGAAAAAAGTCAGTTTTACTGAGAGAAGCCCTTGATATTGGAATGATGAGTATTATATTGAATATAATTCTAACTTCTAGTTCTAGTTAGACTTGTACATAGTACAATTGTACATAAATCTTTTCCCATGTCATCATCTTTTTTATGAGAACTGAGAAAAGGCAGCTCATAGTGGGTTTCCATGAAAACTGATCTCGTTCTAACTCTATATGACCCTACGAAGCTCACTTTTCCATTCGTAACTGAAGGTGATCATTCTAGTGTTGACAGTGTTAATAGGTCCATTGTCATTTGTGGTGAGTTAGATGTGAGAATCTAAACTTAACAGTTGTAGACTCTTGATAATTGTTCCACTAATGCAGTGTTAATATGGACTTTGTCACTAATTTATGGACTTGTACATAGGCTTTAGGGATTCATAAACTAAGATAGGACATCAGATTCAGTTTGTAGGTGTGATATGGTTAAAAGCAGTTATAGAACATCCTCAATAGGTTTTCAAGGAAGTACATAGAACCTGAGATAATATTAATAGACATATTGTGTGTTGCCTCTGTTTTGTTAGATTACATGAAAACTATGTTCTTATGTATGGTCATTAGTTGTATATTATGTATCCTTCACATTAACTCCTTTAAGCCCCAGTCATTCAAACATATACATATACACATATACATAAACATAGACATTATATACATATACATATGCACATACACATATATACACATATTACATATACACATACACATATACATCATATACATATACACATACACATAATATACACATACACATATACATATATGGATGAAATGGAGCTTGGCAGTTTTCAGTTATCTTAGACTATGATGAGATATTCCTCAATTCCAAGAATCTGGTTTAAATAGCATTATTTTTCAGCCTCTTAAGATCTGTTGTATCAGGAATAATAGAGAAAATCTTACATTTCTTATATCAAACACTATGCTGGCATGAGAAAAGTAGGCATGTCACCCTAAAGACATGAGGTCAGCCTTTTATGTTCTGTTCATAAAAACATTCACTAGTGATGGAAATAAGTAGATTTTCTACTGATAGAACTTTTACTCAAGTCATTTTAAATCCTTTTGGAATTGTTTGGTCTTCATCATTATTTCATCCTATCTCTCCTAAGTAGCTAGTATTTATTACCCATAACCAGGAAGAGGAAAGTCACAAAGAGGTATATATTGTTTGGGGTACATGTTTGATATTTTATTCAAAATGTAACCCCAATTTCAGATTCTCTTGTTTGGGGGTTGATAAATCATGCCCTATCCTTTCCCCATTCTTGTTCTAGCTAACATTTTATATATAAGTACAATAATCACATATGTTGGGTTTACATTCCACAAGTTGAAGTATAGCTAATCAAGTGTATTGGCCATTCTGATGAGAAAACAACTGAGTATTTGGCCATACATCGGTAGTAGCATGTTGTCTGAGTGTCAGCTGGCTTGTCTCAAGGCTGCTGGAGGAGTCTGTAATTGCAGCATGCAATTTGCAATTATTCTTTGCAGAACAACTCAACTGAGAAGTTCAGCACCACGAAAAGTGTTTTTCCAATTTCCACTTGAGCATGTTGCCTCCTTCTGCCAATTATGTTAGTAGTCCCCCGTGGAAAGCTGAGTTAACTAGCGGCGTTAGTTAACTAGATGTTGTAATGTGCTTTATGAACTGATGTCCTAGGCAGCTGTCCGGCTGTACACTGCTCCCTTTAATTTGACTCTACAGACAAGAATGCAGCAAAGATTGAATAACTATATCTGTCAGGCACTCCAGGAGAGCAGTAAATACAGACAATAACTAGAAAAGAGAACTTGTTTTTGACTAATTCCTCTAAATGATTACATTATTTTTTTTACTTTTTTATTGGATAGTTTCTATATTTACATTGCAAATATTATCCCCTTTCCCAGTTCTGCCTTCCCCCATCTCCCCTCCCCCTCCTTCTATGAGGATGTTCCCCCTCCCACTTCCACCTCAACACACTGGCATTTCCCTACACTGGGGAAATGAGCCTTCACAGGACCAAGGGCTTCTGCTCCTATTGATGCCAGACTATGTCACTCTCTGGTACATATGTGGCTGGAGCCATGGGTCCCTCCATATGTACTCTTTGGTTGAGGTTTAGTCCCTGGAAGCTCTGGTGGGGTCTGGTTGGTTGATGGTGTTGCAAAGCCCTTCATTCCTTCAGCCCTTTCTCTAGCTCATCCATTGGGGTCCTTGTGCTTAGTCTGATGGTTAGCTGCAAGCATCTTAATCTGTATCAGTAGGGCTCTGGCAGAGCCTCTCAGGAGACATTCATATCAGGCTCCTGTCAGCAAGCACTTCCTGCTATCAGCAATAGTGATTATACATTCTTAAGAGGAGAAAATATGAAACGATTCTTTATATCTTCAATCTAGCTGGTTTTATTGATTCTTATAGAATTTGTGGGGGAAATGATTAATCAGCCTGAAAGACAGAAACTTGAGTCTGGAGTGTATATTTAGACTCAAGTTTTAATCAGTTTATTCATGCTCTTCTTTGAAAGCTGTTGGGACACATATAATTTTCTCAAACTCTTTTGAATAAGAAGGGCCACTCTTAAAGTACATTCTCCACTATACTTAAGAGTTTTTTGCATAACATAAAGTATTTTCAATAGATATGTGATACCATTTTGGAAAATGTCAGGTTGTTTAGAGGAAGGTGCCAAGGGGCATGAGACCAGATTCTAGCTTTGATAACAGTATAGATAATAAAAGTTATAGACTTGAGCAGAGGCAAGGATGAGTGTGAGTCAGTACATGAAGAGAAAGCTTATAGTGGAGGCTTCTCAGTGTTCACTCTACCAACTCATTCAGGTCAGGATCACATATCAAGGTAGGCAAGGCAGGGATAGGGCAAAAGTTTTGAATCATGCTTCAACATGATCAGAAGACAGTGCTTTCCTGACTGATGGGTGGGGATGAAGAGTATGTTATACACTAGTTTTCCATAGAATGGTGGACACATATTTTGATCTAATTCTCCTTTTTGGGTGGTAATAGAAAACACTCACCACTGTAATAAAACAGGCTGCCATTACAAAGGCCTAGCCTACAAAATAACAGTGTTGCTCCCATGCACCTGAGCCCATAGGGAGAAAAATACATTTCAGTCTGTCATGGTTTAATAATGTTTAAATGGCTCAAATCGTTTTTCTAAATGAATCTATTACAGGGTTCATGTTCTAGAATTAGCAGTAAGCAATAGTGATAGTGCATTAATTTCATTAATGTCTATCTTATTATTAATAAAAATAGGTAGGAAAACTGAACAATCTTCCATTGAATCAGACACAGGATTTTCTGAGCTGGAATTTTAAGCATGCCTATTTTACCCTTGTAATTTAACTTTACACTGGGACTCATGAATAAACCAGTACGATTTTAAATCCTTTTAATATTGTACTTTTATTTTAGATAAGGTTTTCAAATTAGGGGTGCAGAGAGTGGTTGAGCGCTCTTGCTTCTCTTGCAGAGAACCAGAGTTTAGTCCCAAACACTCACCTCTGGTGGTTCACAACAGCCTGTAACACCAGCCCCAGGGGAGTGTAAGCTCTTTCCTTCCCAGCACAAATGTGCATCCAAACACATGTGCTACACACACGCACCCTCAGGCACATGTACACATACATACACATACAAATAATTATTTTTTAAGTTGTGAATTAAACATGGAGAATTATTCTTTGGAAACATGGCATGAGCAAACAGAAGTGTAGGCATTCCACATAGAAGCACCATAGTTGTAGCATTTATTCTTTGTTAGCATCTTTTGTGAGCTACCATGATTTACCTATGTTTCATCTTATCATTGTTCTTTCTCTTTTTTGAAAAACTTTAAAATCATATAGTCATACTCAGATGGATGCTGGACCATCTGTAGTGGCTTCTAAGAGAGTCCTTGAGTTTTGTAATAAAAGATATCATTTGTTTATTGAGACAAGTTACTTTGAGAAGCTTATAACCAGTCTCCTAGGGTTTCAATTGCCCTGATAAGATACCATGACCAAATGAACCCTTTCTTCCAGGCTTATTTCTTGTATTGTGGATGTTATTTCCAGGTAACAGTCCATCACTGAGAGCCGTCAGAACAGGTACTCAGGGAGGCAGGAGCTGTTGCAGAGGCCACTGAGGAATGCTGCTTATTGGCTTGCTCTTTCTGACTTGTTCAATCTGCTTTACTGTAGAAGCTGGGGCCACCAACCCAGGCGTGGCACCATCCACAGGGCACAGGGCCCTTTTGCGTCAACCAGCAATTAAGAAAGTCACTATGATCTTACCCACATGCCAGTGTAATGGAAGTGCTTCCTTCTAACATGTCTCTAGCTTACATCAAGTTCACACAATACTAACCAGCACTAAGAGACACTTGGAGAGTGAAGGTGTCAAAGTTGTTCATACTTTAACATCAAAGACAGAAGGAAATCAATGGTAGACAATGAATGCTTGATTTCCTCAGAATGTCCCATTGTTTGTTTCCTTCTGGATAAAATAAGGGAGACACCCATGACTCAGTTTTCCCAAGTGACTAAACTTGTTTTGTTGCTCCTGGACACCAGGCCATTTTCCTAGCAGTCAACCCTGCCCGTCACACCTGTTGGTATTCATATAATTGCTCATCAAAGTTCTCTATCTGTAAACTTACACTGTATCCTGAGGACATGGATTGAAGAAACACAACCATGAGGAAGCTGAGAAGGAAGATATTCTAGCCGATTCACTGGCAAAGCTATCCCAAACTGTCTCAGGTGTGGAGAGAGGCTCTGAGGTGTAAAATGTGGTCATCTGGAGATAGAAAACAAAACAAAGAAAAGCAAGCAAACAAACAACAACAATAACAACGGAACCAGACATGAATAAGGAATTGGCAGCAAGAGAAATCAAGCTTCAGCAGGTACCATCTTCTTCCTCTTTCTTGGGCCCACTAAAGAATATTTGTCAGCCCTTTGGCATCACATAGATGGCTGACCATGAAAGAGTTTGTGCAGGAAAATGACTCAATAGATTGGTGTCTGACAAAGGTAGAAAGAATACCACAGGATTCCTACAAGCCACACTTCCTCATGAACAGCACTCTACAGATTGTAGTTGCAAAGGAAGCCATATTAAATTTCTCTTCGGGGCACTTGGATGACTGAGTCCTGACTTGATTTCTATTGGAAATCCTTTAAGCAGCTGGTTAGCTGTTTCACAGGTGGTAGTAATAAAAGAATATAGGCATGGAGGCCAGGGAAGCACTAATTATTTTAATTCATAACAAGGCTTGTTAGATGTAAATAGCCTCTGCTGTTTATTCACACACACACACACACACACACACACACACACACACACACACTGCAAATTCCAACACAGAATCTCCTAACCCATTCAATCTACTCACAGGAGCAATAAAACAAACAGGAAATCTCTATGGAGGTAAGTGTGTGTGTGTGTGTGTGTGTGTGTGTGTGTGTGTGTGTGTGTGTGTGTGTTCAGAGCATAGAGTTTGGACTTGGGCGTCTTCCTCTATCACTCTCTGCCTTATTTCTCTCTCTGTGAGTCTAGAACTTATTTAACTCCACTGTCTGGCCAGAAAGCCCCCTAGGTATGCCTGTCTTCACTCGTCTACTGCTGTGGTTACAGAAGTGTATGACTTTTCCTGGATTTTGTGTGGGTTCTGGGGATTAAACTGAGGTCCTCATACTTGCACAACAAACACTATCCACCGAGTTGTCTCTGAAGCTCCTGAGTATAGTTTTATTCATGAAATCCAGGACCATTTTCTGGATGTCCTGAAACTTCTGCAAAGGCATCTGTGCTCCCTTGGGGATAGTCAACCTTTTCCATATAGAAAAAACCCTCAGAGCCCATCACTACCTTTCTAGCTTCCCTTCCTGGTGAATTGTTGCTCAGACTAATCATTCTTAGGATTTGAGCCGATAGTCTATCATCAAAGCAAGTAACATGAGCACTCAGTTACACCTCCCAATATCACCTGTCTCTCCAAAACTCCGTATGTTAGGAAGGGGATGCTGGTCTGTATAAAAGTAGCCCTGAGCAGTGTCATTCAACAGGTTCTAGAACTCACACTGCTGAACTCCCAGAGACTCCTCTACCTATCTGCTCAAAATTTGGTTCCTGAGCTCTGGGTGTATTTATTCCTACAAATCTGAGTTAACTCTAAATAACCAGTATTTTAAAAGTGAGCCAGAAACATGACAATGCATATGCTTGATTTCATTATTTGCCCTATTTAATTCAGCCACCTTTTCAAAGGACACGGCTGTGTTCTTATCTCCAGAATATAAATATCAGACTGTGTTTAAGTCTTGTAACAAAAGACGGGATTGTTTTTGCTCTTTCTTTATTAGGGCTAATTTAAATCTGTGTGAAGAGTTTCAGTTCACCATTAATTTCCAGCCCAATGACATTTGCTTAAAGTACAAAGATAATTTGCTTACCAAAATTTATTTTTGTCATTAATATGGAAGAGATTGCATAATGATAATTTTTAAAAGGAATTTTGTTACTAGAATATGCCATGACCCATCTTGGAAAAAGAAAAATAATCCTGCACACCACATGTTTATTTGAGCATGGATATCTTTATGAATTGAGGATGAGAAGAATTGAAAGTTTCATTTTTTTTTATTAACTTGAGTATTTCTTATATACATTTCGAGTGTTATTCCCTTTCCCGGTATCCGGGCAAACATCCCCCTCCCCCCTCCCCTTCCTTATGGGTGTTCCCCTCCCAACCCTCCCCCCATTGCCACCCTCCCCCCACCAGTTTGGTTCACTGGGGGTTCAGTCTTAGCAGGAACCAGGGCTTCCCCTTCCACTGGTGCTCTTACTAGGATATTCATTGCTACCTATGAGGTCAGAGTCCAGGGTCAGTCCATGTATAGTCTTTAGTTAGTGGCTTAGTCCCTGGAAGCTCTGGTTGCTTGGCATTGTTGTACATATGGGGTCTCGAGCCCCTTCAAGCTCTTCCAGTTCTTTCTCTGATTCCTTCAACGGGGGTTCTATTCTCAGTTCAGTGGTATGCTGCTGGTATTCGCCTCTGTATTTGCTGTATTCTGGCTGTGTCTCTCAGGAGCGATCTACATCCGGCTCCTGTCGGTCTGCACTTCTTTGATTCATCCATCTTGTCTAATTGGGTGGCTGTATATGTATGGGCCACATGTGGGGCAGGCTCTGAATGGGTGTTCCTTCAGTCTCTGTTTTAATCTTTGCCTCTCTCTTCCCTGCCAAGGGTATTCTTGTTCCCCTTTTAAAGAAGGAGTGAAGCATTCACGTTTTGATCATCCGTCTTGAGTTTCATTTGTTCTAGGCATCTAGGGTAATTCAAGCATTTGGGCTAATAGCCACTTATCAATGAGTGCATACCATGTATGTCTTTCTGTGATTGGGTTAGCTCACTCAGGATGATGTTTTCCAGTTCCAACCATTTGCCTACGAATTTCATAAAGCCGTTGTTTTTGATAGCTGAGTAATATTCCATTGTGTAGATGTACCACATTTTCTGTATCCATTCCTCTGTTGAAGGGCATCTGGGTTCTTTCCAGCTTCTGGCTATTATAAATAAGGCTGCAATGAACATAGTGGAGCACGTGTCTTTTTTATATGTTGGGGCATCTTTTGGGTATATGCCCAAGAGAGGTATAGCTGGATCCTCAGGCAGTTCAATGTCCAATTTTCTGAGGATCCTCCAGACTGATTTCCAGAATGGTTGTACCAGTTTGCAACCCCACCAACAATGGAGGAGTGTTCCTCTTTCTCCGCATCCTCGCCAGCATCTGCTGTCCCCTGAGTTTTTGATCTTAGCCAGTCTCACTGGTGTGAGGTGAAATCTCAGGGTTCTTTTGATTTGCATTTCCCTTATGACTAAAGATGTTGAACATTTCTTTAGGTGTTTCTCAGCCATTCGGCATTCCTCAGCTGTGAATTCTTTGTTTAGCTCTGAACCCCATTTTTTAATAGGGTTATTTGTTTCCCTGCGGTCTAACTTCTTGAGTTCTTTGTATATTTTGGATATAAGGCCTCTATCTGTTATAGGATTGGTAAAGATCTTTTCCCAATCTGTTGGTTGACGTTTTGTCCTAACCACAGTGTCCTTTGCCTTACAGAAGCTTTGCAGTTTTATGAGATCCCATTTGTTGCTTCTTGATCTTAGAGCGTAAGCCATTGGTGTTTTGTTCAGGAAATTTTTTCCAGTGCCCATGTGTTCCAGATGCTTCCCTAGTTTTTCTTCTATTAGTTTGAGTGTGTCTGGTTTGATGTGGAGGTCCTTGATCCACTTGGACTTAAGCTTTGTACAGGGTGATAAGCATGGATCGATCTGCATTCTTCTACATGTTGAAAGTTTCATTTTTCTGTTGTCTAATGTGGGTTGGAGAAATCTAACTAACCTAGAAATCAAACCTCTATTTCAACCAGAAGTCCTACCAACTTACTGAGTTTAGAATGAGCTGAAGCAGAACTGTCTCTCCTGTCTGTTGTTAGTTTCTACACATTTCTGGCCACAGTCCATAAACTGAGTAAGAGCAATGGAAGGTAGAGGTGGTAGTGTTCTAAGCTAATACCTACAAAACAGGGCAAGAGGCAGGCTTCTGGCCTAGCAAGTCATATGCATTAAAGAAACTTAAGTCTCTTGAGATCCCAAGATTGTAGGCACCTTCATTGACCCCATTTTTTTCCAAGGGAAAATGATGAGATGTTTCAGTGTGAGAGACCGAGAAATCCTTTACTACCTACATCTCTGCATGCTTCACTTAAAACTATTCTGGGATCATTTCCCTCTATAAGACAATTCATAGGAACACATGCAATTTTGGAGTCCACTAACATTACAAGAAGACAAAGCTTCTTCCTTTACTCATTGGATTCTTTCCAGGAGCCTCCGTAAAATCTCCAGAAGCTGCCCTGGCCTTCCTTATTAGTGTCAAGGTTTCGATTCACTATTTTGAATCACTTAAGTATTTTCCTTTTCATCTTGCAGTTTTTCTCAGGTTCACTTGCAACTTACTCTAAAATTACACAAATATAAAAGAAGTTTATGAAGTTTACAATGACTGTCGTTGGTGCTACAAAAGGTAACTTCTTCCCTCATCCATTTCTCGCAAGTGTTGTTTGTTACGGTTGTCTCTCCCTAGACTGCAAGTTCATCAGGTTGAGAGATAATAGCAGCAGCTTCCTTAGATTGCCTGGGTTTGGATCTTGGATATTCGCTGCTGAAGCAGTAGCCCGAGCTAACACTGAAGAGTTTTGGAGCTTCACAGGCTCTAGGTCTATGTAAATTTACTTTCATATCACCAGCACTGGCAAAATGTTTGATGCATAGGAAATGATGAATAAGAATGAGTTGAATACGAATGGCTGCTGGGCTCAGTTTCAGAGCCCATGGGTATAAAGGCTTAAGTCCAGCAGAAGGCTTTCTAGACAGATGGCAGAACATTTGTGAAGTGGGAGACAATATGGTCATATGCCATGTGATGATGTTTTGCATAGTGATGAACTCCTTATGCCACTATGGTCTCATAATTTTCTAATGGAGCTAAAATTGTCCCATTACCTTGTGACATCATATGTGCCCTAACACTGTAGTGAAGCACATTGTATGTTTGTAGTGGTGTTGGTGTAAACAAATCTGGGAAGCCAATTGGATAAAGGTACATTACATTTATGTATAGTATATGAAACTCAACTATGATATACTGGCCCCACTACAGGTTTCTCTTCCATCATTATCTTGGAATATATCAGTCTTTATATAACAATTATTACTGTAAAGCTGCTGGGTTACCCTGACAGCATTCTAGGTATCTTGTGATGACCAGGTTCCCTGGTTGGACCAAAAAGTTGAGCTGATGGAGTAGCCTACCCTAGCAAGCTGTGTGCCAAATGTACTGGATGATGTTTGCCTGAAGACAGAGCCAGCCAATGATGCAAATCTCAGAATATCTTCCTGCCTTTGAACAAGATGCAACTGTATATGATATACAAACATGAAGTCCATGCATTTGAGGAGCAAATGGAATAGTCAATGCAAAAACATGCTGTGTGTGGGTGAGGTAAGTGTGTATGATCCAGATCATTAAGGTTTTGTGTTTATGCTAATGAATGAATTGCCTCTCATTAAGAAAAGCAAAAACTAAAAAATTTAAAGCAGGATCTCAGTATAGTTATACTATTCATTGATAATTGTTTGGGCAGGATATGAGCAGTCATACAAAGAAAAGAATAAGAAGAATGACTAGATGAAGTAAGGCAAATCAGGTCAGAAACTATTATAGCTATACAGCAAGAGGTACTGAATGCATTTATTAGAATAGTGAAGATGTTAGAAAAGGAGAAATGAAAAGAAAGGATAGTTATGAAAATGAAAGTCAGTAAAATTAGCAAGCCTGTCCATGTACTAACCAGCTTGGGAAGAACAGAGGGAGAGATGTGAACTTACTCCTAGATATCTCTCCTCTCCTCTTAACTGCTTGCCTTGCCTCACTGTTCCTCTATCTCACCCCACTCATGACTGTGTGCATGTAATTTTCCATTTTTTAAAAAAATAAGGAAGAGAAGAAGGCTGGAAGAAAAGGCACATTTTGATTTGTGAGCAGCTGTAGATGTTGGCATTGAAAGCACAGCCTTCAGATTAAAAAGTCCAGGGGAACATTATTGTTATTGGGTGGGAGAAAAGGACTGAAGCCCTGAGGGTCAACAGGAAGAATGGAAACAGGCAACCTCAGGAGGAAAGAGGTTGGAAGGACCCTCTAGAATGTACCAGAGCCCTGGGAAGTAAGAGACACTCAGGACTCAAGGGGGGCAGGTGGCTAGATGAAAGGCCCTCCAGTGGGGAGAGGGAAAGACAGGTCAGCAAGTGAGGGGTGAGGGGGTTGCTATCCCACAACCAAAGCTCTGACTGTCTTAGTCAGGGTGCTCTAGAGCCACCCTGACTTATGGGTAGTCTCCATATAGTAAGAGAGTTGGTTGATCCCCAACAATGATCAACAGTAGTTGTGAATGAAAGTCCAAGGATCTGGAAGTGGATTAGTCCCACAAAGTAGACAGATGGAAAAAAAAGAGAGAGAGAGAGACGCTTCCTTCTTCCAATGTCTTTATGTAAGTCTCTAGCAAAAGGTATGTCCCACATTAAAGGTGTGTACCACCAGGCCAGATCTGAGACTTGCTTTGTCCCAGATGACCTTGAAGTCAGTGATCTCCTTGCCTTAAGCTCCTGGAATTCATGGTCACCTGGCCTCAAGATCTCCATACCAAGATCTAGGTCAGAAACTTGTATCTCCCAACCTTAAGATCAGGATCAAAGGTGAGCCTTCCAATTCTGGATTGTAGTTCATTCCAGAAGTAGTCAAGTTGACAACCAGAAATACCTACTATACTGACCCATAATTCTTCCTGTCTGAAAGACATGCAGGGATGGAAATGGAAGAAAAGCATGAGGAAAAGAAGGTCCAGTGATAGGCCCAAAGTGGGATCTAGCTCAAGGGGAGGCCCCAACACCTGACACCATTACTGAACCCATGGGGCATTCACAAAAAGGGACCTACCATGACTACTCTCCAAAAGGCCCAACAAGCAGCTGAAAGAGTCAGATGCAGATATGTGCACCCAACCAACCAACAGAAGCTGCTGATTCCTCTGTTGAATTAGGGAAAAGCTGGAGGAAGCTAAGGAGTAGGGCAACCCTGTAGGAAGAGAGCAGTCTCAATTAACCTGGACCCCTGAGATCTCTTAGACACTGGATCACAACTATGCAGCAGACACCAGCTGAGATGAGGCCTCCAACACATAGACAACAGAGGACTCCCGAGTCTGGAGTCCTCGGGATGTTTATAGGTCTGGTGGATTGGGTGGGGTGGGGACATCCTTGTGGAGACAGAGGAGGGGAGAAGGTTTGGGGGGAAGTATGGGATGTGGAACTCTTACAGGGTGGGCCAGGAAGGGAATAAAATTTGGAGAGTAAAAACAAACAAATTATCTTGGGTGATAATAAAATAGAAGGCAAATGGATTAAGTGCATTATCAAGCAAAATGATGCTATTATCAATGTGAAATAATTCTCCTAAAATAAAATAGCAACTATTACCTACTTTCCTATTTTTATATTTATTTTTAAGTTGAGAAATGCAGGGTGTGTGTGTGTGTATGTGTGTATCTGTCTGTCTGTCTTTCTGTCGGTCTGTGTGTGTATATATGTGTATGGAGGTATGTACACATGGGGCAGGTGTCTATGGAGACCTGAAGAGGGTATGGGATCTTCTGAATCTTGGGGTATAAGCAGTTTTGAGTCTCCTGATATGGGTTCTGCAGATTTTACTCAGGTCATCTACAAGAACAGTATATAGTCTTAACCACTAAACCCTCTCTCCAGCCACAATACTTTATAGAGACACTTACATGTATCCTCAGTGTATCCTCTACATATATTCAGAGATGATTGCTAATAATGTTCAAATTAAAGTTAGTGCTGATTGATCCATTCATCAATAATTATAAACATGGGGCGTTTCTGCAACTTCCTTTTGTACCTTGGTCCTCTCATTTATCCCAGGGCAGTTGCCATCCGATGGGCAATGAGGATGACATTGCTTAAACATGTAAGACATTTGGAAGACTGGCCACTCCATGAAGGTAACAAATCATCTGTCAGTATGTCGAGTTTTGAAAATTATTTGTGCAAATATGTGCACCTGTGTGTGGGTATCCATGGAAATCAAAAGAGAAGTTTGGATCCTCTGGAGATTGAGTTACATACCTCTATGAACTTCTTGATGTGTCTACTAGGATTTGAACTCTGGTTCTCATGCTAGAATAGAAAATGTTCTTCACCTCTGAGCCACCTCTCCAAGCCACTCTATCCATGAAAAGAATGCAACTTTTAATCTGCTTAGTAGCTTTCTTTCCTTTACATCATTATTCTGTAGTGTTAGCTAGATTTTCCCTTAGGAAAAGTGTTTCCACCTCATTGATTAAAAACTTTATTCCAAAACTATTGTTCACCACAGAAAGTAAAACGTAAAGGAGAAAACCCAAGAAAAGTGAAAAGTTGGCTCCACACACAAGAGCTCGCTATCTGAAAAGCTTGCTGACCTGAACTAGCACAAGCAGCTAAAAGATGGAATTCACTTCATGTCAGCCATTTCATGTGCAGGTTTATGAAAGAAACCACCAGAGAGTTGAGCTGCTTTGTCATTCCCTCTGTCCTTTGCTCTTATTTCTACATGTTAATAATTCTTATAACCTTTACTGTCTTATTGATCAACCTCCAGATGAGGTTCTCATCACACATCCTGGGAAAATCCTCATAATGCCTCTTTTCTTGCCTATCTTCCCTATGTTCTGCTAAGGCTTTGGCATTGTCTGTGGGATTAAAAAAAGGGGGGGCGGTTTATACCATTAACCCAAATCATTTCTCTTTGTTTCTCAAGAATACAGAAAAAAAAATCTGAATGACAGCCATCCTTTATCAGAGGCGCTTGAAAAAAAAATTCTCTTGATATCTGAGAGTAAGGGCAAAGGGAATTTTGTCACAGCACTGGAATGCTAACCAATTCTGCTGTTGCTTTCTCAAAGAGGCTCTGTGGAATGGAGAGAAAAAAAGTTGTTATGATAACCTTTAGAAAGTCAAGTGATTGATGTGCAGACATTCCGAGATAAAATATAACCCCTAAAATATAGGATGTGGGAAAGCAATTTTTAAATTATATGGTGAGAATGGAAACAAAATTAGCATTCTTTTAGAGCACTTGATGTATCGCCAGCAGCCGGCTGCTCCCCTGGAAACTGGGGAATACCTCTCATTGCCTGAATTTTACTGATACATTCATATACTGTGTTTCCTGCCTTGAGCATTTTCGCAGCATTAAATGTAAACAGCATGCCTATCCGCCAGGTGACTATATATTCCAACAGCACAGATGGAGAAGCAGCAACATGGGGGACTAACTGGATTGCACTGGGGTCTTAGGCATTGTGAAGAATGGGAATGGGAACTCTGAATGGTTTTTCCATGTTAAAAGCAAGTACTTTATGTCTGAACGTTGGGATTGTTTCTGCTTCCTCAGCACTTGGTGTTCTGGAAACAGAAGCCCTGAGTTTATGAAGGCTTCTCTCATGTTGAGTCTTCCTGTTTTGAATGTGATTGTAACCCCCTTTCTGTGGGAGATGTGTTGCATCCCAAGTGTAGCCATTTGGCACAGTCTACTTTCCTGACCATTCTGTGTTTATAGAATGAGGAATCCTAGAACAATTTTAACTGTGGCTTGAATTTTTTAAGCTTCTATTGGCAAGTGGATTGTTAAGAAAATAACAATCCTAAATAAAACCATCTAGAAGCATAAAAACTAAACAAACAAGAGTAAGGCCTGAGGTTGAGTATCCAGTTCCTGTATCCAACTGTGCCTGGAGACTCCTGGAGCTTTTGGTTACATAAGATTATACATACATAAGGTATTCCTCCTGGTAAAGTCAAGAGTCTTTCATCAGTGCAATGAAACAGTACTGACATAAAGGTACTAGGGTCTTAATAACCTAATCATTTAAGATGGAGTATTTCATACTTCACTTTACAAATTATATATGTGTGAGATGTCTGGATTTATAAATGTGAATGTATATTTTTAGGTGGGAAGAATCATATACACAGGCCATGGTGTATATGTGAACAGAGGCAACCTTCACATATTGGACTTTTACTTTCCACGCTGTTTGAGATATATCCCAGATTACCTGTCCTGAAAATGCGCATCAATTCTCCTGTCTCAGGCCCATATCTCTCTGTTGGGGGAACTAGAACGTTAAATATCTGAGAATCCAAGCTAAAGTCTTCAGGATTTGGACAACAGGCATTTTTACTCCCTGAGCTAGGTTTTAAGAAATATTTTCCATTTCAAATTTTATTTTATGTGTATGGGTATTTTGCCTATATGTGTGTACAAAATGTACATACAGTGCCCATGTGGGCCAGAGGAGGGTGTTAGAGTTCTCTAAGAGAGAATTTACAGATGTTTACAAGCCATAGCATAACATAATAATTAGTAAAAAGTTTCTGTAATCTAGAATCAAAAGTTATTCAGAAAGAAATTAAGAGGGCAGTGTTGGAAATAGTAAAATAGAATATTATCAATTTTTAAAAGATGCAGAAACATCTCAAGTGTGTTTTTATACATGTGTATAATTTTGTGAGCATTATTAGATGTTTTTCAGAATTAAGTCTAAAGCTATTAATCATAATTCCCTTATCCCAGTTATGGAGTACCAATTACTCTGGTTCAGAACTAGGCAGATGTGCATTTTGTTTCTTTTTTTTCATTTTCCTTTCTTTCTATTCAATAGTCAGGATGCTCTTTTATTTTAAAGTTATGATACAGGCTTATGTAATGCTTAACTGTGTGTGTGGATTTAGCAGAAATGGCTGAATGTTTGTGTTTTAAAGGTCAACACTGGACAAGGATAAGAAATGAGCTAGAGTTGTATCTTTGAGATATGTCTTCCCACTAAATGAGCATTGTTTCTAGATTGTCCATCAATGTCTCCTCACAAAATAGAAGAGGGATGGAGAGTGTATGCTAGTCATTAATCCCAGTCAAGTTCAAGGCTTATTAGGCAGATAACTGACCCTAAATATTCTGCACTTTTGAAAATTAAATTTTTCATCTGAGACACTGAATGGATTTTGGTTTAGAGGCACCCAATTACCAAACTTCTCTTGTGTAAAAATGCCTCCATGCATATGTTCTCAGCACCCTCATGTTTCCTGAAAGCAGGCAGAGGAGCATCAGTGGAAGGTTATAGCTGTGGCAAGTATCTCTTCACAATGCTTGCATCAATATCTGACTTGTGATGTTTTGGAATGGTTATTTTCTATTACAATGATAAATGTACTTGATAGGGGGTAAGGAGTGTACTTATCTGTAGGTACAAGGACAAATAGAATATAATAGTTGACAAGAGTTGTCCGTAAGACTCACCAAACATCATACACTATTGCTATTGTCATTGTCTTTGTTTGTTTCCCAAGAGTAGAGGGTAAATTCCTTCAGAGTTCAAGGGCTCCTGAGCTGGAACTGACTTCAAAGCCTCCTCCATGGCTAGCTTTCATGACATCTGATCTTTGAATACCAAATGATCAGCCTGAAAACATATTTACAAGTTATATTATACAGGCTGAGGAGTTTGTATGAAATCTTCCAAAGGAGGGAAGCAACCAATAGTCCTGCCAATGTATGGCACATATGAACCACAATGAACATCATGACACCATAATCTAAGGATGCAGGAGTGACACCACACATTGACAGTAATCAACAACACTCTAATTTAAGATTTCATTAAATGGGAAATCATGCCTGGTATTGGATATTGAAACAACTACCTAGAGTTGTGAAGTCATGGGTCTTGAAGGAAGACTTACAACTGCCACTTTACTAGCAGTTAAATTTTAGGAAACTACAACCAATTACAGAAAACCACAACTAATCAAAATTCAGTGATTTGGAGTCCAGTTCCAATGGATACAAATAAAATACAACTCTCAAACCTAAGGCTTAGGGTTCATTGTAAAAGAAAGGAGGATTGTAAGAGCCCAAGGATCAGGTAGTATTCTATTAGATTGTGTCTCCTAGTAATGTCAGAAACTACACCCACAGTGTTTTACCAACATGGCTGCCTAAAAAAGAGCTGAACACATACAATAAAATAGATATGCTAAACTAAATGAGAGAAAGTTCATAAGGCCTCAACCTTACACAAAGAACATAGGCAACGAAAGAATTCTGAGAATGAGAAGAAAAGTCTTCTCCAAGGAAGACTGCACAGTAACTGATCATCCAATACCAAACAATCAGGCTTGAAAACATGTACAGAAATATTATACAAACTGAGGAGGTTGTTTAGGAACATATATGCATATACACACATATATTTGTATGTATCTAATAGTACTTAATGAAAAAGGAGGCCATGAATTTGATAGGAGGGCTATATATGAAGGTTTGGAAGAAGGACAGAGAAGGGGAAAATAATATAGTTATATTTTAATGTAAAAATATAAGCAATAATTAAAAGTACATTTCATCTTCTAGTTAAAGTATGTATAATAATAACTTTTGAAAATATATACCAAAACATACTTTTCTACTTATGTGATAAAATACCATGGGTAACTTAAAGGAGGGAGGTTTGTTTAGGCTTTTGGTTGCAGAAGGTAAGAGTTTGTGATGGTAGATAGAAGGTATAGTGGCACCAAGCTAAGGGCTCACACTTTGAACCACAAGCCTAAAGCAGAGAGAATGGCCTGGGAATGGCATGAATCTTTAAACTCTCAAAACCCAGGAAGCCCCAGTGACCTACTTCCTCTACAGAGGCCACACCTCCTAACCATACACAAACAGTGTCACAAACTGGGAATCAAGTATTAAAATGAGAGACATATCATTCAAACTACTCCAGGAAGGATTGACATACATAGATACACACACACACACACACACACACACACACACACACACACACACACACACACAATGAATGACTGAAAATAGTATAAGGGCTACTATGAGAACCATCAACCAGGGAAGAAATTAACTCGAACCAAAAGTCATAGCCATACAGAAAGGTTAGGCTATGACTATACAGAAAGGTTAGACAGTGAGTGTGCCAAATAGAGATTCAGAGAAAAATATCCTTTATGAAGGATAATGTGCTAGTTGTCAGAAAATTTTGAGTTCAAGCTTTCTTATACATGAATTAACCAAAGTTAGGTAAACTGTTTGCCAATCTGTGAAGTATAGATTGTATATATTTGCACTGTTTAAAGAATTGAATAAACAATTGCTATTAGGTACTTAGTAGACTCTCTGTCACACAGTAAGAACTCAGCAAAGTTTATATAATGATAGTACTGATAATAGGGTACATGAACTTAAAGATTGCTAACAGTTAATCTTGAAGGAAATTATTACTTACTACATAGTCCTTCACCTTTAGGAGAATTTGTATTCTTACATGACAGGAGCACAGAACAGACTCCTGGAAATATATCTGATGTTTTCCATCCCAGTCAGTAAGTCTGATGAATCCTTAGATTCTTTGAAGTGCCACATATTCCATTGACCTTGTCAAGTTAACTCAACCAAGAGTGACACATGTCATCATGATGGCACATGCCATCTTCAAAGAAACAGTTCTCTACAGGATCACATGTTCTCAACTAAGCACTGAACAAGACATTACCTCATTAAGTTCATTAACTCAAACTGGGTTTTTAATCTTGATTCTTTCTTTGAAGATAGTGTGGGAAATGTTTTAGAGAGAGAAGTTGAACTCATAGCCCTAGAATTTAAATCCAACTGAGCTTAGTAACTTTCACTTCTAAATGTTCTGTGCAAACAGCTGAGCATATTTTTATTACAGCCTTCCTGCCAAATAATTACAAATTCTGAGACATCTTTGTATCTTTATATATATCCAACCAAGTATCTTGGTTAATTCGTTACTGCAACATTATATAACCCCATGAAAGCAAAATCAAAATGATTATTTTTAAGAGTTTTGCATTGGTAAGAATCTCCTGTTCTAATTTAATATGGCATATCTACACAAACAACAGTTTAACTTGTTAACCACTCATCTTCATGAAATTAGTTGCATTATCTGGAAAAAGAAGCATGGATTTAAGTTTTGGGCCCTCAGTATTTTCAGCTACCAGGCTTCCAGACGATGGAGATATACTCATTCTTGTGTAATTCTTTCTTTTTTTTTCCTATGCTAGTCTTCAGTTTTCTAGAAATCTAATATTTGTTTATTTTTATTTAATCTTCCATGAAAAATTCATACTGCCCAAATATTCTTGGATATATGGTCTTTGTAGGAATGTGCTTTACTTAGTAAGACCTACACTCTTAGAGAAAAGCTGTTTCCTTTTCCCAGCAGCTAAAAGTTGCTAATATTTCCAATGCTAGCAGTGGGATTATGGGAACAACTCTCCTTTTCATGCTGGGATTTGATGTGTCTTTGGCGTCATGGAACTCAAAACAAAAAGGACACAAAGTTAGGGAGATACTTCTGCAAAGGGTTGTAGGGAAGGAAGGTGAATATGATATTTTTTAACATTTTAAAAGAAAAGAAAAATCACATTCAAAGGAAAATGCCTCACTCTGCATGTGAGAGGGGCATATACTGTGCAGACTGTAAGATGTTGGATTGTCGTACATGGTGACCTATTTGATCTTATTTTCTTCTATTGCAATGGTTCTACATTTATTCTCTGTATGTTCAAAGATCCCTTGGAATCCAGTTAGATGTTTCTGTCATGATAAAGGCAGCTGAATAAGGTCCAACAGCAGCCTGTCAGAGCAAGAGGCCTTCCCTCTTTGTAACTGAATGTAGATATTATAGAACTCTGGACATTTTTAGTCTCCCACATCAAATCAGCACCCAAGAAGGTACAAATGAATCTTCTAAATCTGCTGGGAATATCTGACAATTCCTGTGAATATTTTTAGCAACTCTTCCTGTGCAAGGGATTTTCTTGCTTCGCATTCTTACAATAATTGGGTTTTACACATTTTGTAAAGTTTATTAATGGTTTGCATTTGTGTTGAAGACCCTTGGCACTTATGGATTAGGCATAAGCAGTTTTGACTGTATGCTGACGACCCTGATAGTTCATGATATGCTTTGATTTCAGATTGTGCTCAGGCACATATTGGAATGGAGCACACAGACAAGCTGATGTGTGGGAGCAAGTCAGTGTAGCTAATGGGCAATTCTACCTCACTGCCTGACACCCACATCTCAATATGCTTACATTACTTCACACTGGTTTATGGTAATTCATCTATAGCAGGTAAAACCTTTGCAGCCTTGTGAAAAATGCCCATAATTTATTCTCTCTCTCTCTCCCTCCCTCTCTCTCTCTCTCTCTCTCTCTCTCTCTCTCTCTCTCTCACACACACACACACACACACACACACACACACACACACACACACAAATCTTCAACAAGGTTGAGAAGGATAACAGACATTGTGACAATATGTACAAAAGAAAACCAAAATGAAATGTAATGTCAGATGAATACAGAACGATTTTGAAAGGATTAAGAATTTTAGAAATGAATTTAAGGGTGGAAGATAGATTTCAAACTCTCAGACCAATCCTGACCGACTTGTGAGGCTGTGTACACAGCATATTATGCCTTATAACATTTGCATTCTTTTCTCTTTCTTTGCTGCTTTCCCCTGTCACCGTATAGAAATAAATTAGAAAAAACAATTTTGATAATATTGTCAGTTGATTATCCAACATCCATGTCTTTCACACCAATGTCCTCACAGAACCATGATATTTTCCCTTATCCTCATGTCTGCATACACAAAATTGGTGGCATCTGGATGAAAACTGAATAATCAGGTATGCTTAATATTTTGACATTACAATATTACATCATCATCTACAAAATCCATGCATAAGACCCTTTTCAATGAGTTACAGAAGCAAAAAAATAAAGCATCTCTCTCTGTCTCTGTCTCTCTGTCTCTGTCTCTCTGTCTCTGCCTCTCTCTGTCTCTCTTTCTGTCTCTCTGCATCTGTCTGTCTCTCTGTATGTGTGTATGTCTGTCTCTCTGTTTCACTCTGCTTCTGTCTCCCTCTCTTCCTCTCTCCCTTTCCCTCTCTTCTTCTCTCCCTTTCTCCCTCATTCCTTCCCCCCCCCTCTCTCTCTCTCTCTCCCTCCCTCTCCCTCCCTTTCTCATTGGATACTAGTAGTACTAGAAGAAGAAATTGGATTCTTTGGAGCTAAAGATACATATATTTGTGAGCCACCCAACATGGGTTCTGGAAAACAAACCTGGAACCTTTGGGAGCACAGCAAACACTGTTACCTTCAGAGGCAACTTTTCAGCTCCAACATTGTATTTTAATAAGTAATTTTGTATTGGCTTCATTCAAAGCTATCCTGGAGTACCTGTAGTTTGTGGCCTGCAGGCAAAATATGTCTGCTGAAACATGTGTATTAAAATGACCTCACAAAATAAAAGAGAAGAGCTTAGATTCTTAAAAGTAAGAAGAGTTTTCAATCTTTCCTAATGCCTTAGTACCTCTTAGTTACTACCTTTTAGTTTCATTCTTTCCCAAACTTTCAGCTATCAGTGTACGTGATCTATCAGAAAAAAAAAAACACCAAAAACAACATAAAAAAACACCAAAACAAAACAAAACAAAAAAGAATTGTAACCCAAAAATAAACCTTCTTTAGGGTATATACAATATTGAGGATGTCAGGGTGAACTATAGAAACAATTCTTTCTGGGGTGGGGGTGGAATTGAGCCTTTTTTGAGAAACATATGCATACTCTCACTCTGTTCTGGTTATGTGAATATTTTTTGTATGCTTTTAGATCTGTTTTTGAGCAAGAACAGTACATTCTGTGTCTGGCTGGCATAGCTTTTCCAACTGCAGTATTCACAGGAGGTTGGAACATTTTTTTTATTTCTGGACTCTGAACCTTAGCACATATTTACATATCAAATATCTATACATCTTGATCTAAATATGTTGATTTTATGAATAAACTTAACACAATTTCTACCATGACTTGACAAACTCTTTTGCAATCCCTCCACTTCCATACCTAATGGTAATCTTTGACTGTACTCACAACTTGTCCAGGAAATGTACTACTTAGAATTTATATAGAAAGAAACCTACATGTAAAGAATTTAGCCAAAGCTTAGCTGCAAATATGAACAAAATTAAGCCATTCTGTTTATATAATTACACTTTGGAGTGTTGATTTTTCTCTGTGGTTTTGTCCATGAAATGCTCAACAAACCTATGCATCTGTTCACTTCAATTAAACACCTAATAAATTCAACCAAGAGAAACAGTAAAACCACTTATCTGACTGGATTGATCAGCCAGTTCAATTGAAATACTGCATCTACCACATTACTCAGGGTGAAATGAGTTGGACATTTTTTTTCTCTGATGAAAGAGAAAGGGAGAAGATTTTACAGAATTGAACACATCGATAAATTCCCTTCACATTCTGAAGATGCAGCCTCATTCAGTATTAGACTACCAGCACCACACTTGATCTGTGTGAAGTAAAATTCAAAGTTTATAAAGTCCAGAGGAGCTAAAGTGAATATACTTGAAGGGAAAAATGGATAGAAGCTTTCTAGAATGGATGGAAGGATAGTGTTGGCTCAGTTAAGAGACCTGGAGATAACCAAACTTCTTTTATGAAGAAGAAGGACTTGCTGTGGTCAGTACTAGAGTACCAAGGGTTTCACCAAGAAGATCCCAGGGAAAATGAATTGATAATAACCAGAGGGAAGTGCAGAAGTCAGAGAAATAATAGTAAACCTTTTACTGATGGGATACAGCAAAATTCACAGTAGGAGTGGAATTCCTGTTATGATGAGTCAAAAAGTTATGGAAGAGATTGGGATCATGCATTTAGCGAATAAAGATATTTATTTGGACACCATAAAATTCACAAGACCTACTCATGGGTATTTCATGGTGCATCTTGGGTCATCTTAATCTGTCTTCTTTATCTTTGCCTTTCCCTTTGACTTTGTTCTAGTACCAAGCCTCACCTTCCTGAGAGTTACCTGGGGAGCATTTTGTCCATATGTACCCTCATCTTTCTCTCTGACATCTCTGGTAAAATGTTATTTAGTTGTTTATCAGAACACAGAATTTATTGCAGTTAGACTCTAAATCTAATCCCTTACCTATCTGTTCTTTTTCTCCTTTGCAAGGATGGTCATCATAATTTCTTTCATGGACCAAGGCATAATCAGAACAGCCTGTGAAAAACATGGTGGATTTGTGTGAAGCAAACAGAAAAGATAGTTAAAGTACTAAAATTAAGGATAAAATTTTAATATCACAGACTCGGGACATAACAGGAATTTTTCTTACTAGACTTTAACATCACTCTATTTTCTCCCTAAATCTCTAGGAAAACAGCCTTTCTTCTTTGATGCTTATTGAATAGCACTTCTGCTTCATGGTCATATCTGCATCTACTGTGCTCTGTCTCATAGTACCCACCTTAAAAATCACTCTCCTCAAAAAAAAAAAAAAAATCAATTCCCTTTTTCCATTCCCCATGCACTGTAGGAGCTAATGTAGGAGCTAAACCTATTTGGTTTCCTAAAATATTTTTTCCTTAAGAAGTGAAGTTCTATCTCAATTCTTCTTGTTTCCTTCTCAGAGGTAATTATTTAATCAAAATTCCCATGAATGTTCTTATTTCTGAAATACTTACCTTGTATGTTTATTGCCATAGCAATGTATAATAGAGTTTCAAGTTTGTATCACCCAGATAGAAATTTCAGGTTTCACAGGACCTCTGAAACTTGTCCACGTATAGTCTTTCACATTTGTAATTTCCGTATGTAGTGCTTCTGTGACTATCTCTGTGTACTACTTGTTTGTGTATCTGAAGTAATCTCGTGAGAACTTCATTAGGAGGATTTGTAAGTTTTAATCTTTCCTGATTGTCAGCTATGTGTAAAAAGCCCAGTTGATAATGATAGACTAAAATCCTTTTCAATTTTAGTGGATCTTAGAGCTTCAATTTTCATTTTATCACAGATAGTTAAAATGAGTAAGTGCCCATATTTGTATTATGGAGGGCATATCCGACTTTCATGGACTCGTGTTGCATAGCCATTTTCCTTACAGTGCTATTCATCCTTTTAATTGCTTGGTTAATTGATTTGTCAGTCTCTAAATGTCTTACCTCTGATATGTGCTGATTTTTCTCAGAAGTTTCTCTTTGGTTCTCTTCAATTCAATTTCCTCTCAGGAAAAAGAAAGGAAAAAAATAAGAAGAGTACCAACTTTGTTCTGAGAATTAAATTTTGAAACATACAGAACAGTGACTGATAATGGTAATTAGTTTGAGCTACCATATTATTTAAAGATTACTACAAAACCTTAATGATTTTGCTTGGTCAGCTGTTTCATTTTCTGTACATAGTATGTAAATTTTAATATAGAAATTTACTTTTCTGGTAAATTTTTGGGAGGTCACTTAAATATACTATCATATCATATGGAAAGAGTGATATTTTTACTTCTTCCTTTCCAAATTGTATCCCTTTGACCTCCTTTTGTTGTCTAATTGCTTTACCTAGAACTTCAAGTACTATATAGAATAGGTAGGGAGAGAGTGGGCAGCCTTGTCTAGTCCCTGATTTTAATGGGATCGCTTCAGGTTTCTTTCCATTTAGTTTGATGTTGGCCTCTGGTTTGCTGTAATTTGCTTTTACTGTGTTTAGGTATGGGCCTTCAAATCCTGATATTTCCAAGACTTTTTTCATGAAGGGGTGTTGAATTTTGTTAAATGCTTTCTCAGCATCTAATGAAATGATCATGTGTTTCTTTCCTTTGAGTTTATTTATATAGTGGATTTTGTTGATAGATTTACTTATATTGAACCATCCCTGGGATGAAGCCTAGCAGATCATAGTGAATGATCATTTTGAAGTGTTCTTGGATTGGGTTTACAAGAACGTTATTGAGTAATTTTGCATTGATGTTCATGAGGAAAATTGGTCTGAAGTTCTCTTTCTTTATACCATCTTTGTGTGGTTTAGGTATAAATGCAATCATGGCTTCACAGAATGAATTGGGTAGTGTTTTTTCTGTTTCTATTTTGTAGAATAGTTTGAAGAGTATTGGAATTAGGTCCTCTTTAAAGATCTGATATAATTCTGCACTAAACCCATCTGGTCCTGGGCTTTTAATTTTGCTAGGGAGACTTTTAAAGATGGCTTCTATTTCTTTTTTTTTTTAAATCTTTATTAACTTGAGTACTTCTTATTTACATTTCGATTGTTATTCGCCTTCCCGGTTTCCGGGGCCAACATCCCCCTAGCCCCTCCCCCCTTTCTATATGGGCTTCCCCTCTCCATCCTCCCCCCATTACCACCCTCCCCCAACAATCTCGTTCACTGGGGGTTCAGTCTTAGCAGGACCAAGGGCTTCTCCTTCCACTGGTGATCTTACTAGGATATTCATTGCTACCTATGAGGTCAGAGTCCAGGGTCAGTCCATGTATAGTCTTTAGGTAGTGGCTTAGTCCCTGGAAGCTCTGGTTGCTTGGCATTGTTGTACATATGGGGTCTCGAGCCCCTTCAAGCTCTTCCATGAACCCCATTTTTTAATAAGGTTATTTGTCTCCCTGCGGTCTAACTTCTTGAGTTCTTTGTATATTTTGGATATAAGGCCTCTATCTGTTGTAGGATTGGTAAAGATCTTTTCCCAATCTGTTGGTTGCCGTTTTGTCCTAACCACAGTGTCCTTTGCCTTACAGAAGTTTTGCAGTTTTATGAGATCCCATTTGTTGATTCTTGATCTTAGAGCATAAGCCATTGGTGTTTTGTTTAGGAAATTTTTTTCCAGTGCCCATGTGTTCGAGATGCTGCCCTAGTTTTTCTTCTATTAGTTTGAGTGTATCTGGTTTGATGTGAAGGTCCTTGATCCACTTGGACTTAAGCTTTGTACAGGGTGATAAGCATGGATCGATCTGCGTTCTTCTACATGTTGACCTCAAGTTGAACCAACACCATTTGCTGAAAATGCTATCTTTTTTCCATTGGATGGTTTTGTCTCAAAAATCAAGTGCCCATAGGTGTGTGGGTTCATTTCTGGGTCTTCAATTCTGTTCCATTGGTCTATCTGTCTGTGTCTGTACCAATACTATTCTTAACAATAAAAGAACTTTTGCGGCAATCAGCATCCCTAAACTCCAGCTATATTAAAGAGTAATATTGATAAAAAGTGTATAGTATTTGTACAGAGACAGACAGGTAGATCAATAGAATAGAATTGAAGACACAGAAATGAACCCACACCTTTGTTCACTTGATTTTTGACAAAGGAGCTAAAAACCATCCAGTGGTAAAAAGATAGCATTTTCAACAAAAGGTGCTGTTTCAACTGGAGGTCAGTGTGTAGAAGAATGCAAATCAATTCATTTTTATCACCTCATACAAAGCTCAAGTCCAAGTGGATCAAGGACTTCCACTTAAAATCAGATACACTGAAACTACTAGAAGGGAAAGTAAGGAAGAACCTCCAACATACGGGCATAGGGGAAATTTTCCTGAACAGAACACCATGGCTTATGTTCTGAGATCAAGAATTGACAACTGGGTGGGACCTCATAAAATTACAAAGTTTCTGTAAGGCAAAGGACACTGTCAATAGGACAAAATGGCAACCAACAAATTGGGAAAAGATTTTTACCAATCTTACATCTGATATATGACTGATATCCAATATATACAAAGAACTCAATAAGTTAGACTCCAGAGAGTCAAATAACCCTATTAAAACTGGTATTCACAAAGACTATACATGGACTGACCCTGGGCTCCAACTGTATAGGTAGCAATGAATAGCCTAATAAGGGCACCAGTGGAAGGGAAAACCCTTAGCCCTCCCAAGACTGAACCCCCAGTGAATGGGATTGTTGGGGGGAGGGCAGTAATGGGGGTAGGACGGGGAGGGGAACACCCATATAGAAGGGGAGGGAGAAGGGTTGGAGGATGTTTGCCTGGAAAACAGGAAAGGGAATAACAATTGAAATGTAAATAAGAAAGACCCAATTTAGTAAAGAGGAAAAGAAAAGACTGAGAGTCCAGGGGACTTGACTCTAATAAAAAAATTGAAGTATTAAAAAATGGGGTGCAGTGCTAAACAAAGAATTCTCAACTGAGGAACATCAAATGGCCACGAAACACCTAAAAAAAGGATCAACATCCTTAGTCATCAGGGAAATGCAAATGAAAACAACCCGGAGATTCTACCTCATACCATTCGGAATTGCTAAGATCAAAAATTCTGGTGACAGTAGATGCTGGAGAAGTTGTGGAGAAAGAGGAACACTCCTCTATTGTTGGTGGAATTTCAAATGAGTACAACTACTCTGGAAATCAGTCTGGTGGTTCCTCAGAAAATTGAAAATCATACTACCTGAGAACCCAGCTATACCACTCCTGGGCATATACCCAAAAGATGCTCCAACATATAACAAGGACACATGCTCCATTATGTTCATAGCTACCTTATTTATATTAGCCAGAAGCTGGCAAGAACCCAGATGGCCTTCAATAGAGGAATGGATACAGAAAATGTGATACATCTACACAGTGGAGTACAACTCAGCTATTAAAAAATGACTTCGACCGCCGGAACCTGAAAGAAACAGACCGGATAAACAGTTCTCTGCACCCAAATCCCGTGGGAGGGAGAGCTAAACCTTCAGAGAGGCAGACAAGCCTGGGAAACCAGAAGTGACTGCTCCCTGCACACACATCTCGGACGCCAGAGGAAAAAGCCAAAGACCATCTGGAACCCTGGTGCACTGAAGCTCCCGGAAGGGGCGGCACAGGTCTTCCTGGTTGCTGCCGCTGCAGAGAGCCCGTGGGGAGCACCCCACGAGCGAACCTGAGCCTCGGGACCACAGGTAAGACCAAATTTTCTGCTGCAAGAAAGCTGCCTGGTGAGCTTGGGACACAGGAAAGCAGAATTTCTCTAGGACCGGGCACGTTCTGTATTTACCGGAAGTCCCACACCCGCGGATCCCGGCCCGCAGCAGCTCTCTGCTCCCAGACCCTGTGAGAGAGAGACCCAACCGCCTGGTCAGGTGGGCACTCCTGAGGCTGCAGAGCAGAAGAGACCACCAACACTGCTCACCCCTGCCCACATCCCTGGCCCAAGAGGAAACTGTATAAGGCCTCTGGGCTCCCGTGGGGGAGGGCCCAGGAGCGGCAGGACCCCTGCCAGAGACACCGCCGGACCCTGAAGGAAACAGACCGGATAAACAGTTCTCTGCACCCAAATCCCGTGGGAGGGAGAGCTAAACCTTCAGAGAGGCAGACAAGCCTGGGAAACCAGAAGAGACTGCTCCCTGCACACACATCTCGGACGCCAGAGGAAAAAGCCAAAGAACATCTGGAACCCTGGTGCACTGAAGCTCCCGGAAGGGGCGGCACAGGTCTTCCTGGTTGCTGCCGCTGCAGAGAGCCCCTGGGCAGCACCCCACGAGCGAACCTGAGCCTCGGGACCACAGGTAAGACCAAATTTTCTGCTGCAAGAAAGCTGCCTGGTGAGCTTGGGACACACGGAAGCAGAATTTCTCTAGGACCGGGCACGTTCTGTGTTTACCGGAAGTCCCACACCCGCGGATCCCGGCCCGCAGCAGCTCTCTGCTCCCAGACCCGGTGAGAGAGAGACCCAACCGCCTGGTCAGGTGGGCACTCCTGAGGCTGCAGAGCAGAAGAGACCACCAACACTGCTCACCCCTGCCCACATCCCTGGCCCAAGAGGAAACTGTATAAGGCCTCCGGGCTCCCGGGGGGAGGGCCCAGGAGCGGCAGGACCCCTGCCAGAGACACCGCCGGAACCTGAAAGAAACAGACCGGATAAACAGTTCTCTGCACCCAAATCCCGTGGGAGGGAGAGCTAAACCTTCAGAGAGGCAGACAAGCCTGGGAAACCAGAAGTGACTGCTCCCTGCACACACATCTCGGACGCCAGAGGAAAAAGCCAAAGACCATCTGGAACCCTGGTGCACTGAAGTTCCCGGAAGGGGCGGCACAGGTCTTCCTGGTTGCTGCCGCTGCAGAGAGCCCGTGGGGAGCACCCCACGAGCGAACCTGAGCCTCGGGACCACAGGTAAGACCAAATTTTCTGCTGCAAGAAAGCTGCCTGGTGAACTCAAGACACAGGCCCACAGGAACAGCTGAAGACCTGTAGAGAGGAAAAACTACACGCCCGAAAGCAGAACACTCTGTCCCCATAACTGACTGAAAGAGAGGAAAACAGGTCTACAGCACTCCTGACACACAGGCTTATAGGACAGTCTAGCCACTGTCAGAAATAGCAGAACAAAGTAACACTAGAGATAATCTGATGGCGAGAGGCAAGCACAGGAACCCAAGCAACAGAAACCAAGACTACATGCCATCATCGGAGCCCAATTCTCCCACCAAAACAAACATGGAATATCCAAACACACCAGAAAAGCAAGATCTAGTTTCAAAATCATATTTGATCATGATGCTGGAGGACTTCAAGAAAGACATGAACACACTTAGGGAAGCACAGGAAAACATTAATAAACAAGTAAAAGCCTACAGAGAGGAATCGCAAAAATCCCTGAAAGAATTCCAGGAAAACACAATCAAACAGTTGAAGGAATTAAAAATGGAAATAGAAGCAATCAAGAAAGAACACATGGAAACAACCCTGGATATAAAAAACCAAAAGAAGAGACAAGGAGCTGTAGATACAAGCCTCACCAACAGAATTCAAGAGATGGAAGAGAGAATCTCAGGAGCAGAAGATTCCATAGAAATCATTGACTCAACTGTCAAAGATAATGTAAAGCAGAAAAAGCTACTGGTACAAAACATACAGGAAATCCAGGACTCAATGAGAAGATCAAACCTAAGGATAATAGGTATAGAAGAGAGTGAAGACTCCCAGCTCAAAGGACCAGTAAATATCTTCAACAAAATCATAGAAGAAAACTTCCCTAACCTAAAAAAAGAGATACCCATAGACATACAAGAAGCCTACAGAACTCCAAATAGATTGGACCAGAAAAGAAACACCTCCCGTCACATAATTGTCAAAACACCAAACGCACAAAATAAAGAAAGAATATTAAAAGCAGTAAGGGAAAAAGGTCAAGTAACATATAAAGGGAGACCTATCAGAATCACACCAGACTTCTCGCCAGAAACTATGAAGGCCAGAAGATCCTGGACTGATGTCATACAGACCCTAAGAGAACACAAATGCCAGCCCAGGTTACTGTATCCAGCAAAACTCTCAATTAACATAGATGGAGAAACCAAGATATTCCATGACAAAACCAAATTTACACAATATCTTTCTACAAATCCAGCACTACAAAGGATAATAAATGGTAAAGCCCAACATAAGGAGGCAAGCTATACCCTAGAAGAAGCAAGAAACTAATCGTCTTGGCAACAAAACAAAGAGAATGAAAGCACACAAACATAACCTCACATCCAAATATGAATATAAAGGGAAGCAATAATCACTATTCCTTAATATCTCTCAATATCAATGGCCTCAACTCCCCAATAAAAAGACATAGATTAACAAACTGGATACGCAATGAGGACCCTGCATTCTGCTGCCTACAGGAAACACACCTCAGAGACAAAGACAGACACTACCTCAGAGTGAAAGGCTGGAAAACAACTTTCCAAGCAAATGGTCAGAAGAAGCAAGCTGGAGTAGCCATTCTAATATCAAATAAAATCAATTTCCAACTAAAAGTCATCAAAAAAGATAAGGAAGGACACTTCATATTCATCAAAGGAAAAATCCACCAAGATGAACTCTCAATCCTAAATATCTATGCCCCAAATACAAGGGCACCTACATACATAAAAGAAACCTTACTAAAGCTCAAAACACACATTGCACCTCACACAATAATAGTGGGAGACTTCAACACCCCACTCTCATCAATGGACAGATCATGGAAACAGAAATTAAACAGTGATGTCGACAGACTAAGAGAAGTCATGAGCCAAATGGACTTAACGGATATTTATAGAACATTCTATCCTAAAGCAAAAGGATATAACTTCTTCTCAGCTCCTCATGGTACTTTCTCCAAAATTGACCATATAATTGGTCAAAAAACGGGCCTCAACAGGTACAGAAAGATAGAGATAATGCCATGCGTGCTATCGGACCACCACGGCCTAAAACTGGTCTTCAATAACAATAAGGGAAGAATGCCCACATATACGTGGAAATTGAACAATGCTCTACTCAATGATAACCTGGTCAAGGAAGAAATAAAGAAAGAAATTAAAAAATTTTTAGAATTTAATGAAAATGAAGATACAACATACCCAAACTTATGGGACACAATGAAAGCTGTGCTAAGAGGAAAACTCATAGCGCTGAGTGCCTGCAGAAAGAAACAGGAAAGAGCATATGTCAGCAGCTTGACAGCACACCTAAAAGCTCTAGAACAAAAAGAAGCTAATACACCCAGGAGGAGTAGAAGGCAGGAAATAATCAAACTCAGAGCTGAAATCAACCAAGTAGAAACAAAAAGGACCATAGAAAGAATCAACAGAACCAAAAGTTGGTTCTTTGAGAAAATCAACAAGATAGATAAACCCTTAGCCAGACTAACGAGAGGACACAGAGAGTGCGTCCAAATTAACAAAATCAGAAATGAAAAGGGAGACATAACTACAGATTCAGAGGAAATTCAAAAAATCATCAGATCTTACTATAAAAACCTATATTCAACAAAATTTGAAAATCTTCAGGAAATGGACAATTTCCTAGACAGATACGAGGTATTGAAGTTAAATCAGGAACAGATAAACCAGTTAAACAACCCCATAACTCCTAAGGAAATAGAAGCAGTCATTAAAGGTCTTCCAACCAAAAAGAGCCCAGGTCCAGACGGGTTTAGTGCAGAATTCTATCAAACCTTCATAGAAGACCTCATACCAATATTATCCAAACTATTCCACAAAATTGAAACAGATGGAGCACTACCGAATTCCTTCTACGAAGCCACAATTACTCTTATACCTAAACCACACAAAGACACAACAAAGAAAGAGAACTTCAGACCAATTTCCCTTATGAATATCGACACAAAAATACTCAATAAAATTCTGGCAAACCGAATTCAAGAGCACATCAAAACAATCATCCACCATGATCAAGTAGGCTTCATCCCAGGCATGCAGGGATGGTTTAATATACGGAAAACCATCAACGTGATCCATCATATAAACAAACTGAAAGAACAAAACCACATGATCATTTCATTAGATGCTGAGAAAGCATTTGACAAAATTCAACACCCCTTCATGATAAAAGTCCTGGAAAGAATAGGAATTCAAGGCCCATACCTAAACATAGTAAAAGCCATATACAGCAAACCAGTTGCTAACATTAAACTAAATGGAGAGAAACTTGAAGAAATCCCACTAAAATCAGGGACTAGACAAGGCTGCCCACTCTCTCCCTACTTATTCAATATAGTTCTTGAAGTTCTAGCCAGAGCAATCAGACAACAAAAGGAGATCAAGGGGATACAGATCGGAAAAGAAGAAGTCAAAATATCACTATTTGCAGATGACATGATAGTATATTTAAGTGATCCCAAAAGTTCCAGCAGAGAACTACTAAAGCTGATAAACAACTTCAGCAAAGTGGCTGGGTATAAAATTAACTCAAATAAATCAGTTGCCTTCCTCTATACAAAAGAGAAACAAGCCGAGAAAGAAATTAGGGAAACGACACCCTTCATAATAGACCCAAATAATATAAAGTACCTCGGTGTGACTTTAACCAAGCAAGTAAAAGATCTGTACAATAAGAACTTCAAGACACTGAGGAAAGAAATTGAAGAAGACCTCAGAAGATGGAAAGATCTCCCATGCTCATGGATTGGCAGGATTAATATAGTAAAAATGGACATTTTACCAAAAGCAATCTACAGATTCAATGCAATCCCCATCAAAATACCAATCCAATTCTTCAATGAGTTAGACAGAACAATTTGCAAATTCATCTGGAATAACAAAAAACCCAGGATAGCTAAAGCTATCCTCAACAATAAAAGGACTTCAGGGGGAATCACTATCCCTGAACTGAAGCAGTATTACAGAGCAATAGTGATAAAAACTGCATGGTATTGGTACAGAGACAGACAGATAGACCATTGGAATAGAATTGAAGACCCAGAAATGAACCCACACACCTATGGTCACTTTATTTTTGACAAAGGAGCCAAAACCATCCAATGGAAAAAAGATAGCATTTTCAGCAAATGGTGCTGGTTCAACTGGAGGGCAACATGTAGAAGAATGCAGATCGATCCATGCTTATCACCCTGTACAAAGCTTAAGTCCAAGTGGATCAAGGACCTCCACATCAAACCAGACACACTCAAACTAATAGAAGAAAAACTAGGGAAGCATCTGGAACACATGGGCACTGGAAAAAATTTCCTGAACAAAACACCAATGGCTTATGCTCTAAGATCAAGAATCGACAAATGGGATCTCATAAAACTGCAAAGCTTCTGTAAGGCAAAGGACACGGTGGTTAGGACAAAACGGCAACCAACAGATTGGGAAAAGATCTTTACCAATCCTACAACAGATAGAGGCCTTATATCCAAAATATACAAAGAACTCAAGAAGTTAGACCGCAGGGAAACAAATAACCCTATTAAAAAATGGGGTTCAGAGCTAAACAAAGAATTCACAGCTGAGGAATGCCGAATGGCTGAGAAACACCTAAAGAAATGTTCAACATCTTTAGTCATAAGGGAAATGCAAATCAAAACAACCCTGAGATTTCACCTCACACCAGTGAGAATGGCTAAGATCAAAAACTCAGGTGACAGCAGATGCTGGCGAGGATGTGGAGAAAGAGGAACACTCCTCCATTGTTGGTGGGATTGCAGACTGGTAAAACCATTCTGGAAATCAGTCTGGAGGTTCCTCAGAAAATTGGACATTGAACTGCCTGAGGATCCAGCTATACCTCTCTTGGGCATATACCCAAAAGATGCCTCAACATATAAAAGAGACACGTGCTCCACTATGTTCATCGCAGCCTTATTTATAATAGCCAGAAAATGGAAAGAACCCAGATGCCCTTCAACAGAGGAATGGATACAGAAAATGTGGTACATCTACACAATGGAATATTACTCAGCTATCAAAAACAACGAGTCTATGAAATTCGTAGGCAAATGGTTGGAACTGGAAAATATCATCCTGAGTGAGCTAACCCAATCACAGAAAGACATACATGGTATGCACTCATTGATAAGTGGCTATTAGCCCAAATGCTTGAATTACCCTAGATCCCTAGAACAAACGAAACTCAAGACGGATGATCAAAATGTGAATGCTTCACTCCTTCTTTAAATGAGGAAAAAGAATACCCTTGGCTGGGAAGGGAGAGGCAAAGATTAAAACAGAGACTGAAGGAACACCCATTCAGAGCCTGCCCCACAGGTGGCCCATACATATACAGCCACCCAATTGGACAAGATGGATGAAGCAAAGAAGTGCAGACCGACAGGAGCCGGATGTAGATCGCTCCTGAGAGACACAGCCAGAATACAGCAAATACAGAGGGGAATGCCAGCAGCAAACCACTGAACTGAGAATAGGTCCCCCGTTGAAGGAATCAGAGAAAGAACTGGAAGAGCTTGAAGGGGCTCGAGACCCCAAAAGTACAACAATGTCAAGCAACCAGAGCTTCCAGGGACTAAGCCACTACCTAAAGACTATATATGGACTGACCCTGGACTCTGACCCCATAGGTAGCAATGAATATCCTAGTAAGAGCACCAGTGGAAGGGGAAGCCCTGGGTCCTGCTAAGACTGAACCCCCAGTGAACTAGACTATGGGGGGAGGGCGGCAATGGGGGGAGGGTTGGGAGGGGAACACCCATAAGGAAGGGGAGGGGGGAGGGGGATTTTGCCCGGAAACCGGGAAAGGGAATAACACTTGAAATGTATATAAGAAATACTCAAGTTAATAAAAAAAAAGAAAGAAATAAAGAAAGAAATTAAAAAAAAATGACTTCATGAAATTTTTAGGCAAATGGATGGAATCAGAAAATATCATCCTGAGTAAGATAACCCAATCACACACACAGAGAGAAAAATAACAAATAAACAGGCAAAAAACAAAACAAACAAACAAAACCATGTTATACACTCACCCATAAGTGATATTAGCCCAAAAGCTCAGAATACCCAAGATACCATTTACAGACCACATGAAGCTGAAGAAAAAGGAAGACCAAAGTGTGGATGCTTCAGTCCTTCTTAAAAGGGGGAGCAAAATACTCACTGGAGGAAATATGGAGACAAAGAATGGAGCAGAGACTGAAGGAAAGGCCATCCAGAGACTCTCCTTCCTGGGGAATCCATCCTATATACAGTCACCAAACCCAGGCATTCCAGATGCCAAGAAGTGCATGTTGACAGGAGCCTGATACAACTGTCTCCTGAGAGGCTCTGCCAGAGCCTGACAAATACAGAGGTGTATGCTTGCAGTCAACCATTGGACAATGGAGAATCTAGAGAAAGGACTGAAGGAGCTGAAAGGGTTTGCAACCTCGCAGGAAGAACAACAATATCAACTAACCAGACCCTCCAGAGCACCCAGGAACTAAACCATCAACCAAGAGTCTACATGGAGTGACCCATGGCGCCATCCACATATGTAGCAGAGGACAGCCTTGTTGGGCATCAATTGGAGGAGGGACCCTTGGTCCTGTGAAGGCTTGATGCCCCAGGGGAACACCAGGGCTAGGATGGTGAGGGGAAGGGGATGGAATCTTGTGGAGGGGAAACTGAGAAGGGTAATAAGATTTGAAATGTAGATAAATATAATAAACAAATAAAAAAGAAAAGTAAGGAACATACCAATTTATTTCTGTATTGTTTTATTTATTCCTTGGAAATTTCATCCATTTATGTAAATTATTCTGATATCTCTTCCACCAACTACCCCCTAGAGCTAATCTCTCCATCTTCCTTTAAACGTCATGTCCTTTTTTTTTTTTTTTAAATGTATAGTCCTCTGAATCCAACTAATGCTGCCTATGTGCACCTGGTATGTAGCCATCTACTACATATGGGCAATCTATTAAATAGTAACCATGTACTCAGGAAATGGATTTTCTTCCCTCAGCAACCACCAACTGGCAATAATTTCCTCTACCATTCCTCTTGTAATTTTGACTGGATTTATTTTGTGCACACATTGTATAGATAACCACAGGTGCTGTGGGTTGATGCATACAGCAGCCATGCCATGCCCACAGTCTGCATCTGCTAGCTCTTATTTTCTTTCTGTCTACTTTACCAGGATAGAATATACCAATTTAGACTGTATGAAGTATAGTTCTTTAAAATGTCCCAGAGCGTATTGTTTGCCTAGGGTAAATTGAAGTACATGTAAACTACCTTTGGTATTAGAAATTAAATATCTTGAAATGACTATCCCAGTTTTCTTGCTTAAGACAAACTGACACAATCCTTTTCACAGTGTCATTCACAGGTTGCAATCCTATTCTTGATATAAAAATTCTTGATATAAAAGAGTTCATCATGTTTCAGAGACCCGAGTCTACAGTGGATTGATTTGCTGCCATGTTCTTCAACAGTCCATTAAGGAAGGAGTCAGAAATAGTGAATTAATTTGAAATCCTTTGTTGATGTGGATGAAGTGAGAAAAGTATTTATAAAACCATTAATCATGTTTCAAAATATACTTGAAAATGAATCAGAGGACAGATGTAATAACTGCATTTCCATCAGTTCGGGCTCAGCATCTTGAGAAATCTTATTTAAGTGCTGTGAAGTCATACCTGTCTTTTTCTCATTTCTTTTATTTTGATAAATATATCTTGTCATAGAGCCATCTCTGAGAAATAGATTCTTACCCAACATATTAGGTCTATATCCAGTTTAGATGAATGAAAAAAAACCAATAAACTATGAAATCATAAATCAAGTCAAACATAATTTCTAATATAAAATAAAAAAGTACCGTGGAATCATATCCTCTTGGTAATTTTCAATATTATTTTTTTAATTTGATTCCATCCTATCTCATTGCCTTAAGGTCACTTTCTAAAGAAAGGCTAAAAGAAATTGTTGGCATTTTTTTCCTCTTTCTTTTTTTGTGTAAACCTTGTTCCTTAATTTAAAACTATTGGTAAAATAAAATGGCTTCAGCCACTTATTGGAGGGATTAGAGAGATATGTCTTCGAGTTACCTAGTTTAGAATGGAAGGAGGGAACTGAAGAGAAAGAAATTGGAGAAAAGGGTAAATGATTACGAGAATTGGCCAATAGGGCTGGCCAATTGGAGTAAAGTAGCCCCAGTCAAACATTATGAGTCATATCTCAGGGTTATTGATAAGGAAGTAGATAATAATAGCTTAGAGAGTAGATATAGGTTCACCTCTAGTACTGATTAAGTCTTAGTATTAATATAAAGGATTTTTGCCTTTTATCTGGGAACTAAATTGTCTGACATTAATAGGAGGAGAAGCCCTTTGTCCTGTGAAGGCTTGGTACCACAGTGTAGGGAAATGACAGGGTGGTAAGGTGGGGGTGGGTGGGTGGGAGGGGGAGTATCCTCATAGAAGAAGGTGGAGTGGGGAGAATGGGAGGGGGAAAGGGGATAACATTTGAAATGTAAATACTTAAAATATACAATCAAAATGTAAAGACTTAAACTATCCAAAAAAACAGAAACCTCCAATTGAGATTAAATATTCACAACAACATCTGTAACACACACACACACACATATGCATAAATATATCAATACAGCTTATTCAGTAAGTTGTTTATAAGAATATGATTTCAGGGATAATGATTGAGTATTGGATAATAGTTAGAAGAATCATCCCCAGGAAAGATCTTTTCTTCTGGTTTCAACACTCCTAAGTTGTATGAGGTTCTTTGTTTAGAGATGGAACTACGTGAGATTTCCCCCTCCATGTTAGCATGTCTGTTGTTGTTCATGTTTATGTGTTATAGCATGAGTGAAGCTTCCCCCTAGTTTCTAGAAGATGCTCTTGCAGCAAATTTCCTGTTCATTCGGCTTTTATAACTTTTACATTCCACACAACAATGTGACAACCACAATAATGTCAAGGTACCCCTAAGGGTACAATAGTGGCATTCATATCTTCGTGGTAACCAACAACTGTCTAGTTGGACTTAAGGCCCACTCAACAGGAGAGAAATAATTCCTGGTGCAGGAAACCTAACCAACTATCGGGAGCAAATTGAGGTCATAGGTCTTCAGCAACCTACTGCCACTTTTTACTACACCAGAAGAATTCCTAATAGTATTCTGAATACTTATCGTGTTAGCTACATTTCAAAGTTTATATGAGTCTATTTTGATGCTTTAGATGGTACTGCAAAAATATCTTAATAATAAGAAAATGGTAAAAAGTGATAAGGAAACCTTAATATAATAGGCAATTGATATTTAACAGATGAAAGAATAAAGGATAAACTGGGATGGGTATCCAGAGTAGTGTTTTTGACTTGCAGCTTTAAGATATGAACAATTTTCTGGAATATCATTTCAGTTTCTTGGAAGTGAAACTGGAATTCAGTTGACCACATAAAAGTTCAAATACCATCTGAAGTTCAGTAATTAAAAATTCAACACCTGGTCTTCATTTCAAAATAAAAAACAAGAGTTAAATGGGCTAAATATTATGGAATGTATAATGAAAATAAAGACTGTATATTTTACTAAAGTGACATTGCTATTAAAATAAAAAGAATAACAGGAGAATGGGGAGATGCCTGAGTGATTGAATGCAGACTGTGTAGAGGACACTGTTTAGATTCTAGCTCCTACATCAGGCAGCTTACAACAGCCAGTAACATCAGATCCAAGGAATCTGATGCCCTCCTTTCAACACTGCACTCATGAGTACATGGCTGTCTCCCATAAACAAAACTAAAATTAAAAAAATAAAGACAACGAAAGGTTCAGTCAAATTGTTCTCACCATTTTAACATCATTTTTGAAAGTTCCACTTAATTTTTCTAATACAATAATGGCATAAAAAGACACATATTTGTAGAATGAAACATAACCTACAGACTATATAATCACATACTTTCCAACTAATTCTACTGAAACTATCAAGAGAATTCAGTGAAGTCGCTCTAATCAATAGGAGTAGCACAGAAGTAACACTATTTTTCCTTTGTGTTAGGAATTACCAGAAATTGAAGGAAAAATTTTTTCACAATAGACAAAAGTGTGAGAGACCTAAAAATAAACTTAATAAGAAAGATCAAAGACTGTGTTGAATGAAAAGCATAAACTCTGAGGAATACTAAAAAAAGACTTGGGTAAACAGACATGGAGGCATATATCCTGAAATCACGGTATTATACATATGTCAACTCTTCAAGTTAATGTGTGAGTTTACTATAAATATTTGGCAGATCACAGCATGCATGAATGTGTCAAAACCTGATGTAAGTGGATTTCACAAGATTGAGAGCTTATTTTTTCCAACTACCAGGTTTTATGTACCTTATTTTATGTTGGCATGTCAATGACTTTGGAAAAGGACATATTTTAAGGAAAGGGATAGAAATATATAGGAAAAGTTTTAATAATCATCATGAGCTTTTAATTATGAAACAAACATCTAAGATGACTTGTAGTTTTACATGACAAAAGGAAGTAATTAATTAAGCACATGATTAGGATTCTATAAATAACTAGGCAAAGAGTAAAATTATGCATCATGAATAATATCTTGAATTAATCTGTAGGTTCTTTCCTATAGATTTTATATTTGAAGTTTAACTTTCTTTTTTCTTTTTTTCTTTTTTTTCGGAGCTCGGGACCGAACCCATGGCCTTGCGCTTGCTAGGCAAGCGCTCTACCACTGAGCTAAATCCCCAGCCCAAAGTTTAACTTTCTAAGGGTGGAATAGTATCTCATAAGTGATAGATCTCCAGTTTGTATATTTCACATCATCTGTGACAGGGTGTCTACAATATGGGTATTTAATAAATGTCCTTGAACTAAATAAATCCATGTATGTAGTATAAAAATGTTACTTACTTTCACATCTAGTTCCTTTACTGAATTTTTATTATTTCTCATTTGCATTTTCTTTATTTGTATGTGCATATATGTGGCCATGAATCTAAGGATAAATGCACCCTCTTCTTCCAGTCTGGTCTGACCTAGTGCAGAACCTTGTAGGCCTTGTGCATGGGGCCTCAGTCTCTGTGAGTTCATATGAACACTGTTCACGTTAATTTAGAGGGTCTTGTTTTCTTGGTGTTCTGCATCTTCTTTGACTGTTACACTCTTTCATCTTTCTCTACATCCTTCCCTGATCCCTCAGAAGATGTATTTGATACAGGCATTCAAGGTCTCTCATTCTCTTTTATTTTCTGCGGGCCTTTGTAGTTGTTCTCATCTGCTGCAAAAGGAAGCTTTTCTAATGATGGCTGAGCAGGGTCCTGATCTATGAGAGCAGCAGAATGTCATTAGGAGTTATGATGATGATGACAATGACGATGATGACAATGACGATGATGACAATGACGACGATGACGATGATGATGATTATTATTATTTTAGAACAGTGATATTTTAGTCATGCTATAGGTCCCTGGAGTATCTATTCTCAGGTACTTGATCACTCAGGCAATGTTGGGTATGAGTTCCATGCCATGGATTGGTCCTTAAGTCAAATCAGTTATTGATTGGTTATTCCCACAGGCTTTGTTCTGCCATTTCCTTAGCATATCTTGCATCACTGTAGATTTAGGACATCACTGTCAATAGCAAAGAATTTGTGGCTCGATTTGTGTTCATGTTTCTTCTTTAGTAGCATGCAGAGTACATTGATGTAACAAAGATATTAGAACACAGAGGCGAAGGCTCTACGTAGCCACGAGCTCAACTTCTCCATGCTCAATGAGTTGTGTGGGTGTTGTTGTCTCAGCGATAGGGTGTTTCTTTCAGTTTGTGAAGAATAACCTATAAGTCTTAAAACCAACCTGGGTTGTTGGATGATTCCCATAGTACTTCCTTGGCCAAAAACCTAATTACATATAACCCAATCTTAGTAGTGGAAGCTTCATTTGGTGACAGTAGATGCCAGTTGGGACTCTGTCTCCACCATTACTTAAGGATTTCAGTTACACCACTTTCACATATCTATATAATTTAGGAAGCTTCTACTATATTATGTTTCCATTCTACCTCTCAAATTTCCTTAATTTTAGCTGACTCTACCTGTACTCACTCCCTCATCCTTCTCTTCCGTAGTCACTTGATCCTCCTGTTCCAGTCCTTCCCCATCTCTAAATAGTTATTCTATTTTTCTTTCCTAGGCAGATCTATCAGTCCTGTCTTACTCTTTTACTGTATATCTAACCTCTCTGGTTTTATAGCTTGTAGCTTGGTTATCAGTGACTTAACAGCTAATACCCATATTAGCCAATACGTACTACGTTAGTCTCTCTAGGTCTGGATTACCCCACTCAGTATATTTTTTCCTAGTTACATCCATTTTTTAAATGACTTTTGTGTTTTTATTTTTTTTAATGGCTGAGTAATAGTCAACTGTGGAGATTTACCACATCCATGCTTCTATTGAGGGAATCTCTAGGTTGTTTCCAATTTCTAGTTATTATGAATAGAGCAGTGATGAACATGGTTGAGCAAGTGTCTCTGGTAGGATAAAAAATCATTTGAGTATATGCTCAAGAGTGCTATATGTGGATCTTGGGATTGGTTTCTTCTCATATTCCTAAGGAACTGCCATACCGATTTCTATAGTGATTGTATAGTTATTGTAGAAGTCTATACTCCCACCAATAATAGACAAGTGTTTCCCCTTAATCTATATCCCCACTAGCATGAATTGTAACTTATAATATTAGCCATTATGACAGGCAAAAGGTAAAATATCAAAGTAGTTTTGATGGGCATTTCCCTGATGTGTATGGATATTGAATATTTTTTCAGTGTTTCTCAGCCATTTGAGCTTCCTTTCTTGGGAAGTCTCTGTTTCAATCTGTATCCCATTGTTAACTAGGTTATTTGTTTTTTTACAGATACCTAAGGGTTTATTTTTTCATGTATTTTGAATATTAACCCCCTGTTGGATGTGCAGCTGATATAAATCTTTAAAGAAACAATTTTCACATTTTATAGACTGCTGATTTGTCTGAATGATGCTGTCTTTTCAGTTTCATGAGGTCCCATTTATTAATTTCTGATCTCAGTGCCTATGTTAATGGTGTTCTGTTCAGAAAGTTTGTTTCCGTGCCAAGGAGTTCAAGACTATTCCTCACTTCTCCTCTATCAAGTTCGGCGTATTGGTTTTATGCTGAGATCTTGAATGCTTTGAGTTGAGTTTTGATTATGATGACAAATCGGGGCCTATTTTCATTATTCTACATGTAACCATCCAGTTTGACCACCAGCGCCATTTGCTGAAGATGTTGCCTTTTTTTCAGTGTATATTTCTTTAGAAACCAACTGTCATAGGTTTATGAATTTATATCTGGATCTTTAATTAGAGTCCACTGATTGATGTGTCTGGTTTTATTGCAGGATCGTGCTGGTTTTATTACTATAGCTCTGCAGTACAACATTAAATTGGGGATAGTGATACTCCCAGTAGTTCTTTTACTATTTAATTTTGTATTAGTGCTCTCTCTCTCTCTCTCTCTCTCTCTCTCTCTCTCTCTCTTTCTCTCTCTCTCTCTCTCTCTCTCTCTCTCTCTGTGTGTGTGTGTGTATGTGTGTGTGTGTTGCCATATAAACATGAAAAATTGTTCTTTCAAGACCTGTGAAGAATTTTGTTGCGATTTTGTGAATATTGCACTGATTGCTGTAGATTGCTTTTAATAGGATGACCATTTTTTTACTGTATTAATTCTATCAATTCATGAGCATAAAAGATTTATCTTCTGATACATTAACCACTTTCTGTGTTTAATTTCTTAAAATTTATAGCATGAAAGTCTTTTACTTGCTTATTAAAGTTACCCCAAGACATTTTAAATTATTTGAAGCTATTTTGAAAACTGCCATTTCCCTGATTTCATTTTCAGACCATTTGTCTTTTACATACAAGAAGGCTACTTATTTTTGTCAGTTAATTTTGAATTCAGCTGCTTTGTTGAAAGTGTTTTCAGCTATCGGAGTTCCCAAGTAGAAATTTTGGGGTTGGTTGTTGATACTATCATATCATCTACATATAAAAATCCTTTGGCTTATTTCTTTCTAATTTATATTCCCTTTGATCTCCTTCAGTTGTCTTATTACTCTAGCTAGAACTTCAAGTACTATATTGAATTGGTGATAGAGTGTCTAACCTTGTCTTGCTCCTGATTTTAGTAGAAATGCTTTGAGGTTCTTTTAATTTAAATTGATGTCAATATGAACGTGCTTTAACTGCCTTTATCATGTGGAGATATGTCCCTTGTACTCCTAATTTTCCTGGGGTTTTTACATAAAAAGGAGTTGGATTTTGTCAAAAGCTGTTTCTACATCTATTGAGGTGATAGTATAATAGTGTGTTTTTTTCTCTTTCATTTTGTTAATATGGTAAATTACATTTACACACACACACACACACACACACACACACACACACACACACTCCCTGCATCTGGGATGAAGCCTGCTTGGTCATGGTAGATGATCTTTTTGATGTGTTCTTAGATTCACTTTGCAAGTATTTTATTGAAAATTTCTGCACTTATGTTAAGGAAATTGTTCTGTAATTCTCTCATTTGGGCCTTTATGTGATTTGGATATCAGGGTAAACTGTGGCCTCATAAAATGAAGTACACAATTTTTATTAATTTCTCTTTTGTGGAATAATTTGAGGATATTAACTCTTCTTTGAAAGTCTGGTAGAGTTCTCTCCTATAACCATCTGGTTCTAGGCCTGTTTTGCTTGGGAAATTTTCCGTGACTACTTCTATTTCACTAGGGCCTATAGGTCAGTTTATATCACCTATTCAATCTTGTTTTAACTTTGGGAAATGGTTATATCAAGAAAATCATCCATTCCTTTTGGGTTTTCCAATTTGGTGGAGTCCAAGTTTTAAAAGTATGTCTTTATGAGTCTCTGGATTTCTTCAGTGTCTATTGGTACATCTTTTCTTCTTTTGTTAATTTGGATCTTAATTTGGATAAGGGTCTATCAGTCTTGCTAATTTTCTCAAAGAATGAACTGTTTGTTTTAACAATATGTATCTTGCTTATTTGTTTGTTTTTGATGATTTTAGCCCTTGGTTTGATCATTCATTCCTTGCCATCTCCTCCATTTTCATATGATTTCTTCTTTTTTGCTTTGGAGCTTTTGGATGTGCTGTTAAGTTACTAGAATGGTGTCTTACTTGTATTTTCTTGCTGTGAAGAGACAGGACAAAGGCAACTCTCTTTTTAAAAATTATTATTATGTATTTACATATACATGTGTATATGTCTGTATATTACATGTGCCTGAAGTTAGGGTTATTTCCTGGATGCTGGAGTTACAAGCAGTTGTAAGTTGCCTAATGTGCATGCTAGGAGTTGAACTCAGGTCCTATGCAAGAAACAGTACATATTCTTAACTACTGAGCCATCTCTCCAGCCCAACCAACTCTCATAAAGAAAACATTTAATTGGGACTGGCATACAGTTTCAGAGATTCAGTCAATTATCATCAAGTCAGGTGGTATGTCAGTGTATAGGCAGGCATGGTGCTGAAGGAAAAGCTGAGAGTTCTGCATCTTAGTCTGAAGGCAACCAGGAGGAGACTATTCTACAGACAGGCAGAAGGCTCTGATTCCACACTGGGTGGAGCTTAGGCATAGAACATCTCAAAGCCCGCCACCACAGTGACACATTTCCTCCAACAAGGCAATGCCTCCTAATAGTGCCATTCGTTGTGAGCAAAGCATTCAAATACATGAGTCTATGGGGACCAAACGTATTTAACCATCACAAATGGAATCTCTCAATTTTTTATGCAGATGCTCAGTGTTAAGAACTTGCCTCTTAGAACAACCTTTATTGTAACCTATAAGCTTCGGTATGTTGTGTATTCATTTTCATTCAATTATAGAAAGTCTTTAATTTTTTCTTAATTACTGTCTTTGCCCATATTTAATTAATTAATAGGATGTTCAGTTTTTGTGAGTTTGAAGTTTTTTGTTTGTTTGTTATTGTCGATAGGCAGTTTTAATCTATGGTGGCTAGATAGGACATAAGGTATTATTTCACATTTCTTCTGTTAAGACTTGCTTTGTGTCTAAGTAAGTGGTTATTTTTGGAGAAAATTATATGAGGTGCTGAATAAAGTTTGGGTGAAATGTTCCATAAATATCTGTTAGGTCCATTCAGTTTATAATGTCTGTTAACTCCAGTATTTCTCTGTTTAGTTTTTGTCTGTATAACCTCTCTATTGATAAGACAGACACCACTACCAGTGTGTGAGTGTCAATATGTGATTAAAGCTGTAATAGTGTTTGTTTCATGAATGTAGTAGTGTTTTCATTGCATTGCATAGATGCTAATTGCGATGTGCTCTTGATAGAATTTTCTTTTAAGAGTATACTGTGTCCTTACCTATCTCTTCTGATTAGATTTGGATTGAAGTCTATTTTGTCAGGTACTAAAATAGCTACATCAGCTTGTTAATTAGGTCCATTTGCTTAGAGTATCTTTTTCATTCTTTTACCCCGAGGTCATATTTATCCTTGATACTGAGGTGTGGTTTTTTTTTTTTGTTTGTTTGTTTTGCTTTTTGATGCAGAATAAGAAAGGATCCTGATTTTTTTTTCACTTTCAAATGTTAGCTTTTGTCTTTTTATTGGGGAAACAAGACCATTGATTTTCAGAGTTATCAATGAATAGTGTTTGTTGATTCTTGTTAGTTTGATTTTGTAGTGTTTATGTATGTTTCCTCTCTTTAGATTTGATGGTCTGATGTTTTCTTGAGTGTAGTTAACTTCTTTAGTTTGGTGTTTTTCTCCTAGATCCTTTTGTAGGTCTGAGTTTGTAAGTAAATGTTGCTTAAACCTGGTTTTATTGTGGAATGCCTTTTTTTCTCTATCTATTGTGATTGAAAGTTTTCATGGGTATAGTAGCCTAGGCTCCCATCTATGGTATATTAGAGTCTGTAGAATGTCTTCCCTGGTCGTAACTTTTAGAGGTTCCATAAACAAGCTGTTATTCTAGCACTTATATGTTACTTGCTCTCTTTACCTTACAGCTTTTAATAGTCTTTCTTTTCTTTGTATATTTAGTGGTTTAGTTATGTGCTGAGAGGACTTTATTTTCCTGTCCAACTTATTTGGAATTCTGCATGCTTCTCGTACCTTGGTAGATATCTCTTTCTTTATGCTAGGAAATTTTTCTTTGATTTTGTTGAAAATATTTTCTGGACTTTTGAGCTGGGCTTCTCCTTCCTATGTTTCCCTTATTAATAAGTTTGGTTTTTTTACTGTGTCCCAGATTTTCTGGATGCTATCTTCCAGAAGATTTTTAGATTTAATATTTTTTGACTGTAGTATCCATTTCTTCTACTACATCTTCAGTGCCTGAGATTCTCTTTTCTATCACTGATATACTGTTGATGAGGGTAGTTTCTGAGGATCCTGTTTGAATTTGTAAACTTTTTTATTCCAGATTTCTCTTGTTTTTTTTTTCTTTGAAATTGATTTCCACTTTCCACTGTTAGGTCTTAGACCTTTTCATTCATTTCCTTCCTCTGTTTGTGTTTTCATAGATTTTGAAATGGTACTCATTCAGTCTTTTAGGACCTCTACCATATTCATAATGGCTATTTTACAGTCTTTGTCCTGTGCTTCAGCTATGTAGGAGTAGACACTCACTGTTGTGGTGGTGTTACTGGGCTCTAGTGGAGACATATTGTCCTCCCTGCTATTTACATATACATATATGAGTTTGAGATGATTGTAATTCTAGGTACTGGGGTCTGGTCTTGTCTTTTTTAGATGGGTGTGTTGTTTCTTGGTTTATTTTGCCCTTCTAGAGGAGTGTGGTGACTATGGTGCCTGGTAGGAAATTCTTTTGGGATCCAAATAGTTATGGCCACTGGGAGGCTCTAGGTAAGACCTGTTTCTAATATTGGAGGCTGACACGGAGGAATGTTGCGTAGTCTAGAATAGAGTGCTGTGGGGATCCAAAAGAGGGAAGAAAGCAGGGTGTTCCATCAGAATCTGCTTAGTCCCTTGGAATGGGGGCAAAGAGTGAGAAGAGGCCACAGACACTGGGTAATCTGCTATGGATCTGGCTTGGGACTCGATGACTGGGCCTAGAAGAATGGAGAGCTATGTGAAGATCTGTAGTAAGCCTACATGCTTTGCTGGCTGGTATATCAGTTGTAGATTTTTAAATAGCATGTGTCTAATATAATAAGAGAAACATTCATCTGTGTTAAGGTTAACCCCCTTAGGCAAGAGGAATTTTTTCCCTCTGCAAAGCATGGCTGAGCTACTACTATGTGTGCAACAGCAGATTTAAAACACACACATACACAAAAAGGTTCATTGGAGCTTTCTGGTAAGAGCAGGGCAGGTTCTCCAGCTGTTCTGAAATGGTTTGCAAGAAAAAGGAGACACTTGGCTGAGGACTTACGGCGGAAGGTTGGAGCCAGGGGAGGGAGGTTCATCAAAACAGTAGGGCTTGAGTGACATGAATTTTCTTCTAGAGTTAAGGCTGTAAAGAGCTTTATTGGTTTGCTTCTGTGCACCCAGAATTTATTAGCTATCTGCACCTAGATCTCTTTATTTGTCCACTCCTTTGAGGTATAAATAAGAGAAGTCATAATTGAAAGCTGTCAAAAGTTAAAAATAGAGTCAGACACTATCACAAATGTGTTTTTATACAGCTCAAAAACGTAGAAGTTATAATTGTGCAAATAGATCTTCCATGTAGGACATATTAAAAGATATTAAAAGTCTTTGACCTTTCTATTCTTCAGGAGGAACAAGAATTCATGAGAGGATGTGTGGTTTCCAGCCAGATTTACCTGATAGTCTTCAAGTAATGTTTTAACTCTAAGTAACATTTCACATTTCACAACTTCAGCTTTCTTGTAAAAAAAAAGTCTGTGCCTCATAAGATTGGTTCTAAGTACCTGATCAGCCTGACATTTCATATACAACAGGCAAATGGTGAGAGCTCAGATTAATTGGTATGTATTGGTTCTTTCTATTATAATCGTTTTTCAAATACAGAAATTAAGATATTAGTAATATCTAAAGAAAAGAAGGTCCCAGACAGGAGAGCAGTCCCAAGACTGCAGGGCAGGACAGACCGCCAGTACTGCCCACCCATGAACACATTCCTGGCCCAAGAGGAATCTGTATAGGGCCTCTGGGAACAGGAAGATAGGGGCACTCAACCTGCAGGAATGCTATGGCCCAGACTCTGCCGGGATCTGAAGGGACCCTTTCAAAGAGCTCCCTGCACCCAAATCCTGTGGGAGGGAGAGCTAGACCTTCAGAGGGTCAGACACAGCTGGGAAGCCAGAGGAGACTACACTTTGCCCATATTTCTGACTCTAGAGGAAAATGCCTAGAGCCATCTGGGCCCCCTGTGCACAGGGACCCAAGGGAAGGCAGGGCAGGCCCTTCTGGTTGCTGCCCTCACAGAGAGCTGAAACCCAGATGCAAGGAGCTACTTCATGCCTGAGACCAGAGGTAAGACTAAATTTTCTACTCCAAGTGGCCTGCCTGATGGACTCAGGACACATGCCCACAGGAACAACTGAAGACCAGTAGACAGGAATGACTACACACCTGAAAGTAGAACTCTGTATTCCCATAACTGGCTGAAAGAAAACAGGAAAATAGGTCTACAGCACTCCTGACACACAGGCCTATAAAACGGTCTAGCCACAATCAGAAATAGCAGAACAAGGTAACACCAGAGACAATGTGATGGCAAGAGGCAAGGGCAGGAACCCAAGTAACAGAAACCAAGACTACATGGGATCATCAGAGCCCAATTCTCCCACCAAAGCAAACACTGAACATCCAAACACATGAGAAAAGCAAAATCTAGATTTTAAATCACATTGGATCATGATGATGGAGGATTTCAAGAAAGACATAAAGAACTCCCTTAGAGAAACACAGGAAAACATAAATAAACAAGTAGAAGCCTATGGAGAGGAATCACAAAAATTCCTGAAAGAATTCCAGGAAAACAAAATCAAACAGATGAAGGAATTAAAAAAGGAAATAGAAGAAATAAAGAAAGCACAAAGGGAGACAACCCTGGATATAGAAAACCAAAGGAAGAGACAAGGAGCCATAGATACAAGCATCACCAACAGAAGACAAAAGATAGAAGAGAGAATCTCAGGAGCAGAAGATTCCATAGAAATCATCGACATAACTGTCAAAGATAATGGAAAATGGAAAACGCTACTGGCCCAAAACATACAGGAAATTCAGGACACAATGAGAAGACCAAAAGTAAATAATAGGTATAGAAGAGAGTGAAGACTCCCAATTCAAAGGACCAGTAAATATCTTCAACAAAATCATAGAAGAAAACTTCCCTAACCTAAAGAAATAGATGCTCATAAGCATACAAAAAGCCTACAAAACTCCAAATAGATTGGACCAAAAAAGAAACTCCTCCTGTTACATAATAGTCAAAACACCAAATGCACAAAACAAAGAAAGAATATTAAAAGCAGTAAGGGAAAAAGGTCAAGTAACATATAAAGACAGACCTATCAGAATTACACCAGACTTCTCACCAGAGACTATGAAAGCCAGAAGATGCTGGACAGATGTTATACAGACCCTAAGAGAACACAAATGCCAGCCCAGGTTACTGTATCCTGCAAAACTCTCAATTAACATAGATAGAGAAACCAAGATATTCCATGACAAAACCAAATTTACACAACACCTTTCTACAAATCTAGCCCTACAAAGGATAAAAAATAGTAAAGCCCAACACAAGGAGGCAAGCTACACCCTAGAAAAAGCAAAATCTAATAGCTTTTGCAACAAAGAGAAGACAAGCACACAAACATAATCTCACATCCAAATACAAATATAACAGGAAGCAACAATCACTATTCCTTAATATCTCTCAACATCAATGGACTCAATCCCCCAATAAAAAGACAAAGATTAACAAGCTGGATATGCAAAGAATTCCCAACATTTTGCTGCCTACAGGAAACACTCCTCAAAGACAAAGACAGACACTACTTCAGAGTAAAAGTCTGGAAAACAACTTCCAAGCAAATGGTCTGAAAAAGCATGCTGGGGGTAGCTATTCTAATTAAATCTATTTTCAACCAATAGATGGATGAAGCAGAGAGATGCAGGCTGACAGGAACTGGATGTAGATCTCTCCTGAGAGACACAGCCAGTATGGCAAATACTTAGGCGAATGCCAGCAGCAAAGCACGGAACTGAGAACAGGACCCCTGTTGAAGGATTCCGAGAAAGGACTGAAAGAGCTTCAAGGGGCTTAAGACCCCATATGAACAACAATGCCAACCAACCAGAGCTTCCAGGGACTAAGCCACTACCCAAAGACTATACATGGACTGACCCTGGACTCTGACCCCATAGGTAGCAATGAATATCCTAGTAAGGGCACCAATGGAACGGGAAACCCTTGTTCCTGCCAAGACTGAACCCCCAGTGAACAGGATTTTTGGTGGAAAGGAGGTAATGGGGGGTGGATTGGGAGGGGGAGGGGTTAAAGGGATGTTGACCTGGAAACTGGGAAAGGGAATAACAATTGAAATGTAAATAAGAAATACCCAATTTAATAAAGATGGAGAAAAAACAAAAACCTTAACATTAATAATGACATTTGAATATCCAGTTAGAATCCTTGTCAGTTTTAAGAAACATATTCAAATTTTATATATATATGCACAAAATTATTAATTATTTAGGAAAGTCACACATATATATGATGCATTTAGATCATCTTCACCTATCATTCTTCCACTAAATCCTCCAAAGCCCCCTCCAAATATGTGTCCCTTTTTTTGGTAACCCACTTTCTGTATACCGTTATGTGTCTGGCCCATATACCTCTATATGTGAGGACATACTTGTATGTGTGAGGTGTGTTTTATCTGCAATAGTCTACACTCCTAAAGAACACCGAATCAACCACCCCTTCTCTCTCCCAGATACCATCTACTATCTTTAGCCCCTCATCTAGTGATGAAGATTTGTGAGTCGCTCTCAACTCCAGCAGGAAGTTGACTGGTTTGATGTTATGTGCAATTCTTATGTAGGTCACTGCTTCTGCCTGAGTTCAGTTATCCTGCTATCTCCAGGTAATATTATTTCTCTCCAGTCCATCTCAAACCCTAGCTGTTCAGGCTTTCCTATACTTCTTCTGCAGTCCCTGAGTCTTGTGGAGAAGAATCTGATAAAGATGTCCCATTTGTAGATGTACTATTTGAGGCTGCATTGTTAAAATGTGAAAATGGGTTCAAAAGTTTGGTATAATTACTAAAATCTAGTAATTTAGACTAGTAGAGTAGACTAGATTGAGATTTAAACCCAAAAGTGTATTATATTGATAAATATATTATTTTATTATATTAACAACATTGTTAGCCTATGGTCTCATTTTGCACATTTTAAAGGGAATATTATAAGGAGCACTATATGTATTTTTTAGATTGCTAAAGGAATACTTCATCCATTAAAATTAAATAAAAAAATGTAAGAGTTCTGTTGAAAAATGAAGTAGAGATTGATGAAAGAATTTGCATAGCCAATTACCTAAGGCTTTGTGTGCTGAAACTTTAATGTTAATGACGTCATTTTGTGGTTTGCACATGAAATGTCCTTGGAAGGTTCATGTGTTGAATGCTTGTTTCTAACGCAATATTTAGGTATGAGGCTTTAGGAAACTGATCATACCATGAAGGCTTTTACCAAAACAATGACTCAATCCACTGATTGATCTGTAATTGGACACTAGAAGGCAGAGCTTGCCTGGAGGTGTGCTTTTGAAGGATATATTTTCTTCTTAGCCCTTTCCCTATCCTTAACTTGAAATCTGACTTGATATCCTGGCTCTCTGGAAGCCCACTACAGTGAGAAAATTGGCCATAAATGATCCCTCTGAAACTGTAAGTGAAAAATAAATATTTCCCTCTGCTAAAATGTTTCTCATAGCTGTTAAAATAATAGAGACCAATTTTCTGTCTTATAGCATAAATATAAACAAAATAATGTTCATTTTTGTCATTAAGGAGAAAATTAAATCTATAGAATACTTTTGAATTTTATAAAAACTATGGAATAGTAAGTTCAAGATTATAGGGCTGATTATATAAGCATTATGGTTGATTAGATGTAGATGCAGAAAACCTTCAATAATTAAATTAAAAAAACTTATATTGGAAGAAAAAGCTCGTGACCTTGTAATGTGTGATAGATATATGTTATACAATATATAAGGGTACATATACATTAATATGTATTTATACACAGTGTTTAAAAGACATCGCCTCCTGTAAACACACTTTATAGTGTATTGTCTATTCTATATATACATACTTACAACACAGAAGTTAAAAATGACTATGAATGAGTAAACTTTAATAAAACATACCAATTGGTTTCTGATGTGGTTGTAACAATATCAATAGCATCTACAGTTGTAGGTGTTCCACATTTCTACAAATTTGCATTTATATTGTCAATTTGCCCATCTCTACATATGAAGGAGTTTCTTGTGATTTCAATTTATCTTTCCCAATAACCTCTAAGGTTAAACAAACTTTATACATTGATGGACCATTTCTTTTTTATATAAAATTCATAGTTATGCATTGTGTTGATTTTTCTATTTTATTGTTTATCTTTTTGAGGACCTACTGAACTGTATTATATATTCTGGTCAGTTGTATACTGACTAATATATAGCAGTAAAATACTACTAGTATTTTATTTAGAGTGTGTGTGTGTGTGTGTGTGTGTGTGTGTGTGTGTGTGTGTGTAGGAATTATTACAAACCACCTTTGGTTCTAGTCAAATCACCCCCATAGAAATCCTAACATGAGGGATTAGAGAGTACTAAGACCTCACCATAGGTAAGAACTTTATATACTTTTTAGAAATACTTAAATACTTTTTAAATACTTATAGGAAGCATTTTATGCTTATTTCTAAAACTATATTGTACAATATATGTAGGATTATCTTAGTGGAGTTTGATTTTTTATCTCAAGCGTTGTTCTGTCCAAGAAACATCTCTGAAAGAACAACAGGCTGATAATGAAGAAACCATTGTGGCCATAACTGCTGAGTCCAGGCTGCTCTTCACCTACCACTGCAGGTCAGGGCAAGGTTTTAATTCTACCAGGTTGATGGAAATCTGCCATTTTTTTCCAAAAATGCATAATATGGCTTCACTCTCCTTTAGACATTCCCTTACGCAATTTAGATAAATTATCAAACAGGCAACCTCCTAGCTTCCCTGGAGTATTTATTCTTATAAAAGAAATAAAAATATTATACATACATAATATAGGATAACTGATCTACCATATAAGTAGCGTAGAACATGGGCCTAAATACAAAATAGCACATGGGATAATAGAGTACAGATATCAGTCTTTGGGAAAAAAGTTCTGAAGACCAGTTAAGAGTTTTTGCCTGGGTAGTGAGCAAGGGAATGAGTGATAGCATGCACCTATCTGGAGAAGGCACATCCCTTGCTCAGCTTCCAGTAAGTGTAAAACATTCTAGGCAAGCACATGGCTGATGGGTCTGAAGAATCATGAAGTCAGTAAAGAGTGGTGAGGAAAGAGTGCTATTGTATCTCAGATTATATATTTTCAGTTTGGCTTTCTTTTAAGAAGTTATGATGGAAAATTCCTAAAGACTTTTTGTTTGTACCTTTTATTTGTTTTGATATAGAATCTCACTATATTGTTCAGGGTGGCCTTGAACCACAAATCCTCCTGCCATCACTTCCCACATGTTAGGATTATAGACGTGTACCATTTTGAACCTCATCATTGGAGAATTTTGAATTGAAGTATGAAGGGATCTGCTTTGAACTCTAAAATGCGGCATTCTGGATGTTAGATGTCTACATTCAGAATAAATACATTTAGAAGGTACTTGTCATAGTGCAAGAAGAAGGAGTTGGTTACTACTCAGTCTGCAATGGAAATGGCAAGATTGTTATCCACTGAGGGAGTACCAGGAGCTAACGTCTAAGTCTGGTGAAAAGCATTAGAAACACAGGACTAAGGAGAACTCCCTGGTATATGCTGAAATCATATCAGAAATGGAAAACCTTAGGACGAAACATGTTAGGGGAATAAGAGTGATTAATAGCTAAACTCAGTGTATATTAACTTTAAAGTGCTTCTCAACAAGTAATAATGATTCTGAGCAGGGCTTGAATGTATGCATCTATATTCTGGGAGCAGGAGAGGCTGAATATGAAATTTAGGATCATCAATCAGTACATGTACACAGTATTTAAAGCCAAGACTCTGGGAACATTCTCCATTTTAGAAGTGCAGAAGTTATGATACATCAGAAATAAAAAGGAAGTAGTTGAGAGTTGAAAAAAACCAGTATTATAGGATTCCAAAAGCTAGGACAAAGAAGGAAAGAATTGCATCAAACATGGAGAGGCCAAAGAGAGAGTACTGGGAAATAGCCACTAAATCTAGCACTTCAGAAACTGCTGGGGACTGTGACATATGTAAAACCTTTCTAGAGTGGGTAGTGGAAGGAATGTGCAGGAAAGGATGATAATATGGAGGCCACAGAATATACAACTATTAGGAGAGGCAGAGAGATGATGTCTTGTTAAAAAAAAAGGTGCATTTGCAGAAGACTTCCAGAGCTCCCTAGAATGTTTGGCTATGGGTCTTTGTGTCTGTTTTGGTCAGCAGCTGGGTGGAACCTTTCTGAGGACAGTTATGCTAGGCTTTTGTCTGCAAGGGTAACAGGATATCATTAACTAATCGGGGATTGGTTCTTGCCCATGAGATGGATCTCAAGTTGGGCCAGTCATTGGTTGGCCATTTCCACAGTCTGTACTCCATCTTTGTCCCCGCACTTCTTGTAAGCAGGACAATTTTGGGTTGAAAGTTTTGTGGGTGGGTTGGTGTTCTTATCCCTCCACTGGGAGCCTACTTGGTTACAAGAGATGGACACTCAAGATCCATGTCACCCACTGCTAGAAGTATCAGCTCGAGTGACCCTCATAGAGTCCCTGGAAGAGTTGGAGGAAATATTGAGAGACCCAGAAGGGTCAACTTACCTGGACCCTTGGCGGCTCTCAGAAACTGAACCACCAACCAAAGAGTATACCAGGGCTGAACCAGGTCCCCTTGCACAGAATAGATATGCAGCTTGATTTTCATAGGGGTTCTCCAACAACTGGAGTCGGGGCTTAACCTGACTCTGTTGCCTGCCTGTGGATCCTGCTTTCCTAACTGGGATCTCTTGTCTGGATTCAGTGGAAGAGGTTGTACCTCAAGTTCTGCAGTGACTTGAGGGAGCAAGGTAGGTTCATACCTGGGGGCATCTTCCTGTCTCATAGGTGAAGGGGAAGAGGAAAGGAAGAGACTATATGAGCGAAGTACTAGGAAGTGAAAAGATTGCTATTGGGATACAAAGTGAATAAACAAATTAATGGAGTAAAAGAAGGTACATTTGGATGTTGAGACTTGAAGCCAGTTGCTATGAAAACAGGAATGATCAGATTGCAGGAATCAATGGTATAGATCAAAAGAATGGCTAGTGTGTTGATCTTGAGTAGAGACAGGTTCACAGGAGGAAGAGTTGCCATAGGGAAGGTGAGAAACTAGTCAGTGTAATTAGAGGTGCAGGTAGATTTGTAGATTTGGTAGTGAGACTCTTCAAGATGCATATAAAGTCCTAAATAAGCTTTCATTCTGCCCTCTGAAATGGGATGTGCCATATCTTTGGCCTTAAAACCTGGAAGAGAAACTTCTATGTGTACATATTTCCTGTTTATCACCAGTCATTTCTTCTCAGATGATGTCACTGATAAGGGATGCACTTCCTTGATACAAAGCCCAAGTACCTAACACCCTGTCTCCCACAGTGGGCCTGCTTATTACCTATAGGCTCAGCACCAGTGACTGTTCTCAGTGATGTCCCTGTGACATACAGGCTCAGCCACAACCCCAGTTTATCTCCAAAGTGGTGCATCATCTGAATCTCTTCTAGCTTCAATAGGACATCTTATCAACAGAGTGTGCATTTCTGCCTCTCCTCAAACACACCATCTTATCTTCGGGTACAACGCTCAGGTTTCAGTGTACGATATTTCCCAGCCTCTGTTCTATATGGAATGGAGAAAAGAACACTCATTGTTTTCCTTGGCTCAAAGAGTAAAACCATCTAAAAATCGACCTTAGTGATAAGCATTTTCATTTACTTTAAAAATTCTCTCTTTACTTTGAGAACTGTGTCCCAGAAAGCAGATAACTAAACTCAAGTGGGTGGTTTGGATGATGGAGGGAAGAGCAGAGCCGCCTCTGACCTTTAGTTTGGCAGTCTATAGGAAAGCTAGAAGGCTTTTTAGCATTGCATTGTAAGGGCAGTTGATCTGTTTGGAATTTACATAAAACACTGGAGGGAAAGTAGGTTACAGATGCTCTGGTCCCGTTATGGCACTACAGCTTCAGTAGCATTTCTTCAGTGAACTCAGAAGATAGAAGAAAATATGTCGTCATTGTCACCCATACTCCAGGCAGCTGTAGGCTTAGTCTGGTATTGTGCCCTGGTTGATCTCTGCTCTCGAGAACCTAATAGTTTTAAAATATCTTTGATCAAGTCAGCAATGTCATCACATTTAAGTCTGGATACAGAGCCATGTGCATTATATTGCTTAGATACATCTCTAGAAATAGACTCTCTGGCAACTTCTGCCCCATTGTTCCTAGTCGTAAATGCCACTAATACAAAGATGGATTGGTTAAATAAGGTCTTAGAACTATTAAAAGTGAAAAATGGTGCATTTGGTATGACAGGACTAAAAGGATAATATCTTAAGAAAACATTGATAGCATAAGGCAATTATAAAATTTTAATTTGGTTGAAATCCAAAAAGACAAGAAGGAATGGAAAGAATCACCCATGCCTTTCATTTGGTAGCTAAAGTTGTTCAATTTATTATCCTAATTTTGAACTGTCCCTTTTTTGTGTGTCCCTACATGACATTACATACTCGCGGCCCTAAGCTATTTAGGTGTGTGAGTTATGGAGGAGACTAGCCTTTGTGTTGCCAACCTTCAGTTCTTCCTCTGGCGAGATGCAAGATTTATACCACATAAACTGTAAGCCTCTCTCTGGGCTTCGATTCTTTAAGTTTCATAACTTGTAGCCTGTGTGTTAATTGGAATTGTATTGACATTTCATTTGGCAGACATATGTATACCAGGAAGGGGGATGAAGTTGGCATTTCCAGGAAGTTCAGGATTTTCTAGTTCTCTGTGTTGATAGAACATTGCCAGCAGAACATTATCAGTCTAATCTTCCCAATCCTGGACTGGCGTTCTTACATAGCCCTGATCCCTGTGTTGCCCTACCAGGCCTGAGGTTGCAGCTAGCTCAGGAGAATGTGGAAATAACCTTTCACTAAATATTGATCCATATTGCCTGCCAAATACCTCTTGACTTCCAGTTGTAGTTCTTACCAGCTATGCCAAGTGGATAAATACCTGTAGATTTGGTGTTAATTAAATGTGGTTTTCCAAAGCCTGAAGAATAAAGATGGTGAGGGACTAATCTGTTCACAACTGAAGATACTACATACTACTTAAGTGCCTTTACTAATGGATGTGTGTTTGCTTATCTTCCCAGTGGGGAGGGAGTATTAGAAATGGAATATTTGGGGAAGTGGAATTAGGAAGACACTTTTAGAAAGACTACATGAATCATCTATAACCGCATCCCTGTTGGTTTAAAGCAAAATAGCACTTTTTACCTCCTATAAGAAAATCAGATGGACTGGGAAAATGCTGGTGTCTTGTGAGAGTTATGCAGTATACAATATCCTTCCCTTTATTTCTGTGGGCTTAGACGATCCCCGCATGAATAAAGTCACACATACTTTGTAGAATTTTGTGATTATCAATAATAGTTGTAGTCATTTGGAGACTTTTTAGTCTTCCAGTGAACCGGATTCCAGATCTTCTTGGTCATGTTAATCAGAGTGGAGATGAGCTGTTGGCTGACAGCATGTACTGCATTGTAGGAAGTAGCAAATCCCTTTGTCCTCTAAGGCATCCATAGCTTTCTTACTTCATCCCTGGGCACTGTGCCCTGTGTTGGGATAGTTAAAGGACAGGGATGATGTAGGATTGCGATTTTTCAATTCTTTCTCTCAAAAATGGTTTTCATAGATATTTAGAAAGCATAGACAATACAGATGAATGTCGGATTTTAATAACCCATTTCAACTCACATTTTTGTCTATTAAGGTTATAATTTATGCATACACCTTAGATAAAAAGATAACCTGTTTTTCTTTATTTTAAGGGAGTAGTGAAGTAAGTATGAAGCGTATGAATAATTATGGGTGTGAATATAAATACATTTGATGCTTATACCTCGACAGTTCTTAATGAAGCCTTCTACTTCTTCCTTCGTTCTTTTCTGCTTTTTCTTTTTCTCTGCATAGGGTCCCTTTTCCCTCTTAAGTCTTTAGTTATACTCTTTTCAATTTAGCCTACAAGGCTTTCACCTTTTCTGCTTCTCTGGCTTTCCCCATTCTTTTGCAATTTACTGTTTCATATTCTCTGTTTATGTGTCTCTATTTTTCTTCCTCAAGAACCAAGGAATAAAACTAACAAAGGGTGACTTGGGGTAGGCAGAAGAAAAATTCTATTTCAAATGAAAAATGAAAGAAAGATGGATGACTACTTTACACATAAAAATCTTATCTCTATCCAAACAGAAGCCACAGGAAAAGAATTGTAATGCTAGTTTTCCCACGGAGGCAAAAGGGAACAGTGCCTTTGGATTCACATGAGATAAACAGATAGCTAGCAGTTGTGATGGTAATGGCAGTACTAATGATTGTCACCATCACTATAATAGCAGCCATTGTATGGTGAGCATTTCATACAGCCCTACCACTGAACTAACACGTTCAGCTGCAGTGCAGTGTTGCTTGTCTTAATTTTTATAACAAATTCCATATGGAGGGAGTAAAACAGGCAACTGTATCCATCAAGCAGATGAGAAAATGAGGTTTCGAGTGGTCATTACTGGCTCCAGTTTATGTGACCAAGAAGTAATACAATGTGTATAGTATGATGGACTTGTGTGCTGAAGTCTGTTCATTCTGCTGGGTGGCCGTACTTCCTAGGGAAGGATGATTGAACTGGCAACCATCGCTGTTGTTGTGGTTGCTCAGTACCTCGTTCTATTCTCATTTAGTAATCTCTCCTGGATCTTTTCTATACACCAGGTGGTAGGGCTGGCTAAAAGAAGGTTATTTGGCTCATGCTTGGCCAATCATAGTAACATATACCCAATCACAAAATATAATTAGACCTATTAAAGTTATTCATTCTCTCTCTCTCTCTCTTTCTCTCTCTCTCTCTCTCTCTCTCTCTCTCTCTCTCTCTCTCGCTCTCTCTGACACACACACACACACACACACACACTCAGATTTCAGCTTTTATTAAATAAAACATTAAGACCACTTTTTAAAATATATAAGCAATAGATTTCCTCTCACTGACTTGTTTTTTGGGGGGGATAATTTTTTTCATTGTTTTCTATGGTTGTGTCCTACTTTTTGTACATGATCCTGGGTTGCCTAAAGATATTTTCATGTAAATAAAATAATTTACTTGTGCTGCATTGTAGAAGGCAGTGAAGTAGTTTTCCTCTAATTCACTTCATGTTCCTTCATCCTCCCCTTTCTCACCTCTTTTTCTCCTTGAGTCCCATTGTTCTGTTAGGCAGTTTAACTTCAACATTCATATCATATACAAAAATATGATTTAATATAACTGTTTAAAGCATAGGTCTGAAAAATGAGAGAAAAAATGCAATATTTTTCTAGATTAACTTCATTTAATGTGATTACCTCCTACAAATAATATAATTTCATAATTACTAATCAGTTAAAACATTCATTTTGTACATTCTTCTCTCTATATAATACTATGACATATAAAACTGATATACGGACACACATATCATATTTTCTTTATGAATTTTTCCATTGTTGGAAGCTAGGTCAGTACCATCACTCAGTTCTTGCCAATACTTCTATAGTAAATGCTAATGTGCATGTATCCCTTTGCTGTGCTGACTTAGAGTCCTTCAGGTGGATACTCAGAACTGATATAGCTAGGTCTATTTTATTTTCCCCCCAGTTGGTGGGTTGCTCAGTGGAGGAGACCCCTTTGGTCTGTATCCATCATCAACAGTTTTTGGTTTTGGTTTTGGTTTGTTTTTTTAGTGAGTGAATGTTGCCCTATCTCATGTTTTATGTGTCAGTATGATTTTAATTTGCATTTATCCCACCATATTCAGTTTTTGCCAGGGACTCATAATTCGAAGATGCTGGAAGAGTGTGTCATTTCAGGCTCAGTAGGCTGGAATGCTGCAAACATGGATCAACTTACTTTCAGTGATAATCCTAGTGGAAAGAGAAATGCCCATACAGGAACAGATGAGGCCATTGCACATCGTATTCTTCAATGACTTCATTTTACCAATCAAGTGTGGGTTACTGCCTCATAAAACTGAGTCATAATTAATAGCTACTAGTCCTAGAGAAGAAGATAGGAAGAGAGGATGAGAAGTCAGGGAAGATTGTGAGGAGATGAGAGAGGAAAGTTGGAGGTCATTTCATAGCCCCTAATGCTCTGGATAGCTGATGACATGGTGACATTGGAATGTCACTCAGAATAAATAAATGGTATGGTGACACTGAGAAATCCAAGTCAAGGTTTCATTATGGTATACTGTTATATACTGTGTGACAATCCAGGATAAGTGTACATGCAACCAAGATATGTCAGCAAAATCATTCCAATGTAGCAGTTATCCTAGAATTTGTTTGTCTGTCTACCCATTCACCTATCCGTTCATCTATAGGCCCTCTTACATCTTATAGGCAAGCACACATAATATCTAGCAGTCTCTAGTCTCTTTAGTTTCTCACACATAGCCCACTAATCTTAGCTCTGTTGTCATCTAACCCACAGGCATCCTCAGTATACTACACCTCTAGTGCCTGTCTCTCAGCCCCTAGCATTTGAGGTTCTTTAAGTTATTTATATTACACTGTGTGGTGTTTCTTTGCCAAAAGAGTTCTGTCATTTTTAAGAATTTTTAATTATTTTATTTATTGGCATTCCACTCACTACCTCCCCTTCTGGTCCCCTGTTCATCCATTCCTCCCTGCCCCTTGCCTCTGGTAAGATGCCCCCCCAACCCCAATAGACCTCACTTTGCCCTGAGAACTCAAGTCTCACATAGATTAGGTGTTTCTTCTCCCACTGATGCCAGACCAGGCAGACATGTGCCAGGGCTCTCAGACCAGGCTCTGTGTGATCTTGATTGATGATTCAGTCACTGGGAGCTCTTTGGGGTCTGGGTTAGTTGAGACTGCTGGTCTGGCTTCTTCAATCTTCTTCAAACACAGGGGTCCCCAACTTCAGTCTAATGGTTAAGTGTAAGTATTTGCCTCTGTCTCAGTCAGGTACAGGTAGGGCCTCTCAAGAGAGAGACATACTAGGCTTCCATATGTAAACACATAATAACATCCATAATAGCATCAGGCCTTTGTGTTCTCCGCCGCCATGACCAGAAGCTTTGCAGTTGCATGAGGTCCCACTTATCAATTCTTGATTTTAGAACCTGAGCCAATAGTGTTCTGTCCAGGAAATTTCCTCTTGTGCCAATGAGTTCAAGGCTTTCCCCCACTTTCTCTTCTATTAGATTCAATATCTAGTTTTATGTTGAAGTCCTTGATTCACTTGAACTTGAACTTTGTGCAAGGTGATAAATATGGATCTATTTTCATTCTTCTACATACAGATCACCAATTAGACAAGCACCATTTACTGAAGTTGCTTTGTTTTTTCCACTATATGTTTTCAGCTTCCTTGTCAAAAATCAAGTAGGTTTACATCTACGTCTTTGATTCTATTGCATTGATTGACCTGTCTGTCTCGTACCAATACCCTGTGGTTTTTATCATTATAAATTGTAGTACATCTTGAGGTCAGGGATGTAGGTTCACCCCAGAAGTTCTCTTATTGCTGAGACTTGTTTTGACTGTACTTGTCTTTTTTGGTTTTCCACAGGAAGTTGATAATTTTTCTTTCCATGTCTGTGAAGAATTGTGTTGGAATTTTGATGGGTATTGCATTGAATCTGTAGATTGCTTTTGGTAAGATAGCCATTTTGACTATGTTAATCCTACCTATCCATGAGCACAGGATACCTTTCCATCTTCTGAGGTATTCTTTGATTTTTTTTCTTCAGGCATTTGAAGTTTTTATCATACAGATCTTTCACTTGCTTAGTAAGAGTTACACCAAGATATTTTATACTATTTATGGCTATAGTGAAGGGTGTTGCTTCCCTAATTTCTTTCTCAATCTGTTTATATTTGTAAAAAGGAAGCCTACTGATTTGTTTGAGTTAATTTTGTATCTTACTACTTTGCTGACATTGTTTATCAGCTGTAGGTGCTTTCTGTTAGAATTTGGGGGTCGCTTATGTATACTTTATATCATCTGCAAATAGTGATGTTTTGACTCCTTCCTTTCTAATTTGTATCCCCATGATCTCCTTTTTTGTGTAATTGCTCAAGTTGAATTTTGAGTACTACATTTAATAGAGAGTGTACAGCTTTTTCTTGTCCTGGATTTTAATGAGATTGCTTGTCGTTTCTCTCCATTTAATTTGATGTTGGAAAATGGTTTGCTATATGCTCTTTTTATTACATTAAGGAATGTGTCATGAATTCCTGATCTCTTCAAGATTTTAACATGGAAGGGTGTTATGTTTTGTTGAAGGATTTTTCAGCATCTAATGAGATCATCATGTGACTTTTTCCTTGAGTTTTTTATGTCATGTATTACATTGACAAATTTTCATATATTGAACCATCCATGCATCCCTGGGATGAAACCTACTTGACCCTGCTCAATGATGGTATTTGATGTGGTCTTGGATTAAGTTCAAGAGATTTTTATTGAATATCATTGCATTGATATTCTATTCATAAGCAAGACTGGTCTGAACTTGTTTAGATTTGTTGGGTCTTTGTGTGGTTTAGGTATCAGAGTAACTATGGCTTCATAAAATGAATTAGGTAGTGTTCCTTCTGTTTCCATTTTATGGAATAGTTTTAGGGTTATTGGTATTAGCTCTTCTTTGAAAGTCTAGTAGAATTCTACACTAAAACCATACAGCTTTCTTTGGTTGGTATTTCTTTTTTTTATGACAATTTTTATTTCATTCGGGGTTATGGTACTTTAACTTCAGTATGTGGTATCTGTCTAGAAAGTCATTCATTTCATCTAGATTTTCCAGTTTTGTAACATATAGGCTTTTGTAATAGGTTCTAATGAGTTTTTTTAATTTCCTCAGATTCTGTTATTATGTCTCCCTTTTCATTTCTGATTTTGTTAATATGAATATTGTCTCTGTGCCCTTTAGGTAGTTTAGCCAAGGGTTTATATATCTTATTGATTTTCTTAAAGTACCAGCTCTTGGTTTTGTCCATTCTTTATATCATTCTCTTTTTTTTTTTCAGTGTGGTTGATTTCAGCCCTGTGTTTGACTATTTTCTGCCAGCTACTCCTCTTGGGTATGTTTGCTTCTTTCTGTTCTAGAGCTGTCAGGAGTGCTATTAAGGTGCTTGTATGGAATCTCTCCAATTTCTTTATGAAGGCACTTAGTCCTACGAATTTTCCTATTAACACTGCTTTCATTGTGTCCTATAAGTTTGGGTATGATGTGTCTTTATTTTCATTGAATTCTCTAAAGTCTTGGATTCCTTTCTTTATTTCTTCCCTGACAAAATTATTATTGAACAGCAAGTTGTTCAGTTTAATGAGTATATGGGCTTTCTGTTGGCTTTGTTGTTATTGAAGTCTAGTCATAGGTCATGGTAAGTTGATAGAGTGCATGGGATTGTTTCAATCTTTTTGTATCTGTTGAGGCTAATTTTGTGTCTGACTATATGGTCCATTTTAGAGAAAGTTCTGTGTGAGGTGCCAAGAAGTTATACTCACTTGTTTTGGGATGAGGCTGTACTTGCCTCTGGCCATCTGGTTAACTCTGGTGTTAACTGGCATGAGTGTCTCTGACTGGAGCAGGCCTCCTTAGAGGCAGGTAAAGCTCTGTAACCTGGGTTAGAGCTGGTCTCCTTAGAGGCAGGCAGTGCTGTTTCTGGTTACTGCAGACCTCCTGAGAGGCACACAGGCTGTAAAGGATGGGCCAACTTGTTGTTTTTGTGCAACTTGTTGTTTTGTGGTCTTAGCGGATACTTCAGTTGTCATTGTTTTCAATTTTCTTCTCTGTTTAAGTCCTACCCTGCCTTAAAAAAATATCTTAGCGGATACTTCAGTTGTCATTGTTTTCAATTTTCTTCTCTGTTTAAGTCCTACCCTGCCTTAAAATATCTTCCTGAGACCTCAGCTCCCCCAGGTTCTGTCTGTGGTCTCTTTCCAATATATGCCCTTCTGTAGTCTCTGCTCTTGAATTTTTAATTGCTTTGGCTCAAATTAGTACCCAAGCTTAGTACATATTTGTACTTGCTCTTTGGCTCATCTGTTTAATTCTAACTGTTTGAAGTGATTGCTAACTTCCTAAAGACAGATTATTTATTACAATTTCTGTATCTTCCTGTAGTTTTCTGCTAACATGGGACCCCAATGCACTTAGCAGTTCATGATAAGAAGTAAAATAACTCATTGTTCACTATTTAATCCAATTTATATATAAATTACAGGAAAATACCTTTCAATTTATGGGTCTTAACATAGTATTCAGTTATGATAGTAATGAGGTTTCATTTATCAGGAAAAGATAGAGTATGAAAGTGAGCCCAGTTGATTTCTCATTCATGTCAAGGTCCTCCTGTGAGTAAAATGGAGCATGCTCAACTTCTGAGGATGAGAAAAGCCTTAAAGTTGGAGTCAAAGTGGGACATAACTTTGCTCTTGCCATCTCTGCTCTATAATTAGTCTTTACAGCCAGCTGTTTAAAGAGAAGAAAGTAAGTTTTGATCTGGAAAGCTCTATCTTCAGAGGACTCACAGATTTTCTGTGGAAATCTTTAAAAAATCATGTCTCTTAAATTCAAATTGTCTTTGAAATAACAAATAATGATAAGCACAACATCTTAAATACAAGTGACAGTTTGATTCTAGAATAAAGTCACATCCAAGGGTGCTTTGTTCTCTCACTTTTTCCCCTGATCCTTCAGAATGAAGTTTTTTTTCTTCTGTCTATCACAAAATATTCTGGACAAAGTCTTTGAAGTTTGTTCTGTAAAGGAATTAATTGCTACAAGCACGCCTTTCCAGTAGGAGAGGGACAAAGGTTGAGAGGTTAATTCTCATCCTTTTGAAACTGGCCTAAAATGGTTGACGGCTCAGTAGGTAGATTCATATTAAAGAGACAAGGCTTCTTTGAGGTACCATTGTACTTGCACTGACAAGACATTGTTCATAAAAGAAATATTTCATGACATCTTCAAGAAGTACATGCAGCAGGCATCACTCAAACAGTAACCTAACCCTGGGGAAATCTACAGAGCTAGTAGGGTGCTGTGTCTGTAAAACAATGTCAGCAGCACTCTCATAGGGATCATGCAAATGTGCGCAGTTTTCACTGCCCTGCCTGAGGAACAGGAATAGAATTGGTTCTTCCACATGTCTGCAGGCCCTTAGTAAAGGAAGTGAGGCTCACAGCTTCTAAGTCTCTAATACACTCTTTACCTTAAAGAGTTTGCTCTATCCCACGCCAGCTCTTTTAACAAGGACAATCATTTCACACACCAATGTCCCAGAAATGTGATAGAGTTGCTCCTGCATTTAGATAGAAAGAGCTCACAGCTCATAAGTCCATAATGGGTTCTTGTATTAAAACATTTGCTTCACCAGACTGGTGATTGTCGTCCTCACCATCATTTCACACACCATTGTCTGGGAAATGCAACAGTGTTTGTAAAGCTTGAACGAATCTACTCTGAAACCTGCTTTTCTCTCCATCTAGTAGGATGTGAGTAGAATGGGTATGTGTGTTTCCTATGAGGTGACTTTCAATAAAAATTTTAAATATTGTGCGACTGCATCCTGAAAGTGCAATGTAATGCCTGTAATGTGCTGGCAATCAATGCATATCTTACTTCTCCAAGTATTCTGAGGTCAAATGAATAACCTGCACAAGACCCTTTAAAAGCATTTTGGAAGTTAATGTGCTTCCCACAAGCTAGGATGGATACCATTCAGCTTTTGTGGACAATCATTCATAGTCTTATGTTCATCCATGACTAGGTATCTTCCTAGACTCTTTCCATGGCAGCATATGTGGCCAAGATCCTACTATATATGCTGAGTACTTCATGTTTATTTTATTCAACAAAGCCAGAGGGAAAAATAATACTGCAGGTTTGTCTACTTAGTAAGAGCTAAGATTGAAATCTATCACTGGTTCAGCCTTTGAACCGTTCTACATTCCTTTCCATCTTTTGGGATGTTCCCTCAGAGCAGGATGCAAAAGATAACTATTCGTGAAGGAGAGGGTTCCATTTAAATTCTCGTAGAGCAAATGGTACTGAAACCTCATTGTCATCAGACAAACTGATTTTTGCTCCTTTCTGGTTGTATCATCTTGGACATGCCATGTAATGTCTCCAAATGACCTTCCAAAGATGCTCCTTTAAGAGATCTCATATCTTATATTTCATATAAGATAAAGAATGGGGTTTAGATTTTATGTAAATTTCATTTTACTTGGGTGGTGGTTTATGATTCCATGAAAAAGTTTTTAAATTAATCTCTGAGGTATCATTTGGCTACTAAGGGGAGCATTTGGAAGAACTTGTGCCAAGTTTGGTCTCATTTGATGTATTCTACCATGGTTTCCCCCTGTTCCAGTTTATCTTACTAGAAAATTTTAGCCTTTATTTGGAAGGGATGCATTCCAGGAGTCTGATAAGTCTCAGATCAGTGGATAAAGTCTCCATTTTTACAGTCCTTGTCATCATTCAGTATGTCAATTTTTATCTGGGCACCCTCAAAGTTCTGAATCAAGGGAAGAAAAAAGGGGTCTGACCTAGTAGACAGGATCTGCACTATAGAAGTTGGGCTCACTCAGATACAACAGAATAAGTTCCTATGTCCCATGCCACTGCCCTCGTATTTCCTATGCCCTTGAACTTCCTAGTTCTCATGGCCTACAGTGATCTTGCTAAGTATCAGATAGATTGCATCTCTCAGTTCTAATTTGCATTATAGCATTCTCTCTCTCTCTCTCTCTCTCTCTCTCTCTCTCTCTCTCTCTGTGTGTGTGTGTGTGTGTGTGTGTGTGTGTGTGTGTGTGTGTGTGTGTGTGATTCCATAATGTATACTATGTATTTCAGATACTTTCTATTGCCTGTCTCTCCTTCAGGAGAACATTGGAAGTTGCGCCAGCACAGGGTTCTTGTGTATTAATCACAAGTTTATCTATATCACTCAGAGCCGCAGAGCAATGTTTAGCATATACACATATTTTAGAATGAAATTTGTATGACTGATAAAATCTTTTAAAAGTCCCAGCTTTCTCAAAACTTCCTAATAATAATTAAGAACTGATAATCCATGATTAGTTAATATTTTCCTCAATATTATATGTAAATATAATATTGAAATCATCTCAGAACTTGGGAAGTTGAGGAATGAACATTGCCAGCCTTGGCTAACTTCAAATTCATGACTCAACTCTTTATACCTCTGCTTCCTTCCTGAGATTACAGATGTGTACCACCATACACACCTCTCCAAGAATACATTACTGGTTTTAAATTTCCTTTAATTTTTACTTAAAAGTAATATCTATACCATAACAACATAAAAAGAGGTGTGATGGTTTGTAAATGCTTGGGCCAGGGAGTGGCACTATTAGAAGGTGTGGCCCTTTGGAGTAGGTGTATCACTGTGGGTTTGGGCTTTAAGACACTCATCCCAGCTGCCTGGAAATTAGTTTGTGCTAGTAGCCTCCTTCAGATGAAAATGTATAACTCTCTGATCTGCCTGCACCATGTCTGCCTGAATGCTGCCATGTTCCCATCTTGATGATAAAGGACTGAACCTCTGAACCTTGCACTGGTCATGGTGTCTGTTCACAGCAGTAAAACACTAAGTCAGGAGGAAAGGCCTATTCTCCCTTATAGTATCAATTCATGTTTTCTTTATCCCATTGCTCTAGAACTATTTCAGAGCAGCACCATATTGTGGGATCCATACTCACAATATGGGAGTTGAGAAGCAAAGCGGAAAGAGTTCTAGATCCTGTCATGACTTCCTCCCTTCCTCCCTCCCTTCCTCTCTTAAAGGCTCCATCATAACCTAATAGCTCTGCTCCAGGGATCAAGGTTTTCATAGATGCAGACTTTTGTATACTTGCCTTTGAGGACACTCAGATCCAAACTATGTCATTATATTTGTGAAGTACCAAGTCTCTTAGTTCTTATTTCGACCTGTACTGCAGCTCTTTTGCCTTCATCCATAGATATTCTGGAGCACCTGCTGTAACACATTATTTATTTTTCATTTAGAGTTGACCTTGAGTAAAGAAAGGGTAGTGGAGGGAGGGGGGATATTACTCTGCCCCGCTTACTACTCACTGTGGAGCGAAACAGCATGTGAAATCAGTTTTGCTTATGTGGATAATTTATTATAAAAGACTAATGTAAGTAAGAATCCCATCATTTATTCTCCTCATTTATCTCTTGAAGTTGTTCACAAGGTCATTGTTACTGAACTTTGAGAAAGTGTCTATAATCTCAGACCACTTAGTGCCCAGCTTTCAGTAAAAAATGGTCTCTGTGAACTTCTCACAGTGTGAGCTCCAAATTACCTTCGTTCCAGGTAAGAAATTATCTTTTGAAAAATGAAAGATAAGAGACCTGTGAGTTTTATAAATTTTTCAAAAGCTTCTGATAGATAACACAAAAGGGTACATCTTCTGTGTCCTCAGTATTGCATTTCCCTCCCCTCTTAAAGAATAAAACACAAATTACCACACTGAGACTTAGTGTTAATAATTATGCAAGTGTGATATTTTATAATATAATTGGTGAAATCTTCAGAATTTCATCATTGCTAATATTTTTACCAAGTATTTGATAAGAATCTTTTCTTGGAGCTGGAGAAATAGATCAGCAAAGAAGAGAACTGGCTTCTCCTGAAGAGAACCTGGGTTTGGTTTCCAGTATCAAGATGATGGTTCAGAAATGGCTGTAATTGCAGTTCTAGGGGTTACAATACCCTTTGCTGGCTTCCACTGGTACTGCATGAGCACAGTGCACATGCATACATGCATGCAGAACACATACACATAAAATAAAAGTAATCGTTTTAACAAATCTTCCCCCCCAAGTGTGACCTAACAGAGATCCATATAAGAATCTCTCTGTTTCCTAAGTGACACCAAAATTTCTGACCTAACAGGGATCTGTAAAAGAATCTATTTCATAAGTGACCCCCAAATCTCATTCAATTGCGCTCATGTCACTCCAGTGCAGATAGCAGAGGAGGGGGAGGGGCTCTCTTCCATACAATGGATCGCTGCTCATCCCAGTGACACAGACATCTGTAAAGGTATATTTCCAAAGTCCCCATAAGAAATGACAAGGAAGAACTATGCAGACAGATTTTATGGTTCTCATCTGAAATTGTCCCATTAGTCGCACCATTAGTAGACCCCCTTCACCACTAAGGACTGGGAAGAGGCAGATTACTGATCTGTACAGAGGAAGGAGAAACAGAAACTGAGAGTCCACTGGTGGACTCTGGAGAAGTGTGGACTTCACTATCTAGTTCTTTCATATTTACTTTTATTTTTTAAACTTTCATTATTTAAGAATTTAAGAAACACATATGCAATAAAATATGAGCATATCCAATTTCTCTTTTTGTCCTTTAACTCCTGCCAGATCTGCTCCAACATACAATTCTCACAACTCCATATCTTCTTATTCTTTTTCAAATAAATCACTATATCCAACTAGTACTGCCCATACAGGCTTAGGCGTGAAGACATCACTGGAGTTAACTCACCAGTGGCCTACCCTCAAAGGAGAATGGCTCTTTGTCGTCCAGTAGCTCCTCAGTAAGGCCTGGGGACTTGAGAACTCCTCACCCATCTATAGTAGAAGTTTGGCTGGTGTGGTCTTCTTTGGAAACCACACTTGATGTGAGTTTATGAGTACAATACCTATGAGTTTATCATTGCAATAGCTACACCATGCATAGAAGAGAGCACTTCATAGAGCTTTCTGCTTCCTCCTCCTTACTGTTCCCTGAGTCCAGAGGGGCAGGTTAGGAAAGTGATCCACTGAGGGCTCACTGCTCACAGTCCCTTATTCTTAGAACTCTGACCAGTTAGGATTCTCTGCGTCAACTGTGCCACTGCGCTGTGATAGGTTAAAGGTATCCCCAGCCTATGGGTATAAACCTAAATGCTTAAAAGGAATTTCATCAACATGTCCATTCAGCAAAATAGCATTAACAGGTTCCTGCTACATATTTCTAACACTTTGAAAGAAGCTTTGCTTTAGAATCCAATAAAGCTGTCCCCTACAGTCTGTTTCAACTATTCAACTGGCTTGAATGCTCAGATAAGAAGAAAGGCTGCGTTAAATATTCTGTCACCTTAATGTTAGTAGAAAATCATGGTGGTAGAAAGAAACAATATTGAGAAAGAATGATTGAACTGGGAACTAACTTTAGAACTTTTATGGAGTAAGAGGAGCTGAGCCACTTTGTGGTTACAATGTCTCTGAAGATACAATACTAGGATGAGACAGCAGTTCCTTCACTGTTAAAATAGACCACAGTCTCCTGACCACATAAACTAGTTGGTTCACTTTTTTTAATTATACTATAATGTAGCCCTGTTATATTTGGACTACTAATGATCTGGTCTAAATCCCAGATAAAACACAATATCCCTCTGCTTATGCTCTCAAATGGAAATAGCAAGAATGATTAGTCAAAACTGGCCACATTCCCAGGAATTTGTGAGCCAGAAGCAATCTTTTCTCTATTTTTTTCTTTTTTTGCTTACTCTTTGCAGAGCTCTGAATATGTAGTTCCCTTATGTGCATTTACTGGCTGTCTCTCTACTAAGTTCTCAAGAGAACCCTTGATGGGTCCCCAGAATGCGCTCTCTCTCTCTCTCTCTCTCTCTCTCTCTCTCTCTCTCTCTCTCTCTCTCTCTCTCTCTCCATCTCTAATAGATAGATAACTAGATAGATGATTGGTAGATAGACAGACAGAACAAACGGAACAGAGCAAAACGGAACGGAACAGAACAGAACAGAAAGGAGAAACATTAATTTTGGCTCAGAGGTTTCAGTTCATTGTTAGTTGACCCTACTGTTTGGTGGTAGTAGAGTGGGATGTGTTTCAGAGAGAGAGAATATATATTAATATTTTTCAGTATCTTCCTTTAGAGCATCCATCATCTTGGTCATTCTAGAGTCCAATACCTTCCTTCTTAATCTAGAGTTTCTGCCAGGCTCTTTCTGGAATTCATTCTTAAGTTATTATCTTTAAATATTGATGACTAGGCTGCTATAGTGATGCTGTAAATTACCACCCAAAAACATGTGTGCAAAAGAGTTGATCCCTGACTAAGGCATTACTGAGTGATGTTGGAATGTTTAAGAGTTGGGATCTAGTAGAAGCTACATCATAAACGCATATCATGTCCTTTTCTGTCTTTCCCTTTGCTTCTTGGCTGCTATGCTATCACTTTATTCTGTTACATGATCAATACCAGTATACAATGCCTAAACAGCATACACACACACACACACACACACACACACACACACACGTGTACACACATCAGTAAAGACAACTAACAATGAACTGACAACTTGGAGCCAAAATAAATGTTCCTCCTTTGACAGTTCTTTGTCCAAGGTATTTTGTTATGGTAAAAGAAAGTCCTGGAACAAGCAGTAGGCTTTCCCTGTGTTCCCTGTCTTTTTGGGGTCATTGGCTGTCATGCTACCTGAAAAATTACCTTCAGATGTTTTATTCTTTTTCTTTTCTTTTTTCTTTCTTTCACTTCGATCTTGAGTAGAAAGACAAGTCCCATACTACTACTTACATGTGATGAGCAAACTACCTTTCATAATTTAAGATTTAAGAATCTGAGAGGCAGTGGTTCTATGTAATGGATATAAAATTATAGACCTGTATATATTACCTTCTCCCTGTTTTGTTCATTACTGTAATTGGCCTTTTCACTTAAGAAATTGCCTTTTTGAAACCATGATGTGTCAAAGCACTTATCTTTTAAAAAGTTATCTAACTACCTTTGGAACTACACATGTCCTACTCAACATTAATTGCTTCTGTTTACTCCTTTCAGCAGCTGCCACAGTCATAGGCTCATCCCCTATTTTACTGTAAGCACTAAGATTATATTTTATTTATTTTTAAACCTTGGAGGCTCTAATAAAATCCTCACAGTAGTAGATACTGAACAAATTACTTAATTTACCATTAAAATTAATTTTCTGAGTAAAGCAATGTAATCCAGCTGTTCAACTAAATTTATAATAGACATGTTTTATTTATAACTATGAAACTGATGAAAAAAGTTAAGGTCGACAATCTTTCCCTCTTCATTGTTAATGACATAAAAATAACAACAACCAAACAACTCCAAAGCTTATAAAAAAATCTTTGCACTTTATGAGTTTCAATTTCTACTGAGTGACTTGTATGCAGTACCATAATAAAATGTGATTTCTAACGAAAAAGTTATTATCTTTAAATAAAGTAAAAACTAGTGTTTTTCAACTTACATTTCAAATAGTAAACATTTTTGAATAGACTTTTTAGGATAACCCAATCAACATTTAGGCTCCCAAATGTATTGAGAAAAAGGCAAGAGGATAAAGAAAATTCCTCTCACTCAGAGATCCCTGTGCCCAAGTACATTGGACCCACATGCTTAATTCCCTCTGTTCTCTACCTGGGGAGTGAAGAGAGCTCAGAAGCAGACAGGACAGTTTTTTCTTAGCCAGGAAAAAAAAGACACAAAAAACAAAAACAAAAAAACAAAAACAAAAAAATGCTAAGGCTAACTTGGGAATGCATCTATTGTGAGTATATTCTGCCTTTATTATCAGATGTTTGGCTGTATACCTGACAGAAAGGTGTTCTTGTAGACAGCCTGTCAGGCACACCAACTTGATCAAAGGCCTACTCACAGCATTTACAGCTCTCTTGAAGCAACTGGAGACAGTAAACAATGGAGAAGAGAAGCTGTTCAGCCTCTCATGAGACAGAGGACGCAGGTCTTGATGATTTTTAAGTAATACTGCAAAATGCCTTCTTTACAAAATTATGTTCAAAGCATTTGATTTTCTAGCATAGAACATGGACCATAGCTACTTAAACATTATATCTGGAATCAAAGTCTCACACATAACCGCTGTGGGGGTAAAATATATTTCTACTTGAGTGAGAAGTTTCTTCGGGTACCTAAGAGACATGCCGCCTACTAAAGACATTTAACTGCATGGAAAAGGCTACATAAAAAGTATTTGAATGTTTACCAACATAACAGCAAAACAAATAATTAAGTAGGTCTTGAGCATGAATGCCCAATGTTTGAGCACTTATTTGTTTGGCAGATAACACTTCCAAAAATATTCCTCTAATTTACCAAATGACATATTCACTCAATGTTCCTTACATCTAAACCTTTGTGGACCCAAAAATACTTTCCTCCTCCCCCATATAGAGTATGATATAAAAGCAATCTAGGTAACCATTTTGCTGTGGAGCAAAGAAAAGTATTCTGTAAGTGTTCTCCCAGCATTCTTTCACACTTTGCTTCTGTAAAAACAACTTTACAGTCAGGACTGAAGCTGTCAAATCCATCCCATAGTCAGTGGTGATTGGCTGCCATGTATCACAGGACATGAATTAAGACTGCTAATAAGAATCCATCCTCTGGTCTATTCTGAAACAGTGAAGGGGTGGTCTTTTCTTCATATGAAGAGTGTGTTTACAGATAAAGTGAACAGAGTGAATGTGCTGAGGGAAATAGAAATTGAGAGAGTGGCACAAGTCACATTTGCTTCCTTGTTCCCATCTCTCACACTTACAGATGTATGGATCTATGAGCCAGTAAACAATTATATCTTATATATATTAGACCTTGACATTTTTTGTCTCTTGACTATATAGTGGAGTTACTTGGTTTTGACTTCTTTGGTTTTACTATTTAGTGTTGGAGATATAAAATCCGCATTGTCCTCGAACCCCCGATTTTTTTCTGTATCTATCCCCTACTTTCTGGGAATATTGAAATATCCTTCTATGCCATGAAACAAAATTTAAATTTAGTGTTTTATATTCATAAATAATATCAATAATGAGTTGTCTTGTGTACACAAAAGTAGTCAGACATAAATAACTTGCCTTTCAAAATAAGGGACATGGTTAGATCGGTGTTAGAACAATGTTGTCAGAAAATAAATGAGTCACAAAATGAGTAATATCGGAATACCTTATTAGTTAAAGATAAAATGTAGAACAGTATTAAATAAGTTATTTGGAAGTAATCCATGTCATTGTATTTTATTTTGGCAAATTCTGAATATTACATAAGTTATTAGAAAGGAAAAATTGTTAAAAAAAAAAAAAGGAGGCTCTCTCTTTGCCCAGGTCAAGCAGAAACAAAGGTTGAAGAGCTATAGACATTCTTAAGTCTAAATAAGAAAATGGAAGCCTCATGGACACGTGAAGTTCATACCTATAAGGTGTAGAAGCAGGTGTGTACGGCTTGGTGAGTTATGATTGCTTTTTTCTTACATGGCCTGTTGTTCCTGTTAGATTTATCACATCGGGCTGCATCATCTCTTCCCAGATAGGACTTTCTAGATCACTCTGGTGGTTATTTCATGACAAATCTATTCTTTTTTTTCCTCCATATTTATTAAATTGGTTATTTTTTATTTACATTTCAATTGTTATTCCGTTTCCCGGTTTCCAGGCCAACATCCCCCTAAACCCTTCCCCTCCTATTCTATATGGGTGTTCCCCTCCCCATCCTCCCCCCATTGCCGCCCTCCCCCCATAGTCTAGTTCACTGGGGGTTCAGTCTTGGCAGGACCCAGGGCTTCCCCTTCCACTGGTGATCTTACTAGGATATTCATTGCTACCTATGAGGTCAGAGTCCAGGGTCAGTCCATGTATAGCCTTTGGTAGTGGCTTAGTCCCTGGAAGCTCTGGGTGGTTGGCATTGTTGTACTTTTGGGGTCTCAAGCCCCTTGAAGCCTTCCAGTTCTTTCTCTGATTCTTTCAACGGGGGACCCATTCTCAGTTCAGTGGTTTGCTGCTGGCATTTGCCCATGTATTTCCTGTATTCTGGCTGTGTCTCTCAGGAGAGATCTATACCCAAGACCTGTCAGTCTGCACTTCTTTGCTTCATCCATCTTGTCTAATTGGGTGGCTGTATATGTATGGGCCACATGTGGGGCAGGCTCTGAATGGGTGTTCCTTCGGCCTCTGTTCTAAACTTTGCCTCCCTATTCCCTCCCAAGGGTATTCTTGTTCCCCTTTTAAAGAAGGAGTGAAGCATTCACATATTGGTCATCCATCTTGAGTTTCATGTGTTCTGTGCATCTAGGGTAATTCAAGCATTTGGGCTAATAGCCACTTATCAATGAGTGCATACCGTGTGTGTTTTTCTGTGATTGGTTTAATTCACTCAGAATGATATTTTCCACTTCCATCCATTTGCCTATGAATTTCATTAAGTCATTGTTTTTGATAGCTGAATAATATTCCATTGTGTAGATGTACCACATTTTCTGTATCCATTCCTCTGTTGAAGGGCATCTGGGTTCTTTCCAGCTTCTGGCTATTATAAATAAGGCTGCTATGAACATAGTGGAGCACGTGTCTTTTTTATATATTGGGGCATCTTTTGGGTATATGCCCAAGAGAGGTATAGCTGGATCCTCAGGCAGTTCAATGTCCAATTTTCTGAGGAACCTCCAGACTGATTTCCAGAATGGTTGTAGCAGTCTGCAATCCCACCAACAATGGAGGAGTGTTCCTCTTTCTCCACATCCTCGCCAGCATCTGCTGTCACCTGAGTTTTTGATCTTAGCCATTCTCACTGGTGTGAGGTGAAATCTCAGGGTTGTTTTGATTTGCATTTCCCTTATGACTAAAGATGTTGAACATTTCTTTAGGTGTTTCTCAGCCACTTGGCATTCCTCAACTGTGAATTATTTTTTAGCTCTGAACCATATTTTTAATAGGGTTATTTGTCTCCCTACCGTCTAACTTTGTGAGTTCTTTGTATATTTTGGATATGTGCCCTCTATCACTTGTAGGATTGGTAAAGATATTTTCGCAATCTGTTGTTTGCCATTTTGTCCTAACAACAGTGTCCTTTGCCTTACAGAAGCTTTGCACTTTAGTGAGATCCCATTTGTTGATTCTTGATCTTAGAGCATAAGCCATTGGTGTTTTGTTCAGGAAATTTTCTCCAGTTTGCATGTGTTCGAGATGCTTCCCCACTTTTTCTTCTAATAGTTTGAGTGTATCTGGTTTGATGTGGCGGTCCTTGATCCACTTGGACTGAAGATTTGTACAGGGTAATAAGAATGGATCAGTCTGCATTCTTCTACATACTGACCTCCAGGTGAACCAGCACCATTTACTGAAAATGCTATCTTTTTTCCATTGGATGGTTTTGGCTCCTTTGTCAAAAATCAAGTGACCATAGGTATGTGGGTTCATTTCTGGGTCTTCAATTCTATTCTACTGGTCTACCTGTCTGTCTCTGTACCAATACCATGCAGTTTTTATCACTATTGCTCTGTAATACTGCTTGAGTTCAGGGATAATGATTCCCCCGGAATTCCTTTTATTGTTGAGGATGGTATTAGCTATCCTGTTTTTTTTTTTGTTATTCTAGATGAATTTGCAAATTGTTCTGTCTAACTTTATGAAGAATTGGGTTGGAATTTTGATGGGGATTGCATTGAATCTGTAGATCGCTTTTGGTAAATGGCCATTTTTACTATATTAATCCTGGCAATCCATTAGCGTGGGAGATCGTTCCATCTTCTGAGATCTTCAATTTTTTTCTTCAGAGGGTTGAAGTTCTTATCATACAGATCTTTCACTTTCTTGGTTAAAGTCACACCGAGGTTTTTTATATTATTTGGGACTATTATGATGGGTGTAGTTTCCCTAACTTCATTCTGAGCTTGTTGCTCTTTTGTGTAGAGGAAGGCTACTGATTTATTTGACTTAATTTTATACCCAGCCACTTTGCTGAAGTTGTTTATCAGCTTTAGTAGTTCTCTGGTGGAACATTTGGGATCACCTAAATATACTATCCTATCATCTGCAAATAGTGATATTTTGACTTCTTATTTTCCGATCTGTATCCCTTTGATCTTCTTTTGTTGTCTGATTGCTCTGGCTAGAACTTCAAGAACTATATTGAATAAGTAGGGAGAGAGTGAGTAGCCTTGTCTAGTCCCTGATTTTAGTGGGATTGCTTCAAGTTTCTCTCCATTTAGTTTAATGTCAGCAACTGGTTAACTGTATATGGCTTTTATTATGTTTAGGTATGGGCCTTGAATTCCTGTTCTTTCCAGAACTTTTATCATGAAGGGGTGTTGAATTTTGTCAAATGCTTTCTCAGCATCTAATGAAATGATCATGTGCCTTTTATCTTTCAGTTTGACTATATAGTGGGTTATGTTGATGATTTTCCATATATTAAACCATCCCTGCATGCCTGGGATGAAGCCTACTTGATCATGATGTATGATTGTTTTGATGTGCTCTTGGATTAGATTTGCCAGAATTTTATTGAGTATTTTTGTGTCGATATTCATAAGGGAAATTGGTCTGAAGTTCTCTTTCTTTGTTGAGTCTTTGTGTGGTTTAGGTATAAGAGTAATTGTGGCTTCATAGAAGGAATTCGGTAGCGCTCCATCTGTTTCAATTTTGTGAATAGTTTGGATGGTATTGGTATGATGTCTTCTATCAATGTCTGATAGACTTCTGCAATTAACCCATGTGGACCTGTGTTCTTTTTGGTTGGGAGACTTTTAATGACTGCTTCTATTTCTTTAGGACTTATGGGTTTGTTTAAATGGTTTATCTTTTCCTGATTTAACTTCGATACCTGGTATCGCTGTAAGAAACTGTCCATTTCCCCCAGATTTTCAAGTTTTGTTGAATATAGGCTTTTGTAATAGGATCTGATGATTTTTTGAATTTCCTCTGATTCTATAGTTATGTCTCCCTTTTCATTTCTGATTTTGTTAATTTGGACACACTCTCTGTGTCCTCTTGTTAGTCTGGCTAAGGGTTTACCTACCTTGTTGTTTTTCTCAAAGTACCAACTTTTGGTTCTGTTGATTCTTTGTACAGTCCTTTTTGTTTCTACTTGGCTGATTTGAGCTTTGAGTTTGATTATTTCCTGCCTTCTACTCCTCCTGGGTGTGTTTGCTTCTTTTTGTTCTAGAGCTTTTAGCTGTACTGCCAAGCTGCTGATATATGCTCTCTCCCGTTTCTTTCTGCAGTCACTCAGCGCTATGAGTTTTCCTCTTAGCAGAGCTTTCATTGTGTCCCATAAGTTTCGGTATGTTGTACCTTCATTTTCAATAAATTCTAAGAAGTCTTTAATTTCTTTATTTCTTTCTTGACCAGGTTATCATTGAGTAGAGCATTGTTCAACTTCCAAGTATATGTGGCCATTCTTTTCCTATTTTTATTGAAGACCAACTTTAGACCATGATGATCTGATAGGACACATGGGATTATTTCTATCTTTCTGTACCTGTTGAGGCCCGTTTTTTGACCAATTATATGGTCAATTTTGGAGAACGTACCATAAGGAGCTGAGAAGAAGGTATATCCTTTTGCTTTAGGATAGAATGTTCTATAAATATCTGTTAAGTCCATTTGGTTCATGACTTCTCTTAGTCTGTCTACGTCTATGTTTAATTTCTCCTTCCATGACCTGTCCATTGATGAGAGTGGGGTGTTGAAATATCCTACTATTATAGTATGAGTTGCAATGTGTGCTTTGAGCCTTAATAAGTTTTCTTTTATGTATGTAGGTGCCCTTGTATTTGGAGCATATATATTTAGGATTGAGAGTTCATCTTGGTGGATTTTTCCTTTGATGAATATAAAGTGTCCTTCCTTATCTTTTTTGATGATTTTTGGTTGAAAATCGATTTTATTCGATATTAGAATGCCTACTCCAGCTTGCTTCTTCAGACCATTTGCTTGGAAAGTTGTTTTCCAGGCTTGTCTCTGAGGTGTGCTTCCTGTAGGCAGCAGAATGCAGGGTCCTCATTGCATATCCAGTTTGTTAATCTGTGTCTTTTTATTGGGGAAATGAGTCCATTGATGTTGAGAGATATTAAGGAATAGTGATTGTTGGTTCTGTTATATTCATGTTTGGATGTGAGATTAGGTTTGTGTGCTTGTTCTTCTCTTTTTTTGTTGCAGAACGATTAGTTTCTTGCTTTTTCTAGGGTGTAGCTTGACTCCTTGTGTTGTTCTTTACCATTTATTATCCTTTTTAGGGATTTGTATAAAGATATTGTGTAAATTTGGTTTTGTAATGGAATATCTTGGTTTCTCCATCCATGTTAATTGAGAGTTTTGCTGGATACAGAAACCTGGGCTGGCATTTGTGTTCTCTTAGGATCTGTATGACATCTGTCCAGGATCTTCTGGCTTTCATAGTCTCTGGTGAGAAGTCTGATATAATTCTGATAGGTCTGCCTTTATATGTTACTTGACCTTTTTCCCTTACTGCTTTTACTATTCTTTCTTTGTTTTGTGCATTTTCTGTTTTGACTAGTATGTGATGGGAGGAGTTTCTTTTCTTGTCCAATCTAGTTGGAGTTCTGTAGGCTTCTTGTATGTTTATGGGCATCTCTTTCTTTAGGTTAGGGAAGATTTCTTCTATGATTTTGTTGAAGATATTTACTGGCCCTTCTTTTGGGAGTCTTCACTCTCTTCTATACCTATTATCTTTAGGTTTGGTCTTCTCCTTGAGTCCTTGGTTTCCTGTATGTTTTGGACCAGTAGCTTTTTCCATTTTCCATTATCTTTGACCATTGTGTCGATGCTATCTATGGAATCTTCTGCTCCTGAGATTCTCTCTTCTATCTCTTGTCTTCTGTTGGTGATGCTTGTATCTACGGCTCCTTGTCTCTTCCTTTGGTTTTATATATCCAGGGTTCTCTCCCTTTGTGCTTTTTTATTCCTTCTATTTCCATTTTTAATTCCTTCATCTGTTTGATTGTGTTTTGCTGTAATTCAGGGATTTTTACATTTCCTCTCTATAGGCTTCTACTTGTTTATTTGTGTTTTCCTGCGTTTCTCTAAGGGAGTTCTTTATGTCTTAAAGTCCTCCATCATCATGATCAAGTGTGATTTTACCTCTAGCTCTTTCTTTTCTGGTGTGTTTAGATATTCAGTGTTTGCTTTGGTGGGAGTATTGCGCTCCGATGATGCCATGTGGTCTTAGTTTCTGTTGCTTGGGTTCCTGTGTTTGCCTCTTGCCATCACGTTGTCTCTGGTGTTACCTTGTTCTGCTATTTCTGATAGTCGTTATATAGGCCTGTGAGTCAGGAGTGCTGTAGTCCTGTTTTCCTGTTCTCTTTCAGTTATGGTAGCAGATTGTCCTCCTTTCAGGCGTGTAGTCATTCCTGTCTACTGGTCTTCAGGTGCTCCTGTGGGAGTGTATCCTGAGACCACCACGCAGGTCACTTGGAGTAGAAAAGTTGGTCTTACCTCTGGTCTCGGGCCTGGAGTCTCTCCTCACTGCTGGGTTTCAGCTCTCTGTGAGGACAATAACCAGAAGGGCCTGCCCCGCCTTCGCTCAGGACCCTGTACACAGGAGGCCCAGATGGAGCTAGGTGTTTTCCTCTAGAGTAAGAAATGTGGGCAGAGAGTAGTCTCCTCTGGCTTCCCAGGCATGTCTGCCCCTCTGAAGGTCTAGCTCTCCCTCCCACGGGATATGGGTGTAGGGAGCTGTTTGACAGGGTCCCTTCAGATCCGGGCGGAGTCTGGACTGCAGCTTTGAGTGCCCCTATCTTCCTGTTCCCAGAGGTCAAATCCAGTTTCCTCTTGGGCAGGGATGTAGTTAAGGGTGGGCAGTACTGGAGGTCTCTCCTGCCCTTGTGTCTCAAGAGTGCCCACTTGTCTGGGCAATGTGCTCTTTCTCCCACAGGGTTTGGGAGCAGGGAGCTGTGGGCTGGGCTCAACGAGGTTCAGGCCCCAGCTAGAAACCGGGACACATCTATTCTTGTGTGTCACCATTTAAAATAATACCACCCCACTATTTTTCTCAAAGGTATATAAAAATGCCCTGGAAAATAAGTCTTGATATATAATACTCCTAAGTTTCACTTGACATTTGGCACAGTGGTTATGTGCTTACATACAAGTGTGTGTCTTCTTTATCCTCCAAACATACAGATGTGCTTTCCTACGTTACACCTCGTATTTTATGTCTACATTTTGTCAGTTATTTTATTTTAATTTTTTGTTTGTTGTTATTGCTTACATGTCAGCATATGTATGTATCTATGCATGAGTGTTTCTGCATGGTTGTGTGTGTCAATGGCATGTGGAAGTGAGAGAACAACTTTGTGAAGTTCCTGTTCTCTTTCTACCTTTCTATCGCTTCTAACACCTCAACTCAGACAGTCTGATTTGCATGACAAGTGCTTTTTCCTGATGAACCATCTCAATAGCCCCATGATTTTAATTTTGATTAATATAAATTATAACACAGTTTATTAGTTTTCTGTGTACAATATTTTGATATTAAATATAGCCCCTTAAAAGATTGTATGTAATCTTTTAGAATTAGGATTAATATGGAAGAGTGCTTTCTTACATCCAGCATCTTCAACCTAGTAGAAATTCTAAAGAAAACAGAGTCAATGCTGTGATTTTTAAAAAAAGTTTTTAATGATTATTTATGAGTTTTCCATCATGCACTCCAGTCCCCCCATCTCCCCATCCCCTAGTATCCACCCTTTGCCCTTGCAATCTTTACCTCAAAATATAAAACACACAAACAAATAAATAAAACAAACAAGACAAAAATAAAGCATATAAGACATCTTTTGGAAACTGTAGCGTGGCACGGTTTGTCCTACAATATATCCTTCTTTCAACGCACTTTCACTTGTGACTGTTCTTTGCAATGACTCATCGATCTGGTTTGAAGTCTCTGGCTTTTATGACACTATCAATATTGGATCCTTACTGGGACTTCTCCCAGTTATTCTACTGTTGCACTGTGTCATGGAGATTCTCCAGTTTTTGATCAGTAGGACAAGCCTTTTCATGTGTTCCAATCGTTCACAGATTATGCAGATTTAGGAGTAAGCCAACTCAAAGCCCTAAATCTAGCCCTGGATGTTAACTGAGCTGGTCAGCTCTCCCAATTTCATGACCTTGGGCCAGCTTACCCACACCCACACATCCAGAGACAGTTACACTGTGCAGCCCAGTCCATGTGTAGGGACCACTCTCTCAAAGTGCAGCTGAAGAGGGCCTAGGCCAGCTCTCCTGCTCTCATAGACTCTGAGTTGACTCATCTGTGCTGTCACCCTCAAGAGTGACTCTAATGTGTTGCCCATGCAGGACCCACTTTCCTGCCAGTGAGTGGCAAAGCCAGATTTCCTACATTGTGTTTGAAAACATTTAGTCGAAAATATCTGAGTCTTAAAAGAGCCAGAACTCTTCAGAAGCAGCATAAACAAGTTTTGCAAACACTAAATAAATGAATGCATTATTATTATAATATAATTAATGAAATCTAAACACTTAAAATCAATTTAAAGACTGGAAAAAGAACAATGGATCACAGGGCCCCTACCACTTGGTATCTGTGATGCAATATTATAAGAAACTGCTCAGTAAATGCTACTCAGAAAATTAGCTTTTATTTTAAATATATATGTAAAAATATAGACTCATTTCATATTTTTAACTAAGTAGTAGACAAAGTCTGAAAGTGGATTTTAAACTGCTGGGAAGATACTGGCAGTTGTAAAGAGTGATTTATGATCTATGACTAGAGGAGACTTAATATCCTCAATATATAATAAGATACTACAAATATATAAAAAGATGAAACTTTGTCTCAAATGAAAAATGGACAAAATGCAGGTAATGATATTTGAGACCATAAAGTAACCAATAAAATATGAATATATAAAGGCAAATAAATATTCTATAAGGGGTGCACAAGACAACCTTATCTGTTTCTTGAATGCCTTTAGAATCATGCTGGAAGACATTTCTCAGATATCGAAATGAGAAAAACATTTCAGCTCAGATCAACTGTGAGTCTGCACAATATATAGGTGCATGTGTAGTTGTCTACAGCAGGTATCTGTTTATTCCCAAACCATGTTTTGTCAGAGAACAACTATAGTCTGCACTGTTGATGGGATGCAATTTTGTACAACTCTTGTAGAGGCCTGTGTGGCAATATGTGTTAAAACAAATCTAAATTCATGTTATCCTTCTCTTTAGTCCAGCAGTGCTGCTTCTGACAGTTGTAAGATAATGTTTGGTGTAGATTTACAGCAGCGATCTCATCATCTCAAGGCACATGTGCTGTGATATTTGTTGTGGCTACACTTTCATATTAGTATAAACCTGAAGATTCTGCAGCTGTCTGTTACAAGAAGATGGGTTATGCTATGTAATTCATCAAATAGAATACCAAGCCACTATGAAAACATTAAATAAATGTGTTGCACGCATAATAGTATAAAACAGCCAGGAGTTACTAAGTGTAGTCCTGTGTGTTTGTTTGTATGCATATAGGTTGGTTAAAGCATGAATGTCTATATAAAAATACAGACATTCTAGAAAATCACACATAAAATATAACAATGGTCCCTGTAATTTTTATTTATTTTACTTCTTTGAATATCATATATTTTAGGTAATACAACCGTATGTGGGATGAATGATAATAATTTCTTTCATTTAAGTTACATTAGAAAAGAAAATAACTTTAAGGTTGTTTACAGTTGAAAATCACTTTTGGAGATCATTAAAGAGTGTGAAATATTTTGTCCTCTGTAAAAATAGTCAAGGTAGAACTAGGGAGCTAGCTGAGAAAGTGCAGGCAGGTATGTGCTACTTTGGTTGACAGAAACCATGTGCTACAAGGAGATAGCTACTCCCCAAGCTGCCCTCTGGTCTCCACATGTATCATGATACAAAGAAATGAAAGAAATAAAACCAAGTTAAACTTATAAAGAACTAAAAGCTTGCTTCAAAGAGTCTAATGTGATTGCACAAACTATTGCAAAGAAGAGTGACTCATAAATTAATATGATTCTTTTAGAGAAGGGCTTCAATAAGAGTTTTTTTACAGTTGTATTTAGAATATCTCAGGGGAGAAAATATCCAATAGACTGAAACTGTAAAGCTTAAACCAAAGTTTGTCCAAGGTGAAATGAGCACATGTATTACCAGAAATGCTCATGCAGAGAGAAAGTTCCTTGTGATGCTCATAAAAAGAACATCATAATAAAGTAAAATTAAACATTGATAATCCCTTTCAAAAAAAGATAGGCCTCATAGTGAGATGTGGAGAATTTATTAAAATGAAAAGGACTGCAGTAGATTTCATTAAGAGCTACAGCTCTAGGTTCAAGAGCAGAAAATGTCTTTAGCTTTTAAATTTTAATTTGGTTTATTATGAAAGAAATAATTAAAATGTAATTTAAAAATCTCTAACTTTCATTGGCTTAAAGTCAAATAGTAGCTAGATGGCCAGGGTGGAAATTCCAAGGCCAAGAAGCAAACACTGGGGAAAGATGATTCCTAAGGGCTTATGAACTCATTAAAATTAACCTTTCTTGGGTATTAGTGGACTAAGCCCAACACAGTGATGGTCAGTGTTGAACTTCAAAAGGCAAAAATAATGTGACATTGTCATTGTTTATTTCTATTCACTAAGGGTCTTTGCAGTAGAGTTTGCATAAAATGAGATGTAATTTAGTTACAAACAAAGACAAATTCAATCTCAATTAAGAAAATAAAGGGAAGAGAGCTGGAGAGATGGTTCAGTGATTAAAAGCACCTAATATTCATTTCTGTGAAGGACCCACATTTGGTAACCATGACCCACATTGGGAGACTTACGACTGCCTGTATCACAGTTCCAGAGGATCCGATCCCTCTGGCCTCTAAGTGCACTTATACAAATGTGGCTTTACCCCTATGCAGAGAAGTTCACACATGTACACATAATCAAAGATAGAAAAAACCTTAAGGAACATCCCATTTCACATAAGGAAGTTGAGGTAGAAGAACTTATGAATGATTGCAGATGAGTTCAGATACAATAAGCTCTATGTTGTTACAGGCACTTCATCTATGGATTTAAACAACTATGTGTTAAAACGCTTAGGAAAAATTCTGCATGGTAATAATGTAGGTAGGTCAATGGTTGGCTATTTGAGTAGCATGATCATGTCTCAGTTTGAAAATGAGAATCACTATATATATATATATATATATATATATATATATATATATATATAGTATTTGGTCTTATAAAAATATCTACAGTTAGTCTAAGCCCTAACTTAAATTTTGGGTCACAACATAACTGAATGTGAACAATTTAAAAACTTTTTTTTTTTGGTTCTTTTTTTTTTTTTCCGGAGCTGGGGACCGAACCCAGGGCCTTGCGCTTCCTAGGTAAGCGCTCTACCACTGAGCTAAATCCCCAACCCCTAATTTAAAAACTCTTAAAGGGTTCCTGGTTGCTGCCGCAGCAGAGAGCCCTTGGGCAGCACCCCGCGAGCAAACTTGAGCCTCGGGACCACAGGTAAGACCAACTTGTCTGCTGCAAGAGAGCTGCCTGGTAAGATCAGGACACACAGAGGCAGAGTTCATCTAGGACCGGGCACGTCCTGTGTTTGCCGGAGGTCCGACGCCCGCGGAACCCGGGCCCGCAGCAGCTCTCTGCTCCCAGACCCTGTGGGAAAGAGACCCAACCACCTGGTCAGGTGGGCACTCCTGAGGCTGCAGAGCGGAAGAGACCACCAACACTGCCCACCCCTGCCAACATCCCTGGCCCAAGAGGAAACTGTATAAGGCCTCTGGGCTCCTGTGGGGGAGGGCCCAGGAGTGGCAGGACCCCTGCCTGAGACACCACCAGAACCTGAGGGAAACAGACCGGATAAACAGTTCTCTGCACCCAAATCCCATGGGAGGGAGAGCTGAACCTTCAGAGAGGCAGACAAGCCTGGGAAACCAGAAGAGACTGCTCTCTGTACATACATCTCGGACGCCAGAGGAAAACACCAAAGGCCATCTGGAACCCTGGTGCACTGAAGCTCCCAGAAGGGGCGGCACAGGTCTTCCTGGTTGCTGCCGCCACAGAGAGCCCTTGGGCAGCACCCCGCGAGCAAACTTGAGCCTCGGGACCACAGGTAAGACCAAATTTTCTGCTGCAAAAAAGCTGCCTGGTGAACTCAAGACACAGGCCCACAGGAACAGCTGAAGACCTGTAGAGAGGAAAAACTACACGCCCTAAAGCAGAACACTCTGTCCCCATAACTGACTGAAAGAGAGGAAAACAGGTCTACAGCACTCCTGACACACAGGCTTATAGGACAGTCTAGCCACTGTCAGAAATAGCAGAACAAAGTAACACTAGAGATAATCTGATGGCGAGAGGCAAGCGCAGGAACCCAAGCAACAGAAACCAAGACTACATGCCATCATCGGAGCCCAATTCTCCCACCAAAACAAACATGGAATATCCAAACACACCAGAAAAGCAAGATCTAGTTTTAAAATCATATTTGATCATGATGCTGGAGGACTTCAAGAAAGACATGAACACACTTAGGGAAACACAGGAAAACATTAATAAACAAGTAGAAGCCTACAGAGATGAATCGCAAAAATCCCTGAAAGAATTCCAGGAAAACACAATCAAACAGTTGAAGGAATTAAAAATGGAAATAGAAGCAATCAAGAAAGAACACATGGAAACAACCCTGGATATAGAAAACCAAAAGAAGAGACAAGGAGCTGTAGATACAAGCCTCACCAACAGAATTCAAGAGATGGAAGAGAGAATCTCAGGAGCAGAAGATTCCATAGAAATCATTGACTCAACTGTCAAAGATAATGTAAAGCGGAAAAAGCTACTGGTCCAAAACATACAGGAAATCCAGGACTCAATGAGAAGATCAAACCTAAGGATAATAGGTATAGAAGAGAGTGAAGACTCCCAGCTCAAAGGACCAGTAAATATCTTCAACAAAATCATAGAAGAAAACTTCCCTAACATAAAAAAAGAGATACCCATAGGCATACAAGATGCCTACAGAACTCCAAATAGACTGGACCAGAAAAGAAACACCTCCCGTCACATAATAGTGAAAACACCAAATGCACAAAATAAAGAAAGAATATTAAAAGCAGTAAGGGAAAAAGGTCAAGTAACATATAAAGGCAGACCTATCAGAATCACACCAGACTTCTCACCAGAAACTATGAAGGCCAGAAGATCCTGGACTGATGTCATACAGACCCTAAGAGAACACAAATGCCAGCCCAGGTTACTGTATCCTGCAAAACTCTCAATTAACATAGATAGAGAAACCAAGATATTCCATGACAAAACCAAATTTACACAATATCTTTCTACAAATCCAGCACTACAAAGGATAATAAATGGTAAAGCCCAACATAAGGAGGCAAGCTATACCCTAGAAGAAGCAAGAAACTAATCGTCTTGGCAACAAAACAAAGAGAATGAAAGCACACAAACATAACCTCACATCCAAATATGAATATAACGGGAAGCAATAACCACTATTCCTTAATATCTCTCAACATCAATTGCCTCAACTCCCCAATAAAAAGAAATAGATTAACAAACTGGATACGCAACGAGGACCCTGCATTCTGCTGCCTACAGGAAACACACCTCAGAGACAAAGACAGACACTACCTCAGAGTGAAAGGCTGGAAAACAACTTTCCAAGCAAATGGTCAGAAGAAGCAAGCTGGAGTAGCCATTCTAATATCAAAATAAAATCAATTTTCAACTAAAAGTCATGATAAAAGATAAGGAAGGACACTTCATATTCATCAAAGGAAAAATCCACCAAGATGAACTCTCAATCCTAAATATCTATGCCCCAAATACAAGGGCACATACATATGTAAAAGAAACCTTACTAAAGCTCAAAACACACATTGCACCTCACACAATAATAGTGGGAGATTTCAACACCCCACTCTCATCAATGGACAGATCATGGAAACAGAAATTAAACAGAGATGTAGACAGACTAAGAGAAGTCATGAGCCAAATGGACCTAACGGATATTTATAGAACATTCTATCCTAAAGCAAAAGGATATACCTTCTTCTCAGCTCCTCATGGTACTTTCTCCAAAATTGACCATATAATTGGTCAAAAAACGGGCCTCAACAGGTACAGAAAGATAGAAATAATCCCATGCGTGCTATCGGACCATCACGGCCTAAAACTGGTCTTCAATAACAATCAAGGAAGAATGTCCACATATACTTGGAAATTGAACAATGCTCTACTCAATGATAACCTGGTCAAGGAAGAAATAAAGAAAGAAATTAAAAACTTTTTAGAATTTAATGAAAATGAAGGTACAACATACCCAAACTTATGGGACACAATGAAAGCTGTGCTAAGAGGAAAACTCATAGCACTGAGTGCCTGCAGAAAGAAACAGGAAAGAGCATATGTCAGCAGCTTGACAGCACACCTAAAAGATCTAGAACAAAAAGAAGCAAATACACCCAGGAGGAGTAGAAGGCAGGAAATAATCAAACTCAGAGCTGAAATCAACCAAGTAGAAACAAAAAGGACCATAGAAAGAATCAACAGAACCAAAAGTTGGTTCTTTGAGAAAATCAACAAGATAGATAAACCCTTAGCCAGACTAACGAGAGGACACAGAGAGTGCGTCCAAATTAACAAAATCAGAAATGAAAAGGGAGACATAACAACAGATTCAGAGGAAATTCAAAAAATCATCAGATCTTACTAGAAAAACCTATATTCAACAAAACTTGAAAATCTTCAGGAAATGGACAATTTCCTAGACAGATACCAGGTACCGAAGTTAAATCAGGAACAGATAAACCAGTTAAACAACCCCGTAACTCCTAAGGAAATAGAAGCAGTCATTAAAGGTCTCCCAACCAAAAAGAGCCCAGGTGCAGATGGGTTTAGTGCAGAATTCTATCAAACCTTCATAGAAGACCTCATACCAATATTATCCAAACTATTCCACAAAATTGAAACAGATGGATTACTACCGAATACCTTCGACGAAGCCACAATTACTCTTATACCTAAACCACACAAAGACACAACAAAGAAAGAGAACTTCAGACCAATTTCCCTTATGAATATCGATGCAAAAATACTCAACAAAATTCTGGCAAACCGAATCCAAGAGCACATCAAAACAATCATCCACCATGATCAAGTAGGCTTCATCCCAGGCATGCAGGGATGGTTTAATATATGGAAAACCATCAACGTTATCCATTATATAAACAAACTGAAAGAACAAAACCACATGATCATTTCATTAGATGCTGAGAAAGCATTTGACAAAATTCAACACCCCTTCATGATAAAAGTCCTGGAAAGAACAGGAATTCAAGGCCCATACCTGAACATGGTAAAAGCCATATACAGCAAACCAGTTGCTAACATTAAACTAAATGGAGAGAAACTTGAAGCAATCCCACTAAAATCAGGGACTAGACAAGGCTGCCCACTCTCTCCCTACTTATTCAATATAGTTCTTGAAGTTATAGCCAGAGCAATCAGACAACAAAAGGATGTCAAGGGGATACAGATCGGAAAAGAAGAAGTCAAAATATCACTATTTGCAGATGATATGATATTATATTTAAGTGATCCCAAAAGTTCCACCAGAGAACTACTAAAGCTGATAAACAACTTCAGCAAAGTGGCTGGGTATAAAATTAACTCAAATAAATCAGTTGCCTTCCTCTATACAAAAGAGAAACAAGCCGAGAAAGAAATTAGGGAAACGACACCCTTCATAATAGACCCAAATAATATAAAGTACCTCGGAGTGACTATAACAAAGCAAGTAAAAGATCTGTACAATAAGAACTTCAAGACACTGAAGAAGGAAATTGAAGAAGACCTCAGAAGATGGAAAGATCTCCCATGCTCATGGATTGGCAGGATTAATATAGTAAAAATGGCCATTTTACCAAAAGCAATCTACAGATTCAATGCAATCCCCATCAAAATACCAATCCAATTCTTCAAAGAGTTAGACAGAACAATTTGCAAATTCATCTGGAATAACAAAAAACCCAGGATAGCTAAAGCAATCCTCAACAATGAAAGGACTTCAGGGGGAATCACTATCCCTGAACTCAAGCAGTATTACAGAGCAATAGTGATAAAAACTGCATGGTATTGGTACAGAGACAGACAGATAGACCAATGGAATAGAATTGAAGACCCAGAAATGAACCCACACACATATGGTCACTTGATTTTTGACAAAGGAGCCAAAACCATCCAATGGAAAAAAGATAGCATTTTCACCAAATGGTGCTGGTTCAACTGGAGGGCAACATGTAGAAGAATGCAGATCGATCCATGCTTATCACCCTGTACAAAGCTTAAGTTCAAGTGGATCAAGGACCTCCACATCAAAGCAGACACACTCAAACTAATAGAAGAAAAACTAGGGAAGCATCTGGAACACATGGGCACTGGAAAAAATTTCCTGAACAAAACACCAATGGCTTACGCTCTAAGATCAAGAATTGACAAATGGGATCTCATAAAACTGCAAAGCTTCTGTAAGTCAAAGGACACTGTGGTTAGGACAAAACGGCAACCAACTGATTGGGAAAAGATCTTTACCAATCCTACAACAAATAGAGGCCTTATATCCAAATATACAAAGAACTCAAGAAGTTAGACCACAGGGAAACAAATAACCCTATTAAAAAATGGGGCTCAGAGCTAAACAAAGAATTCACAGCTGAGGAATGCCGAATGGCTGAGAAACACCTAAAGAAATGTTCAACATCTTTAGTCATAAGGGAAATGCAAATCAAAACAACCCTGAGATTTCACCTCACACCCGTGAGAATGGCTAAGATCAAAAACTCAGGGGGCAACAGATGCTGGCGAGGATGTGGAGAAAGAGGAACACTCCTCCATTGTTGGTGGGATTGCAAACTGGTACAACCATTCTGGAAATCAGTCTGGAGGATCCTCAGAAAATTGGACATTGAACTGCCTGAGGATCCAGCTATACCTCTCTTGGGCATATACCCAAAAGATGCCCCAACTTATAAAAAAGACACGTGCTCCACTATGTTCATTGCAGCCTTATTTATAATAGCCAGAAGCTGGAAAGAACCCAGATGCCCTTCAACAGAGGAATGGATACAGAAAATGTGGTACATCTACACAATGGAATATTACTCAGCTATCAAAAACAACGACTTTATGAAATTCTTAGACAAATGGCTGGAACTGGAAAATATCATCCTGAGTGAGCTAACCCAAACACAGAAAGACATACATGGTATGCACTCACTGATAAGTGGCTTTTAGCCCAAATGCTTGAATTACCCTAAATGCCTAGAACAAATGAAACTAAAGACAGATGATCAAAATGTGAATGGTTCACTCCTTCTTTTTTTTTTTTTTTTTGCTTTACTATAATTTTATTATACATTGTAGCAGTTTCAAAAGATATTTTTTTTTGTTTTTTGTTTTTTTTTTTTTTTATTAACTTGAGTATTTCTTATATACATTTCGAGTGTTATTCCCTTTCCCGGTTTCCGGGCAAACATCCCCCTCCCCCCTCCCCTTCCTTATGGGAGTTCCCCTCCCAGCCCTCCCCCCATTGCCGCCCTCCCCCCATAGACTAGTTCACTGGGGGTTCAGTCTTAGCAGGACCCAGGGCTTCCCCTTCCACTGGTGCTCTTACTAGGATATTCATTGCTACCTATGGGGTCAGAGTCCAGGGTCAGTCCATGTATAGTCTTTCGGTAGTGGCTTAGTCCCTGGAAGCTCTGGTTGCTTGGCATTGTTGTACTTTTGGGGTCTCGAGCCCCTTCAAGCTCTTCCAGTTCTTTCTCTGATTCCTTCAATAGGGGACCTATTCTCAGTTCAGTGGTTTGCTGCTGGCATTCGCCTCTATATTTGCTGTATTCTGGCTGTGTCTCTCAGGAGCGATCTACATCCGGCTCCTGTCGGTCTGCACTTCTTTGCTTCATCCATCTTGTCTAATTGGGTGGCTGTATATGTATGGGCCACATGTGGGGCAGGCTCTGAATGGGTGTTCCTTCAGTCTCTGTTTTAATCTTTGCCTCTCCCTTCCCTTCCAAGGGTATTCTTTTTCCTCATTTAAAGAAGGAGTGAAGCATTCACATTTTGATCATCCGTCTTGAGTTTCGTTTGTTCTAGGGATCTAGGGTAATTCAAGCATTTGGGCTAATAGCCACTTATCAATGAGTGCATACCATGTATGTCTTTCTGTGATTGGGTTAGCTCACTCAGGATGATATTTTCCAGTTCCAACCATTTGCCTACGAATTTCATAAACTCGTTGTTTTTGATAGCTGAGTAATATTCCATTGTGTAGATGTACCACATTTTCTGTATCCATTCCTCTGTTGAAGGGCATCTGGGTTCTTTCCATTTTCTGGCTATTATAAATAAGGCTGCGATGAACATAGTGGAGCACGTGTCTCTTTTATATGTTGAGGCATCTTTTGGGTATATGCCCAAGAGAGGTATAGCTGGATCCTCAGGCAGTTCAATGTCCAATTTTCTGAGGAACCTCCAGACTGATTTCCAGAATGGTTGTACCAGTCTGCAATCCCACCAACAATGGAGGAGTGTTCCTCTTTCTCCACAACCTCGCCAGCATCTGCTGTCACCTGAGTTTTTGATCTTAGCCAATCGCACTGGTGTGAGGTGAAATCTCAGGGTTGTTTTGATTTGCATTTCCCTTATGACTAAAGATGTTGAACATTTCTTTAGGTGTTTCTCAGCCATTCGGCATTCCTCAGCTGTGAATTCTTTGTTTAGCTCTGAACCCCATTTTTTAATAGGGTTATTTGTTTCCCTGCGGTCTAACTTCTTGAGTTCTTTGTATATTTTGGATATAAGGCCTCTATCTGTTGTAGGGTTGGTAAAGATCTTTTCCCAATCTGTTGGTTGCCGTTTTGTCCTAACCACAGTGTCCTTTGCCTTACAGAAGCTTTGCAGTTTTATGAGATCCCATTTGTCAATTCTTGATCTTAGAGCATAAGCCATTGGTGTTTTGTTCAGGAAATTTTTTCCAGTGCCCATGTGTTCCAGATGCTTCCCTAGTTTTTCTTCTATTAGTTTGAGTGTGTCTGGTTTGATGTGGAGGTCCTTGATCCACTTGGACTTAAGCTTTGTACAGGGTGATAAGCATGGATCGATCTGCATTCTTCTACATGTTGCCCTCCAGTTGAACCAGCACCATTTGGTGAAAATGCTATCTTTTTTCCATTGGATGGTTTTGGCTCCTTTGTCAAAAATCAAGTGACCATATGTGTGTGGGTTCATTTCTGGGTCTTCAATTCTATTCCATTGGTCTATCTGTCTGTCTCTGTACCAATACCATGCAGTTTTTATCACTATTGCTCTGTAATACTGCTTGAGTTCAGGGATAGTGATTCCCCCTGAAGTCCTTTTATTGTTGAGGATAGCTTTAGCTATCCTGGGTTTTTTGTTATTCCAGATGAATTTGCAAATTGTTCTGTCTAACTCTTTGAAGAATTGGATTGGTATTTTGATGGGGATTGCATTGAATCTGTAGATTGCTTTTGGTATAATGGCCATTTTTACCATATTAATCCTGCCAATCCATGAGCATGGGAGATCTTTCCATCTTCTGAGGTCTTCTTCAATTTCTTTCCTCAGTGTCTTGAAGTTCTTATTGTACAGATCTTTTACTTGCTTGGTTAAAGTCACACCGAGGTACTTTATATTATTTGGGTCTATTATGAAGGGTGTCATTTCCCTAATTTCTTTCTCGGCTTGTTTCTCTTTTGTATACAGGAAGGCAACTGATTTATTTGAGTTAATTTTATACCCAGCCACTTTGCTGAAGTTGTTTATCAGCTTTAGTAGTTCTCTGGTGGAACTTTTGGGATCACTTAAATATACTATCATGTCATCTGCAAATAGTGATATTTTGACCTCTTCTTTTCCGATCTGTATCCCTTTGATCTCCTTTTGTTGTCTGATTACTCTGGCTAGAACTTCAAGAACTATATTGAATAAGTAGGGAGAGAGTGGGCAGCCTTGTCTAGTCCCTGATTTTAGTGGGATTGCTTCAAGTTTCTCTCCATTTATTTTAATGTTAGCAACTGGTTTGCTGTATATGGCTTTTACTATGTTTAGGTATGGGCCTTGAATTCCTATTCTTTCCAGGACTTTTATCATGAAGGGGAGTTGAATTTTGTCAAATGCTTTCTCAGCATCTAATGAAATGATCATGTGGTTCTGTTCTTTCAGTTTGTTTATATAATGGATCACGTTGATGGTTTTCCGTATATTAAACCATCCCTGCATGCCTGGGATGAAGCCTACTTGATCATGGTGGATGATTGTTTTGATGTGCTCTTGAATTCGGTTTGCCAGAATTTTATTGAGTATTTTTGCGTCGATATTCATAAGGGAAATTGGTCTGAAGTTCTCTTTCTTTGTTGTGTCTTTGTGTGGTTTAGGTATAAGAGTAATTGTGGCTTCGTAGAAGGAATTCGGTAGGGCTCCATCTGTTTCAATTTTGTGGAATAGTTTGGATAATATTGGTATGAGGTCTTCTATGAAGGTTTGATAGAATTCTGCACTAAACCCGTCTGGACCTGGGCTCTTTTTGGTTGGGAGACCTTTAATGACTGCTTCTATTTCCTTAGGAGTTATGGGGTTGTTTAACTGGTTTATCTGTTCCTGATTTAACTTCGATACCTGGTATCTGTCTAGGAAATTGTCCATTTCCTGAAGATTTTCAAGTTTTGTTGAATATAGGTTTTTATAGTAAGATCTGATGATTTTTTGAATTTCCTCCGAATCTGTAGTTATGTCTCCCTTTTCATTTCTGATTTTGTTAATTTGGACACACTCTCTGTGTCCTCTCGTTAGTCTGGCTAAGGGTTTATCTATCTTGTTGATTTTCTCAAAGAACCAACTTTTGGTTCTGTTGATTCTTTCTATGGTCCTTTTTGTTTCTACTTGGTTGATTTCAGCTCTGAGTTTGATTATTTCCTGCCTTCTACTCCTCCTGGGTGTATTTGCTTCTTTTTGTTCTAGAGCTTTTAGGTGTGCTGTCAAGCTGCTGACATATGCTCTTTCCTGTTTCTTTCTGCAGGCACTCAGCGCTATGAGTTTTCCTCTTAGCACAGCTTTCATTGTGTCCCATAAGTTTGAGTATGTTGTATCTTCATTTTCATTAAATTCTAAAAAGTTTTTAATTTCTTTCTTTATTTCTTCCTTGACCAGGTTATCATTGAGTAGAGCATTGTTCAATTTCCACGTATATGTGGGCATTCTTCCCTTATTGTTATTGAAGACCAGTTTTAGGCCGTGGTGGTCCGATAGCACGCATGGGATTATTTCTATCTTTCTGTACCTGTTGAGGCCCGTTTTTTGACCAATTATATGGTCAATTTTGGAGAAAGTACCATGAGGAGCTGAGAAGAAGGTATATCCTTTTGCTTTAGGATAGAATGTTCTATAAATATCCGTTAAGTCCATTTGGCTCATGACTTCTCTTAGTCTGTCTACATCACTGTTTAATTTCTGTTTCCATGATCTGTCCATTGATGAGAGTGGGGTGTTGAAATCTCCCACTATTATTGTGTGAGGTGCAATGTGTGTTTTGAGCTTTAGTAAGGTTTCTTTTACGTATGTAGGTGCCCTTGTATTTGGGGCATAGATATTTAGGATTGAGAGTTCATCTTGGTTGATTTTTCCTTTGATGAATATGAAGTGTCCTTCCTTATCTTTTTTGATGACTTTTAGTTGGAAATTGATTTTATTTGATATTAGAATGGCTACTCCAGCTTGCTTCTTCTGACCATTTGCTTGGAAAGTTGTTTTCCAGCCTTTCACTCTGAGGTAGTGTCTGTCTTTGTCTCTGAGGTGTGTTTCCTGTAGGCAGCAGAATGCAGGGTCCTCGTTGCGTATCCAGTTTGTTAATCTATGTCTTTTTATTGGGGAGTTGAGGCCATTGATATTGAGAGATATTAAGGAATAGTGATTATTGCTTCCCGTTATATTCATATTTGATGTGAGGTTATGTTTGTGTGCTTTCATTCACTTTGTTTTGTTGCCAAGACGATTAGTTTCTTGCTTCTTCTAGGGTATAGCTTGCCTCCTTATGTTGGGCTTTACCATTTATTATCCTTTGTAGTGCTGGATTTGTAGAAAGATATTTTGTAAATTTGGTTTTGTCATGGAATATCTTGGTTTCTCCATCAATGTTAATTGAGAGTTTTGCTGGATACAGTAATCTGGGCTGGCATTTGTGTTCTCTTAGGGTCTGTATAACATCAGTCCAGGATCTTCTGGCCTTCATAGTTTCTGGCGAGAAGTCTGGTGTGATTCTGATAGGTCTCCCTTTATATGTTACTTGACCTTTTTCCCTTACTGCTTTTAATATTCTTTCTTTATTTTGTGCGTTTGGTGTTTTGACAATTATGTGACGGGAGGTGTTTCTTTTCTGGTCCAATCTATTTGGAGTTCTGTAGGCTTCCTGTATGTCTATGGGTATCTCTTTTTTTAGGTTAGGGAAGTTTTCTTCTATGATTTTGTTGAAGATATTTACTGGTCCTTTGAGCTGGGAGTCTTCACTCTCTTCTATACCTATTATCCTTAGGTTTGATCTTCTCATTGAGTCCTGGATTTCCTGTATGTTTTGGACCAGTAGCTTTTTCCGCTTTACATTATCTTTGACAGTTGAGTCAATGATTTCTATGGAATCTTCTGCTCCTGAGATTCTCTCTTCCATCTCTTGTATTCTGTTGGTGAAGCTTGTATCTACAGCTCCTTGTCTCTTCTTTTGGTTTTCTATATCCAGGGTTGTTTCCATGTGTTCTTTCTTGATTGCTTCTATTTCCATTTTTAATTCCTTCAACTGTTTGATTGTGTTTTCCTGGAATTCTTTCAGGGATTTTTGAGATTCCTCTCTGTAGGCTTTTACTTGTTTATTAATGTTTTCCTGTGCTTCCCTAAGTGTGTTCAGGTCTTTCCTGAAGTCCTCCAGCATCATGATCAAATATGATTTTGAAACTAGATCTTGCTTTTCTGGTGTGTTTGGATATTCCATGTTTGTTTTGGTGGGAGAATTGGGCTCCGATGATGGCATGTAGTCTTGGTTTCTGTTGCTTGGGTTCCTGCGCTTGCCTCTCGCCATCAGATTATCTCTAGTGTTACTTTGTTCTGCTATTTCTGACAGTGGCTAGACTGTCCTATAAGCCTGTGTGTCAGGAGTGCTGTAGACCTGTTTTCCTCTCTTTCAGTCAGTTATGGGGACATAGTGTTCTGCTTTCGGGCGTGTAGTTTTTCCTCTCTACAGGTCTTCAGCTGTTCCTGTGGGCCTGTGTCTTGAGTTCACCAGGCAGCTTTCTTGCAGCAGAAAATTTGGTCTTACCTGTGGTCCCGAGGCTCAGGTTTGCTCGTGGGGTGCTGTCCAGGGGCTCTCTGCAGCTGCAGCAACCAGGAAGACCTGTGCCGCCCCTTCCGGGAGCTTCAGTGCACCAGGGTTCCAGATGGTCTTTGGCTTTTTCCTCTGGCGTCTGAGATGTGTGTGCAGGGAGCAGTCTCTTCTGGTTTCCCAGGCTTGTCTGCCTCTCTGAAGGTTTAGCTCTCCCTCCCACGGGATTTGGGTGCAGAGAACTGTTTATCCGGTCTGTTTCCTTCAGGGTCCGGCGGTGTCTCTGGCAGGGGTCCTGCCGCTCCTGGGCCCTCCCCCACGGGAGCCCAGAGGCCTTATACAGTTTCCTCTTGGGCCAGGGATGTGGGCAGGGGTGAGCAGTGTTGGTGGTCTCTTCCGCTCTGCAGCCTCAGGAGTGCCCACCTGACCAGGCGGTTGGGTCTCTCTCTCACCGTGTCTGGGAGCAGAGAGCTGCTGCGGGCCGGGATCCGCGGGTCTCACTCCTTCTTTAAAAGGGGAACAAGAATACCCTTGGCAGGGAAGAGAGAGGCAAAGATTAAAACAGAGACTGAAGGAACACCCATTCAGAGTCTGCCCCACGCGTGGCCCATGCATATACAGCCATCCAATTAGACAAGATGGATGAAGGAAAGAAGTGCAGACCGACAGGAGCCGGATGTAGATCGCTCCTGAGAGACACAGCCAGAATACAGCAAATACAGAGGCGAATACCAGCAGCAAACCACTGAACTGAGAATAGGACCCCCGTTGAAGGAATCAGAGAAAGAACTGGAAGAGCTTGAAGGTGCTCGAGACCCCATATGTACAACAATGCCAAGCAACCAGAGGTTCCAGGGACTAAGCCACTACCTAAAGACTATACATGGACTGACCCTGGACTCTGACCTCATAGGTAGCAATGAATATCCTAGTAAGAGCACCAGTGGAAGGGGAAGCCCTGGGTCCTGCTAAGACTGAACCCCCAGTGAACTAGACTGTTGGGGGGAGGGGGACAATGGGGGGAGGGTGGGGAGGGGAACACCGATAAGAAAGGGGAGGGAGGAGGGTGGGGAGGGGAACACCGATAAGATAGGGGAGGGGGGAGGGGGATGTTTGCCCGGAAACTGGGAAAGGGAATAACACTCGAAATATATAAGAAATACTCAAGTTAATAAAAAAAAAAAAAAGAATATCAGGGATACATCAAGGAAGCCATGTTGGCCAAGAACACTTGTGAGCTGACTTTCTCAGTCATGATATGCTGTTAATATTAAAAGAATTACCTTGGCAATCTAAAGATGTATAGTAATTACTAATAACATATATGTTAGCGATACCTTAAAAAACACTTATTTTTCTTTATGATATGAAAAGAGTACGTCATAATACATAATAAAATTAAAATATTAAAAAAAACTCTTAAAGGTCTGGATATTTGACAACCAGATTTTAATTAAAAATAAAATGCAGAATTCATCTGAGGTGTTTTTTTTGCCAGGTCTTGCATATGTTACATCATGAGATTTTCCTGATATCTTGGTTTTGAACACATAACACATGTACTTGGTCCTACACGTGTAGTCACAACTTACAAAACCAAGGACCACTGCTGAAAATACCACAGCTCACATTTGAGACAATTGTGTGTACATATAACATATTTGGCTCCTAGAGGAAGCATAAAGGCTTAATTTCATAGAACAGTGATATTTGATAATTTCCTCAACATGTAGGTGCCTGCCAAATGAGTGTACTTTAGTATTGAAATTGTACTAGAATGTTGGATTTCAAAAAGTGCTGTTTGAATGACTGACTTGACTTTCAGACGAAAAACTATCAAATGAATTTGAGTGTAGGCCTACAGAAGAATTCTCATCAGTTTCTGAAATGGTGATAAACGTAGTTATCCACACTTATCAATCAACTTAGGGAATACTGGGTATTAGCCCATCTTCTAAAAACGACACAAAAGCACGGTTTGTTTAAAGTTCGGGTGTTGGTACCTCAACATTAAGGTTAACAAATGTACTCAAGCACGGTGTGGATAAGACATACAAACTGTGTTCAGACTTTCACTAAGGTGAGATTTGAAGCAAATCTTGAATCATGACTAGGCCTGGTGAGATCAAAAAAGTTTAAACGATGGTAAAATTTGAAAGCTTGGAGGTATGACCAACAGAGGGTTCAGAATCACATTGCTCTGTGGTGACACTGGCTTGTAACTAGAGATCTGCAGGTCAAGTTACTGCCCAGAAACACTAAGCAGCAAACTCTGTTAATACATGAAGCAGTGCATGCTAAGGTAAGAAGAGTCATACCTTCTATGCATCCATGTATAAAGCATTTGTTGTTGTTTAATGTTAAAATAATTATTTCCTTTGACATAGTTCTTCCACTTCAAAAGAAATTTCAAAATATCCATGTACATGTTTATCACAATGTTAATTGTATTTTGTATAATTAGAAAATCTATAACAGCCAGTAAAATGGAAACAGGCAGCTTCTGTTACACCTGTATAATAATATATATAATTATCTTAAAATATCTTCACTCATGTGTACTTTCCGGAATAGAAAATTACTCATTACCATGTAGCCTATGTAAACACTATGGGAAATTTTGCCACCTTCAATAAAGGTTTATCAAGGGAACTATTAGCATTATTGTTGGGGGCAGAAGCGAGAAAGAAAGAAAAAGATGGGGGAAGAAGAGAAATAAGAGGAAGGCACAGACTGGCACTAAGCTACTCCCTCCACAGACATTTGTCAGACATCTGTTTGCAAATATGTCAGGCCCGGTGCTTGGCATTATCAAATACCACAGCTGCCTAAGAAGACACAAAGGAAGAGCTCATCAGGAAGCTGATGATACAGAGGAGGAAGACTTTCCTCACACCATGTACAAAGGAATTCATGAAAGTGGGTGATAAAACAGCTTGGGTGATTGCAGTTTTTTCCATGGAAGAGAGGATTCATCAGAGAATCGACACAGAGGAACTGGACAAGTCGAAGATGTACGTTGGGACCTGGTAAGACAAAGATTAGGATACTTCAAGTAGAAACATGGCATAAAGTAAGATAGCAGCACACTCCCAAGTGAGTGACACAGACAAGGACTTCAACGGTAATGGACCACGGGCTTTGGAATCAGAGCTAAGGCATTCACTCATCTCAAATATTTTAAAATCAGGGCATTGTAACTTTTCTGAGTTCACATTTCTTCATTTAATGTCTCCCTCACCTGATGGATAGGATAGAATATTACAACACATACCCAAACATTTTACTTTTATAGGCTATTTTAGAAATACCTATATCCGACATCAAATGATCATCAGAGGGACCTGGGAAGTTGGCAGAAGTTAGGAAATGGTTTGCAAAGAAAATAAAGTGTGAATTGATGGTGTGCTAGTTTTGTCTTATGACTGCAAATTATCAAGTTACAATGAGGAGACTGTTTTGTTCTTTAGCTCTGAAGGTTTCAGAGGTGGTGCTGTGATTCTGAGCATGTGGTACTGTAGAACAACAAGGCAAAAGCCTATGCTGAAGTACACATGTTCCCATCAGAGATGACATAAAAAGAAAGGAAGAAGATTCGAGCTATCCACTGTCCTCTCCTAAGGCACACAACTAGTGACCTGCAGACCTCTCATTAAGTTTCACTTTCTACAGGTTCTGCCACCTTCTGGTAGAACCACACTGAGGACAAAGTCTTTAGCACACAGTCTTTAGGGAGTTTGAACTCTAGCAGGTGGTATATGGAGAATATGGTGGTTGTTTTTGACAAAGTAGGAGATAAGAGAAAAAAGTAGGGGTAGGATAAATAACAAATATTTAAAGATCCCCAATGATAGCATTTGGTCCACGGAAAGCTTTTAGTTCTTTGGAATGAGGTAAGAAATGGGATGCAGGTTGCACTTTGATGTTTGAATTACAAGCTTCTAGATTAGATGCCTTGTGTTGGGAGTCTATTTCCTCAACTTATACAAGTGGTTCTCAATGCTTTCTTCCTAATGATGTGACCCTTTAATTCAGTTCTTCATGTTGTGGTGACCCCAGCCATAACTTATTTTTGTTGTTATTTTATAATTTATTTTGCTAGTTATAAATCATAATATAAATATCTTCCATATAGGATATCTGACATGAACCCACTATAAAAAGATCATTCAACCCTCAAAGGGATCAAGACAGACAGTTTGAGAACAACTACTACTCAATTCATATTAGTAAAGGACATTGACTTTCCTTTTCTGAAGAACAACACCATGGGCATTTGCATGATGGTGGCATACAGAAGGCATTTTTGACAATTTATTAAGCTAAACATTTTGTTGGCTGTAACTTAAGTAATGTAAACTATTCTGAAGAACTCTTCAATAACTATTCTTTAATTCTTAGTGCTGCCAAATCTCATTGCTTATGTTAAAGATATTGAATCCACAGTTATGGAAACAAAACTTTAAAACAGTGCGATTAACCTCTTCCTTTCAATGAGAGCCTACCAGAATATTTTAACAAGAGATGGAAATATTTTCCTTTTGCATGCTTTTGTCTGGCATTGATTTTCTTTGAAGCAGCTACTCCCTATAGTGACATAACATACATTTTATGTTTTTTTTCCCTCCAAATCTCGCTTTGGATTAAACTCAGAACATTTTTTACTATTTCTACTTATAAGTACAGTGTAGATGTTTCTGGAACATCACAGTAGGATAACTTCATAGTTTATGATTTGCTAATGTTTTATTCACTGTTGACACTGTCACCTGCATCGACACAAGGGTAGGACGGGAACCCAGGTGTGTGAGAAAGTACCTCTAAAACATTGTCAGCCATTGACATCTACGAGTTTTTCCAAATCCCTGAATCCTGAAAAAAAATCTCAGTTTGTTCTGCGGTAGCTGGAGGAGCACTTGAAGCAAAACTGACTACCTTGCCCTCCACCTTCTGTTCCGGTAAGGAGCATGACTGGGCTAGAGGGTGTGGGGCAAGCCAACATCAGGCTTTCTCTTCTTACTAACTGAGACCACCAATGGGTTGAGACAAAGTCACAACTCTAAACTCTCATGGCCTTTTCAAACATCCTTACTGTAACATATCTCTGCTTCCTCCCTTTCCTCTCTGTTATCCTCTCTCCCATTTTAAGCACACCCACCCCTGCTTATCCCCTTCACCATTTACAGCGTCCAAGTCTTACTCTCCCGCTCTGTAGAGCCCCATCCCTCATATTTGAATTTGTGCTACTGAAACAATTTTCAGTATCCTGACACTTTAACCTAGTTTTTCAGTCTACCATCAGGAAAGCAACAGGAAAGAAACATAAATGTCTTATGATGAATAAAACTCTTCTAAGATAAAAACTGCTCTTGCCTCCAAAAAAATTGAGTTAATTTGTTTCTCCTCATTTCAGTTTAGGAACTGATTCCAGCTCTAAATGTGTTTCCAGTTCCCTTAAAGTAGTGATTCTCAGCCTTCCTAATGCTATGATATTTTAATTTAATTCCTCATATTGTAGTGACCCTCCATGTATAATAAATACTTTTGGCTACTACTTCAAACTGTAATTTTGGTATTTTTATGAATTGTAATGTAAACATCTGGTATGTAGCATATCTGATATATAACCCCCAAAGGGGTCACAACCCACAGGTTGAGAGCCACTGCCTTAGAGCCAGAGTCGAACTCCATCACAGAAGTTAGTGTGTTCATTCCTGTGTCTCAGGAAATTGAACACTGACACCAAAACTCAAGAGATATCAAACAGGACGTGATTGCCCTTGTTATCTTCCATGCACGTTTGGTAAGAGGCCCAGAGTAGTATCAACCTACCATCTGATAGGCCTGGAATGGTTGAATTCTGAGCTGGTGTACTCATTCCAGCTTGCTCTGTTTTTCACAAAGCTATGACTATTTTGATTTGTTCATGTCCCTTTGAGTTTCTTCTGTTCTGTTGAATGCCATAGTGCTCTGTGAAAAAAAAGTTGTATTTGAAAGTGATGTATTACAGGTTTTATCCCCAGGAATTAGAAACAGGGAACTCAATCCTGAACATTGTCCTCTGACTTATAGATAGGTATCTAGGTACCTTCCACTTATCATCTATTATATATACACATATGTCTAAACGTTTTATGTGGCTAAGATAAACTCTTCTAGGCACTATCTAGTTTACTCATTCTTCAAATCTTGGATCAAGCCTCCCTTTCCTGAAAGAAGCCACTTACTCCAGTAACTTTGCTGCACCATCAGCCATCAAATTATGTCACTTTGCACCACCAGAAGTGAGATTCACATTACATGCTAGATATGTGGTCAATACCAGCAACATTTATTCAGTGAGTGCAATTGAGCAAAGCTAGAATCACAGACACTAGCTTTCCAGAGTTTACAGCCTTAATTCACATAAATTCTTGTTGGCTTCTCTAAAAGACATTAACAGTTCACCATAAAACAGACATCAGTGTTTACAGGTTACTTGCTTGAAGCTATCTATAATCTAGAGCTGCCTAAATTATTTTATCCATTTTTTGGGGGGTTAAGCATTTAATTTAAGGGCAAGAAGACCTGATTTTGGATGGCAGCACTCACTTGGGAATCCAAGCATGGTTGTATGTAGTTGTGAGACTAATAGTAGGACAAGTATGTCTCCAGCTACTCTAGCCAGTTGGTTAGCTCCAGGTTCAGTAACATCCATTTCTGGCCTTCATGTTCGTATAAAGACACACTTATAATTCTCAGGCACACATTAATACATTCAACATAAAAACACCTTTTTTAATGTAACTAGGAAACAAAAGGATTACTTATGACTATGTTATTTACATTATTTTGTAGATTTATATATTTTATACATATTGTATTATTCTATATATTATATTATACATTTATTATATTATGATGGTATATAACATTACATTATTTGTTATTAATTATTTATTTTTCTTTATTATTGTATTTATTCTTTAGTATTCAGTATTCCAAATACAATTTTGCCAAGCAACTTTAGAACTCTGAAGCCACAGACATTTCTTAGAAGTGAGCTTTGCCTCTAATTGACTCAGCATGTGTATGTGTGTCTATGCATTTGTGTTTTGTGCCTTTGTCATTTTCTCCAAAACGACCCTGTGTACTGACACCATTAAAGTAGCCATACAGATCCCCATGTTAAGAAATCCCTAACATAAGAGGATGATGCTCTTTAAAGGTAGATCCATGGAAAACATTTATTATGTTTCTGAAACTGTGGTTTCTTTTGTTTCAAATCACATATGCTGGAATGTTACAAATTTTCTGAAAGTTTAAAAATGGAAGAACAATTTATGCAGTTTAAGTACATATGCCACCAAATGTAGGTAAACATCCAGTTCCAGAACATTAAATATATGAAAGTTGTTGTATGGCCATTATGACCTGACACCTCCTTAACTCTTCTCAGCTTACAAAACTGAAACTCTGTGCCCATCAACCAGGAACTGCCAGCCATACCTCCCTCTTTCCAATCCTTGAAACCACTATTTTAGTTTCTCCCCATGTGAGTTTCAACTATTTTGATTGCCTCATATAAAGGTATTTATACAACATCTGACATTCGTGAATTAGTTTTTTGATCATGACATTCTTTTTTTTTTTTTTTTGGTTCTTTTTTTCGGAGCTGGGGACCGAACCCAGGGTCTTGTGCTTCCTAGGTAAGCGCTCTACCACTGAGCTAAATCCCCAGCCCCTTGATCATGACATTCTTAAAGCTTTTCACAATGTCACAAGTACGATCACAAGAGTCAGAATGTCCTTTGATTAAACGGTGCTTTATGATATGCAACGTATTATATTTACTCATCAGCTCTACTGGTGGATGCTCTAGTGATTTCCACGTGTAGCTATTGTGGAATCTGGTGATCTAAATGTGACCACACCAATATCTGTTCAAGACCCTGTCGGCAGTACTTCTGAGTATAGATCCAGAAGTGGGATACTACAGTATATGATAATTATACTTGGGGTATTTTTGAGAAGCCACCATTGTATTCTCACTAACTATATATCTTTATCAGGCCTTGTTTCTTTCTGTGAGTTTGTTCTTCATATAGGAGGTATCTTAATGTGCTGGAGATAATATCTTCATGATCATTTTTGTATGCATACATATAAATGTAAATTTATTTTTAAATGATGCATATAAGCTAGTATATATTTGTGTGATACCATGTTTCTATATGTGCCTATGCTGCAGAATGTTGAAACTAATATAACTATATTCTCAGTTATTATTTTTTCTTGATGAACATGTTGAATGTCTTCCCCAGTTGCTTTCCAGCTTTTTCATTGAGACAAGATATCTCAGTTGAACCCTCATCCCCTCAGAAAAGTTTATGTACCTAGCTTCTTCTAGGAATCTCTTGTCTCTACCCTTTGAGCACAAAAAACAGTGTGACACAAAGGAGACAGCTTTTTTTTTCTTTCTTTTTTTTTTTTTATTAACTTGGGTATTTCTTATATACATTTCAAGTGTTATTCCCTTTCCCGGTTTCCGGGCAAACATCCCCCTCCCCACTCCCCTTCCTTATGGGTGTCCCCCTCCCAACCCTCCTCCCATTGCCGCCCTCCCCCCATAGTCTAGTTCACTGGGGGTTCAGTCTTAGCAGGACCCAGGGCTTCCCCTTCCACTGGTGCTCTTACTAGGATATTCATTGCTACCTATGGGGTCAGAGTCCAGGGTCAGTCCATGTATAGTCTTTAGGTAGTGGCTTAGTCCCTGGAAGCTCTGGTTGCTTGACATTGTTGTACTTTTGGGGTCTCGAGCCCCTTCAAGCTCTTCCAGTTCTTTCTCTGATTCCTTGTGAGGGCGATCTGGCTGCGACATCTGTCACCCCATTGATCGCCAGGGTTGATTCGGCTGATCTGGCTGGCTAGGCGGGTGTCCCCTTCCTCCCTCACCGCTCCATGTGCGTCCCTCCCGAAGCTGCGCGCTCGGTCGAAGAGGAAGACCTTCCCCGAATAGAGGAGGACCGGTCTTCGGTCAAGGGTATACGAGTAGCTGCGCTCCCCTGCTAGAACCTCCAAACAAGCTCTCGAGACAGCTTTTTAGAATGAAACTGAGTACAGGTTTGGAGCAACAGGCTGAGATCTGTGTTAGTTAGGTTTTCTATTGCTGCACAATTTTTATCAATATTCAATACTTATCCCTAAAATCGACTTAAAATCCCCATTAAAGAAACTTTGCAGAAAACAGAGACCATAATAGAAAACTAGAAAAGATAAAAACATGGAGAACAATTGATTATGTGATGCCCCTCCCCAGCTGATAATCTATAAGTGTGCCTAAGACTCAGAAGGGGATGCAGTAATGATTTTAAGAGCCAAAGGAAGAGGAAGTCTATATAGAGAGAGATAGTGTCTCCTAGAAATGACAGAAAAACTTCATCCGTGATAGTTCAATAGAATGGCTACATAAACAAAATCTCAACGAAGAGTACCACCATAGACATGCTAATACAGTAGGGAGAACTGCGTTAGGCCCTAAGCACAGACAAAGAATTATAGGCAACTGAGAAATGCTAAGAGTGGAAGAAATAGCCCTATCTGGGCAAGAGTTCCTCCAATTGGTTGTTCAATACCAAGTGTGCAACCATGAGCCGATACATACAAGCATTGCATGTGTTTAAAGATGAAAACAATGAGGTGTTAAGTAGTTTAGAGCCTGTACATATTCCATATCCAACTTGGGACAGAACTAGGAAAAGATCCTGATGGACTAACCTCAGGTCACGGTTCACAGCTGAGGATATCATCTAAACAAACACTGTTACGCAAATAAAGAAAGTCAGTATATTTAAAGACAAATAATTTCACTGATTGTGAGAAAGAAACAAAGAAAAGGACCCTCTGATCATAAAAATATTTAATGATACTGGAAGGATTCATGCCAGATATCTGTCTTAGAGATTTATTGCTATGAAGGAACAACATGACAATGACAAATCTTATGAAGGAAAAAACTGGGGCTGGCTTACAGTTCAGAGGTTTAGTCCATTGTCATCGTGGCAGGAAATATGGAGGTGTGCAGTCAGAGATGGTGCTGAAGAAGGAGGCAAGAGTTCCCCATCTAGAACAGCATACAACAGAAAGTGACTTGTTTTGAGTTTCTGAGACCTCAAAGCCTACCCCATAGTGACACATCCTCCAACAAAGCCATATCTATTTCCCACCTCCTAATACTGCCACTCCCTATGGCCAAGCGCTTAAACACATGAGTCTAAGAGGGCCCTTCCTATTCAAACTACTACATTTCACCCTCTGACCCTCAGATATGATATGGCTTCTCAAAATGCAGAAATTCATTTAGTCCAACTTCAAAAGTTCCTAAAGTCTTTAACAGTCTCAACATTGTTTAAAATTCCAAAGGTTAAAAGTGTCTTTTGAGATTCATGAAATCTATTAACTGTAATCCTTTATAAAATCAAAATGAAAAACCAAATCACATTCAGGGCAATCTCCCACCTCAGTGTCTACATGTCTGATATCAAAACACTCTTCAAATCTCCAACTCCTTTCAGTTTTGTTGACTACAACACACTTCTTTCTCTTGGGCTTTTTCTAGTCCCTGTTAGTATCTGACCTCAGTGGGAAATTTCCATGTCTCTGGCATGTTTAATATCTTTGAGTCTCCAAGGCAATCTATGATTCACCTTCACAGCTTCACAAATTGGCCTCTCTAATTCTTCATGCAGGACACATGACCCCTGACACACGCCTGTCTTCAGCAGCTTTTCTCAGTCATGGAGGGAGATTCTACAACCCATATCTTCTATCCTTGACTATAAAGCCAGAAACATGTCACTGAAGCTATCATGTCCTGCTGCTTGCTGGAGCTGGAACATGGCCCCACGTTCAATGACATCTTTACAAGTTTTCTGTTTTCAATGGCTGTCTTCACTGACTAAGCTTGACTGTCCTGAAACTTGATCTGTAGACCAGGTGCTTCTAGAATGTAGAGAGAGAGACACACTTACCTGTGTCTTCAGAGTGTTATGATTAGAGGCTGTACCACCACATATGAACCTAAGCTGTTTTTTAATTTCTTTCACAATGGAAGATTAGCTTGGTGCAGTCTTGTGCTGAGGTCAACACTATCTTTTTCCATTTAATAGTGGGCTTATCTTTAACAAGTTTAGCTTCTTATACATAGCACTTAGCTCTACTCTACTTCCTGCTGCCCATTTTCTCCTTGAATTGTACATTTCGTATTCTTCCTTGTTCACCTTTCTCCTTTTCATTGTAGATAGATCTTTATAAGAGGTAAACACTAATGACCAAACAACAGAATCAATACAAGGATGTTCTGAGATTTTTCCTGCCAATGCACTTACTTCTATATTTTAGCTCAGGCAGACTTTTTAGACAAGAGGAAAAAAAGATAAATTATTTGCCAAAATATCAAAAGTCTCTAGAAGCCACGTATTAAAATATTTCCTCTCTGAAATCTCTTGAGCCAGGCTCTCTTAGTTAAAGTGACCCTTAGTACCACTGCCTTCCATGTTTCTAGAAGGATGGTCCAGTAAGCGTCACTTAAAGAATTCAACTGCTTTTCTACTCTAAAGCCCCAAAGTTCACATTCTTCCAAACAAAATCAAGGTCAGACATATCATAGAAATAAACTACTCCTGGTACCAATTTCTGCCTTATGATTTCTATTGCTGTAAAGAGACACTATGACCATGCTGACTCTTATAAACAAAACATTTCATTGTGGCTAGCTTACAGTTCAGAGGTTTAATCCACTAGAATCATGGCAGGAAACATAGTGGCATGGAGGTAGACATGGTGCTAGAAAAGGGGTGAGAGTTCTGCATCTGGATCGGCAGGTAGCAATAAGTGACTGTCTTGAGCTTCTGAGACATCAAAGCTCACCCTCTAGTGATACTCCACTAACAAAGCCAATCTACTCCAACAAGACCACACCTCCTAATAGTGTAACTTGCTACAGCCAAGCACTAGAGCACAAGAGTCTATGGGGGGGACATTCCTGTTCATACAATGTATATATACCTAAACTATATAAATATGTGTGATGATTTGACTATGCTTGGCCTATGGGAAATGGCACTATTAGGAGGTGTGGCCTTGTTGGTGGAAGGCATCACTGTGTGAGAAGGTATTCAGGTCCTATGGTCAAGCTCCACCTAGTATGGGAGAGTCTCTCCTGGCTGCCTGTGGGAAGACAAGTCTCTTCTTGACTTCCTTTATATCAAGGTGTAAGCTCTTGGCTCCTCCAGCACTATGACTGTCCGTATTAGGTCATGTGTCACACTATGATGGTAATAGACTGAACCTCTGAAACTGTGAGCCATCCCCAATTAAATTTTGTCCTTTTTTAAGAATTGCCATGGTTGTGTTGTCTCTTCAAAGCAATAAAACCTTAAGACAATTTGCATGAACAGATTGATCTTATTAAATTTTCTATATGCATTTATTTTTCCACATTGTTATCCTTCCACAAGATAAGGCAATCCATGGTGCTTTATATCTTTTAGTTAAACATTGCCTCACTGGCTTGACCTCTACTGACATTAAAAAGTCAATGGACATAAGAATAAGATGAAGTCAAATGAATGCATCACCGGTAAGGCAAAGTAGTGTGCTACAAAATAAGAAAGTCTTTGTAGAAAGTTGAGGTACAGTCTGGTTACTAAACTGAGTGTCCCTATTCACCTTTGGGTATTTAACAATAGTTTTATAATAGTTACTATCAGAGGTAAGGCAAAAATACTCAGCCATAATTTTGATGGGTGAGAACTGTAATAGAAACAGAAGTTTACTGCTTTCAGGGGTTAAATGTATCTGTTCAAAAAGGATATAATTAGGATTTTAGCACCTAAAACTATAGAATGTGAGTTTATTGGAAAATGCATCCCTTACAGTGATATACATAGATAATATGTGTGGGTCTAACTTAATCTGGGTGATGCCTTTTTAGAAAGGAAAACTTGTTCTCAGACACTTCCTACCTACGGGAGGAATCTCCTGTTCATTCCTCTCTACAAAGGTGGTATGTCTAAAGTGTATCCTTCCTTCACAGCCTCAGAAGGCATTAACTTTGACTTCAAATTTCTGTCCTTAGCATATGAGATTTAAAATTTGTTTATGTAAACCATCCAATCTGTGAATTCTTGTGACAACAGCCAACAAAACTAATTTAGGCTCAGCCATTCACTAGTACTCCTTTTTCCTTTTCTCCATCATCTGTTAGTAGCTCGCTTTTAATGTAGCCTGTGAGGTGCATAGCCCTAGGGCAGTACCTAACATATGCAGAAGAAGTAAAAAGTCCAGTCCTTTTTGCCCAAGAAATTTTTGGTATAAATGGAGCTAAAGGTTGGACTCCTAGAGAATACAGAGTAACAACACAGGACAATATTTAACAATGTATATGAGGTTAAACTTCACCTGTACACATGGAAGCCAAGTAATTCAGAAGTAGCCCTTTTGTGGCAGACTTTCTCTCACACATTTGTTGGGATACAATTTGATTCACATACTATAAAATTAGCCCTCTCAAAATAAAGGGGTCAATTATTTATAGTATATTCACAGTGTTGGGTAACTGTCAACCATAGTTTCAGAATGTATCAATCACTACAAAAGGAACCCCTGCCATTTATAGTGACTGTCCTGTCCATTAGTCTACTTAATATCTGTATGGATTGACTTCAGTGTTTCATATAGATGGATCTAATAAGATGATCTTTCATGTCTAACTTTTCATAAAATGTTTTTAAGGTTCATCTGTATTCTCATGTTAGCATGTTTCTCCTTTTTCCTACTGAAGGGGATGTAGATGTCTACCCACAAAATTTTAGAGGTTTTGGCCAAGCTTTTGAATTAAATTGACAGAGAAAACCGACAATCTTACAAATTGACACATTCTTTCTATGTGTACAAGGACCCTTATTTATAAGGAAATAAAGATTTCTCACAAATTGGACAAGTTTATGCCAATGGAAGTGATGTCTCAGAGGGCCACCTATGGGTTTAGAATTCTAGAGACATTTTATTAAAATAAAGCAAGAGTTCATTTGCTTTATTTCATTTTACTTTAACTATAGTTCCCACTGAAGTACTCTCAGATATTGGGTCCTCTTGGTTCTAAGGTACAAAATATATCAACTTTCACCGTGGCACACAGTTCCATTAAATCTTCACACACAGAAAAAGAAGAATATCCTCTAGTTACTATGATGATGCTGGCAGTTCTTGGGTTCTGATGTGAAAATGTCTCAGATGTTCACTGTAGTCTGTTATCAGGGTGACAGAGAGTAGAGAAAGAATCTCAGAGAAGAGAGGAGATTTTTGAAGGAGCAGTATTATCAGAGAGAGAAGGATTTCCAATACACAGAGAAGAAGCATGAACCAAAGTTACAGATGTAGGGATGAATCTGGACTTGTCAGCATTTGACTACTATTTAATTTTCATAAAATAGGAAGAACATTATTGAATAGACTTCATTATGAGCCAGTTACAGACTATAAAGCAGACTCATTTACATGAAAGCCCATGGTCTAGATGGCTACAAAGATGTCTTAGATGTCTAAGTTGACTACAGATATAGGTTTAATAAGAAAAGAAGTTCACAAAGACAGGTGCCCATGTGGTGCTTTGGAACTATTTCTGCCTATAACTGAGCTGGATCTCCTGTTGGAGCCATATCTAGTTGTTCATACCTGGTAATTCAAAGAAGGGGACAGGGTTTCTCCTACAGCTAACATAGTAGAGCTCAGATCAGTTTACTACTGGCACTCTGTAATTCACTGACTGGGCCAAGCAAACATGGAGCGATGCAATCTAATTACCTGGCAAGACTCACTGGATAGGAGGGGCCTCTACTTCCTGTCACCTGTCAGGGAGGTGTTAGCTTCCAATCCAAGTGGAAGCAGTTTCTTATAGTGAAAGGAGCATTTCTGCCCACAATGATGAATAATGCTAAGGTCAATAAATATGTTAAATTTATCAACAGAGTAATTGTATATTAAAATGAGCACTCCGTATTTCTATGTAGTGGAGGAACTACATATATTAATTTTTCCATGATTTATTTATTCACTTTACATCCCTATTGCAGCCCCCCCTCTCCTTCCAGTCCTGCTCTACTCCAGTGAGAAGGAGCCCCCTGCCCTGGAAACAAACCCATGTTACAATCTACAGACTCATATTATTTTTAAAAGAAAAGTGGATAAAATTTACATGCATGCCTGTGGGGGTTTTTTTTAAAGCTTTTCCTTTACATTTATGGTTAAATGTTTATTACATTTTGTCTCCCCACCCGTGTGTGTGTGTGTGATGCTTATGGAGAGCAGAGGAAAAACTCATAGAAATCATTTCTCTCCTTCCACTAAAAACCAGGTCCCAGAAATGAGACTAAGGTCCCCAGACTTGTTGGCATGTGCCTTACTTCCTGAGACATCCCTTGGATGCAAGATTTCTTTTTTAAAAAAACAATGGAGTTCATGTCTTTTCCAAAGCACTCATAAGAGCACTGTAGCCACAGTTACCTGGGAATACCAGCAAGAGATTGGGCCTGTTCACCATTTCATCATTCATAGGGGTGGAGCTTATGATGCTCCACCTCTCACTGAAGATCTATTGGCAGTGAGTGGTTGCTGGTAGGGCCTGTCTTTTTCTTGCGTAGTCAACAAGAAGTTTCTCATGTTTCAATAACTAATTGACCTGCTCATAATTATATAAACAACTTTAATTGAAGTCAGTGGACCCTTGCCTAAATGCACACGCAGACACACACATACACACACACACCACACACACACACACACACACACACACACACACACACACTTCTTTTAAGATGTGCAAACTGGACTGTGGGCTATAAACTCTTAACTACCTGCATGTAGAGTTTGGAGGGAAAATTCTATGATCCATTTTGCGCGTATATTAAAAAATAAATGAGTGTACTTTAAAGGAATCAGTTTTTAACAAGGATGGTGAGCAAGGGGAACATTTCTTCATTGCTGGTGGGAATGCAAACATGTACATACCACTTTGGAAATCAATTTGGTGGTTTCTCAGAAAACTGGGAATAGTTCTACTTCAAGATCCAGCTATTCCACTCCTGGGTGCATACCCAAAAGATGCTCCAACAGCTTACAAGGACACTTGCTCAACTATGTTCATAGTAACTTTACTTGTAATAGCTAGAAACTGGAAACAATAGATGTCCCTCAACTGAAGAATGGATAAAGAAAATGTGGTTACATTTACAAAAAGGAATACTATTCAGCTATTAAAACCAAGGACATCATGAATTTTGCAGGCAATTGAGTGGGACTTGAGAATATCTTCCTGAGTGAGATAACCCAGTACCCAAAAGACATCTATGGTATGTATTCACTTACAAGTAGATTTCAGTTATAAAATACAGGTACTGTGCTACACTCCACAGACCCAAAGAAACTGAACAAAAAGGAAGGCCCAACTGAAGAAGTTTGATTCTCACTAGAAGGGGGAATAAAATACTCATAAGAGGCAGATGGAGACCTTTTATGGCAGATTTGAGAGGGAGAAGGGATGGAGGGGGAATGGGAGATTCAGGATCGGGTGTGGGGAAAGAGAGGAGAGATGGCTAGAGGTCTTGAAAATTTATAAAAATCTGCAACTGACGAGATGAGTAGGTAGAGGGGGATCTCCACATGGAGACAGAGGCCTTTGTTAAGGTTGGTGCCTAAGAATCAATAGGGGTGATCTTAACTGTGAACAATAACACTGAGATATGGAGCTTGAAGAGACTACCTCCTGTAGTCAGGCAGAAACTCTGTAGAGATATCAATACACCTGCAAAACGTTCAACTCAAAATTTATTCTGTCTATAGAAAATGCAAACATGGAGGATGGGGAAGAGACTGAGAGAATGGCCAACCAATAACCGGCCCAACTTGAGCTGCTCTGTCTGGTCTCAGTGGGAGAGGAAGCACCTAGCCTCTCAGAGACTTGTGCCAGAGTTGGGGGTTATTCAGCTACTCAAAGAAGAGAAGAGGGGATGGGGAATGGACTATGGGAGGGGGTGACCAGGTAGGGGACAGTCAGTGGGATGTAAAGTGAATAATTAAAAACTAAAATTTAATTAAAAAGAAAAGGAATCAGCCTTATTGTTTGATTTCCTTCACACCAAAACATTTGAATCTCATGAAAAGCATTCACAATTGTTTCTCTATCATTGTATCCATCTGAGTATTGCTCCCTGCAGGAGGATGCCATCTGAGGATCTAGACAGCTGTTCAGTGTGTGTGTGTGTGTGTGTGTGTGTGTGTGTGTGTGTGTGTGTGTTTTAGATTGTGTATTTTTCTTTGAGAATCTCATCAAGAAATATTATAAGTGGGAGCACCAGCTAGCAAAGTGACAAGTTGAAATAAAGTCAGACCCTTTTTGGAGCTTTCTTCCCTTAGCATATTTGTCTCACCAGCTTTGTTCTTTAATCAAGGCTAAATAAAAAGGCCTGTTGAGTGAACCCAGTAAGACATAGTAGATCAAAAAGACCTGACTCCTTCTGAAGTTTGGTTTGTGGGCACAGCTTTATTGGCAAGTGGGGGAAATGGTTCTTCAGTTATGAATCTGTCCACTTGATTAAAAATATGCTTTAATTAAGTCTTCTGCAAAGGAGGCAGATGTTACTCTCATGCTAAGGGATCAGCAGTATATATTGGGAATGGTGGGAAAATAATGAATTCAAGTACAAAGCAAAATTGCTAACCGTGCTGTGAATGGAGACACATGCAGCAATTGGTAGGAACAAATGAATGTAAGATTTCCCTTCTTTTCCCTCCCCTTCTGTTTCTCGCATTTCGTCTCTTAGTCCTTGCTCCTTCTCCTCCTCCTTTCCCTATATTCCTGTACTTTTACATTTTCAAAAGTATGACAGAGTCTTAATAAGCTTTTTTATCTTGAATTCACTGTGTATGAGAAGCAAACTTTCAACCTGTAGTCTTGCTGCCACGGCCTCCTGAATAGCAAAGATTACAGGTGTTGGCCATCATACCCAGTGTCTTAGGGAAAGACCATTGGAGATTTTTTTTTAATTGTCAACAAACCAGTCTTAGTTTTTTAGAAGTACCTGCCCATCAAACTTAGTGTCTGTTCTCTTAACAAATGACGGTTCAATGGTCAGATTCTTATAGTTGGAGATTCTGAAAACCTTAGCTTAAAACATTTTTCCATTTGTAGCTTTCTCTTCAGTCCAGGTTCTGTGAACAGAATATCCACATTAACAAGTTTGAGGAAAACTCTGGCTGCTTTCAAGCTTGCTGGAGTAGTGAGAAAGACAAATTGTGTTTAAAATAATAGTAGGATAGACACCGAACAACTAAGCCATCGAATTACTATTTTTAACTCTCTCACTCACACACTGTTCCCTCTCGAAATGTAAAATCTCTTCATAATTGTCCTTCCACATATGTACATTTTCCTCTCCAAAAATGGGTTTTGCACCAATTCTAGTTGTTCCAGTGTGGATAACTACTGCCCTCAATGAGGGGTAAACTCAGTCTCTGCAAGCTCATCCCTGCCTCTAAGCAGTGACCCCACACAGTCGGACCAAGCTTTTCTGATTTGCAAAACATGGGGAAACCTAATGCTGGAGTGAATTCTCATCCGTTACATAGAATTTATTTGTACTGGGTCCTAGAGATGGAAGAATGCAAGAGATAAAATCCTTTTCATTCTACAGAAAGTTTAATTAAGAATAAAAAATTATTCAGGTTTGCTGGTGTATTTCTTTGGATTATATTACTTATTTCATTGTTTACTACCAGGAAAAAAGGGAACTTCATTAATTGATAAAGCTAGCGGACAAAACACCATGCCTCATTATGACATTTCATACATACATGTTAGCGTAGGATTTTTTTTATTGGTTCCTCTGTCTAATTGCCTTTCTTTCTCTTATACCTCTCTTCTGGCTCCATACCTATCTTTAAATAATCTCTTTTTTGTGATTCATTTTCGTTTTAATTTCATTCTTCATCTGTTGAGTTCCTAACCTTCAAGGAGTGTGTGTGTCTGTATGTATGTGTGTGTGTGTGTGTGTGTGTGTGTGTGTGTGTCTGTGTGTGTGGTGTAATATTATATAAAATATATAGTCATATATAACCTACATATGATTGAAAATGAGAGGCATTTGTCTTTCTGAGCATGGCCTTTTCATTTCTCCTTATGGTTGACTAAAACATGAAATTTCATTGTGCATATCTACCACATTGTCTTTATCAACTCATTAGTTAATGTAAGTCAAGTGTGGTTTCCTCTTCTGGCTATCATGAGTGCTGTGGTAATAAACATGGGTATGCAAATATCTCTGTAGTACATTAACTTGTAGTTGTTGACATATTTGCAGGAATGGCACAACTTGCTTCTATACCTGTAGCTTCCTCAGCCTCCTCAACATTTGAATTCCATAGTGACTACAATAACTTACATTCCCAACAGCAAATATCATGGTTCCTCTTCTCCTTTATCTATACCAACTTGTATTGTTTTTTTGTGAAAACTGAACTTTGAACTTAGAAGAGATTGAACAAGATAATACAGATGGAAAAATCTCATGATTTGAGAACCAGGACTTAAAGTAGGGGTTCTTGGGTACAAAGCATTTGCAATGAAACCAAACCAAACAACAACAAAAAAAAAAACAAAAACAAAAACAAAACAAACAAACAAACAAAAACAAAACAAAACAAAAAAAACCCTGAAGCTGATTATGGTATCTGGGGGAGTTAAGTTGATCTGTTTCCAAGTTCATGTCAATCATGCCTAGCTCCACTTAAAGGCTGTGTCAGGAGACACATTCCTCTGGATAGGACTCCTCTCACAGTATCTTTGCATTGTGCCTCCTTAATGTGCTAGACTAATTTTTTTGAGACCCCAGATGTGCCCTTGTTTTTTCTCCCATCCTTTTGGGAGTGTCACATCTACATTGCAGTCTGCAAGTCTCTCTCTACTCTCTCACTGTCTCCTTTAACCTTACGAGCATTTCCTTAATAAATCTCTTACCTTGTTAACCCTATATTGATGTCTGGCTTTTGGATGGCAGAATACAACACACTCAGCAAGGTAATGTCATGTGAGAATTTTCGTGCAGTTGGACCTTGCCACAGCACACCCTGATTCATTTTGCCATATACCCTATATAATTTTTGGTCCATTAAACCTCATTTCTGCTGTGAACCCAGGCTGAGACAGTCCACACTGGAGATGATTGCACTGTAGGCAGAGGAAAGATACAGCTGAGCATGGCAGCAGCTGTTTGCAGAAGGAGATAAAAGCAGATCCTTGGGGAGAGCTTGAACTAGGAAAATCAGCCAGATGTGATGTTGAGATGTTGGTACTTGTGTTCCAAGTATTTCCCCTTTATTTCCCATGTTCTGAACCAGAAGAACAAGGGTGCCAAACATCAAGGTGTCTGTCACATGGAAGGACTGGGGATAAGAAATCAAGAAAATTAGAATGAAAAATGACAAAACCAATAACTGGGACCAGGAGCTCTAGCATAAGCTGATGACTTATGCCAAGCGAAGTTATTAAGAAGCACAGCATCTAATATACTATTTGCAGGGGTGGGACTTGGGGGACAACTGCCAAAGTCAATAGACTGTTACATCAGACAATGTTGTCAAAGAGAACACAGAATGCCTTAGACACAGCTGCTTTGGGACTGATAACCACAGCCCAGGGGGGAAGAGGCAGGCCCCCAGAAACCACAACCTTGACTTCTGTAAGGCACCATTATTACACAGACCTTTTCAAATCTGTTCCTGGACAAGGAAACAGAAGTAAAGTTCCATTTGTCCTTTCACGGGGACCTCTGAACATCTTAAGTTGGTCTGCCTTCTCATGCTCCTGTTCTCTGTGAGTGAAATAAGGGTGTGGTGGGGCCAGAATTTGTAGCAAAGGACCTAGGTTCAAGGTTGGGGTCCGCTATTTATTAGTAAGAGGAAAGAAGATAAGTCAAGTGAAGGAATTAAGCACTTAAGGGCTGGGGATCTGAAAGGCATTTGTGACAGAGCTCACTATGTGACAAAGCTCTGGATTGGGTAGAATGGTCATCCCTGCAGGAATCCCAGAGCCTCTGTTGACTGAAGCACAGACTGAAGAGTTTAGAGCAGCTAAGGTAAGAATAGAAAGGGGGCAGGGTAAGCATATGTAGGGACTGGAGCATGTGTTCTCATTCCTGAAAAACATGTGTGATTTGTATTCTGGCCATTGTAACAATTCCAGATAATTACAGTCAGGTGTGAAGGAGGAAACCAAAAAGCTCTTAGCACCACTTACTTGGACAGGTCATTTAGGCTCAAGTGAAAGCAGCTAGGAAAGATGAGTATGGGCGCTGGGATACCATTTACAAAGCAATGGCAAAGAAAGATGTTGGCATCACTTCGGATAACAGGAAATGATGGGAAGAAATCCTGTATTGACTTAGGTGTCGGTGTCCGGTTGGGCACAGAAACAACAAGACAAATTCTGAGATTTATAATGGGGGCAAGACCTGTTGCACTGTATGTTGTGCTGTGCCTTTCAATAATACATCAAATGCTTCTCTATAAAGAATAGATTCCAGCATAAGAAGCTAGAGGCTTGCATCCCATATACCCTGGAAAGAAGAGAAATTGTAATTTAGCTCACCTAACAGATCTGGCAGAGAAGGAAGGAGCAGGTGTGTGCCCCTGATCAGAAGTGATATTTTGGCAAGGGAAGACATTAAACTAGGGCTCCAGATCCATCTTGCTGACCTTGTACAATATGTTCTCCTGAGCAGAGGGGAAGAAATAAGGTCATTGGATAAAGGCCAGAGATGATGTCACAAAAAATTTTCTTCCAATACTACTTCCACTCTTGCTGACAATGATCAGAAAACAAATTTCAAAAGCAGAGAACTATTTCTATTTTATCACGTTCTTAGGAAGAAAACCAGGCTAAGCCACAAGCCTATATCTTATCTTCTGAAGCCCTACTGTGTGATGCAGTTACTGTTAATTTAGAGCTCGAGCATTTCTTGACAGACAAACATTAATCTAATCATCACAGAAATAATTGCACACTGATTGGTCCTAGAAAGAGAAGCTTTATCACACTGTGACCATATCTAAGGAAGTTCTTGACTTGATAAGATCAGAAATTCAAGGCCTGAAGTTGTCAGTGATTTAATGGAAGGTTAGAGAGTACCTTAGGGAAAAATGTTTGATCAGGAGAGAACAACCTAAGACCACATGGGATGTTTTATTAGGATTTGCTTTTCTAATATATTTCCCATTGCTGAATGTGATGCTTTCAGTATCAGGTTGACCCAGTAAGAGTAGAATAGAACCACAGAGAGCTGTAAGCGAATGACAGTGTAAGGTCCAGCCTTCACAGTCTGCCAGATGTCTGTTTCACCAAGTGTGCCCAGGCCATCCTTGAACTTCAAGTCCTTGTGACTCATCCTTCTGAGTCTGGGAGCTTAGGTACTTTGATGCACTACTGCTTAGTATCTTAAAGGACACAGTGGGACTTATGTATATATTAGTAGCAAATGCAGGCCATTATGTAGCCTTGGATAAGCAATTTTGAGAGGATGGCCATGACTGCCTCTGTATCTGTGAACATCAGGCTTCTAGCAGATTTTGGAGCTATAGTTGGCGTTTTAAAAAATGTTAGTAAATATTGCTGAGGTGATCTGAATGACAAATCTTTCCTGCAGGCAGGTATTTGTGCAACTGGTCACTCACTTGGTGGTAATATTTAGAGAACTTGCTGGATGAAGTATGTCATTGGGGGGGTGAGAGAGAGCCTCTTGTCACTTCTAGTTCACTCTCTGCTTTGTGGTTGTAGGTGTTGTGAGCTTTCAGCTTCCTGCTTCTGACCTGCCACTTTCTGATGTGCCTCCTCTCCATGATCATCTGTCCAGAACTGTAAGCCCAGATAAGCTCTTCCTTCTGTAAGTTGCTCGTCATGGCAGTATTTTTATCACAGCAGTAGCAGTGCAACTGATACAATTGGTATTTTGAATTTTTATTGCTACTTTAGCACTTATGAGATTAGCTGGGAAATAGAACTTCTTAGCTTACTTGAAAGTCACTTCTCAAGTCTGTTCTCTTTGTGAGGTTATAAACAGCAAGTATTCTCATCATGAATTATTCATTCAGTATATCTATCCAGGTCTTGACATACTATAGATAGTATGCAGGCATGTGCATACAATATAACAGCAGAGATAGAATACAGATGAGTTCAATAAAGCCAGGTAATTTTTTTCCTTACAAGGAAATCAAAATGTGTGTGTGTGTGTGTGTGCGTGCGTGCGTGTGCGTGTGTGTGTGTGTGTGTGTGTGTGTGTATACATGTAAAATAGGCCAGAGGGCAATGTTGGGTGTCTTTGTTGACTGATCCCATTGAGATAGGAGTTCTCACTTAAACCTAGAACTCACTGATTGGCTATACAGGCTGGAGAGTGAACCACTGGGATCCTTCTGTCTCCATCCCACAATACTAGAGTTACAAATCTATGCTGCCATGTCTGACTTCTGTGTAAATATTGAAAATTTAAACTCAAATGTATTACCCACTGAGCCAGTCCCTCAGAAGAGAATTTTTAAAATTAGACATAGTTTTAACTTTGTGTGGCCCTGGTATGCTTGAATTTAGGTTACTATTGCTTAATTAAATAAGATGAATCATTTAGCAGCATTGCTCCAATTCTCATTACCACAGTATGAAAACTGTGGCTGATTGTAGCTTCATGGTAGCTCTTCATTCCCGAACACACACACACACACCACCACCACCACCACCACCACCACCACCAACAACAACAACAACAACACAACAAATCAAAACAAAAAAAAAGATGTAAAATATAATCAGAGAAAACCATATCACCCTTTCAAAATCTATAGGCCTTTTGTCATCACTGAAAGCTGTCCAGGAGTATCTGACATTCTGTTCTTCTGCTTTTCTTTCGTTTGTTTGTTTGTTTTTGGTTGTTGTTATTGTATTTTTTTATTTCATTTGGAAGACAATAAAGCATGTTCCCAAGGACTCGGCTTGGAAAGAGGTTTTGAGGAAAGGATATTTGAGAGTGGAGAAACAAATGACCTAAAATCAAACCATGGGATACAAGCTGATGGCCTATGTTCTGCTCAAGATGGCTTTCCAGATAGCTCTCTGCTTGAGACAGTTTTCTCATGCAATTCTAAACTCTCTGAATAGTTCATCTCTTAACTAATTTAAGCTTATCACTGACTAGCTTACAATTAAATGAGACTCAGACAATGATTCTTTTATTTGGCCTTGACAATTTCTAGGAGTTCACCTTTAATCTACCCTTCTAACTGCTGCCCTGACTACTTTCCAAGTGGTGTACCCCAGATATTTGCTATTTCTCCTGGATATGTGCTCATGGTTCCTCCTTCCTCATGGCGGCTTCCTCCTCTTTCACCTTCTCTCCTTCTCTCCCTCTCCCACAACTAGGTCATTCCAAACCAATCTACCTCTAATTCCTCCAGAAATTGGCTATAGTAAATTTTATTTATCCAATACTTTAATCAAAGAACAAGGTTTGCAGAATAAAAACCTAAAAATGAGAGATTACAGTCTCACACAGACCTTTGGGTACAGAATTACACTTGCAGGCCAAAAGCCTGGTTTTTTATTTATATATCAATTCAGTCATTACCCCAGGTTTACTTTTTATTACCTTATGAAGCAGTATCCCATGACCCCAAACCCTCTTAAAAAGAGACAACAAGCACATTTTTTTTAACCTTGCAAAGGAATTCAGAGATCACTTACCTTTGTTAAGCACAGACAATAGGTTAGCTGGGTGGGAACCTGTCCTAAAATTACCATTCCTACCAAGTTTAGTCCTACACTTAAACTTCCTCTGTCCTAAGCTGACCCTGAACTCAGGAATCTGCCTGCCTTTGTAAGAACAAACAAAAAACTTAGCTGTGTCAGATCTTGCTCTGAGATCACCACTCCCTAAATATCTTTATCTCCTTCCTTAGAATCATGCTGACAAACTGGCTCATAGTGCAATTTTCTCTGTCCTTTTAGATCTGTAAAGCTTTTTATACAATTCATATTGCATTCTTATATTTTGCATAGTTGAGAAATTGTATATTTTTGAACTCAAGTTTTCAGAGTTCTTTCCCACAGCCTTAAGGGCTGCCCTGAAGGTCTCAGTATTTGCTTGCCATTTTGCTAAGACATTAGCCACATCCTTGCCTCCTGGATTGGTGATGTGTGTGATTATCATGGAGTCATTAACCTTACTCAAAGGAAGAACATGAAAATATGTACTTTATTATACAAGCAAGAATTATGACAACAGCAACTATCAACACTTGCAGAGGCCCACATGCTGCTGGCTCTGTTCCAGCAGCAGAAATTATGTCATGATGTCCCTACTATGGCCAAGCCAGACAGGGCAGCATGTAGCTACATTGCCTCTGTATCTTCAAGTGGTAAGCCCATACAATAATGTGATGGTTGATTTCATAGTGAGTAACCAACAAAATTGGAAATGCATCAAAGCCATTGTATTGGAAAAAAAATAAAATAGTAAAATAGAAAGAAAAAGTAAATAGAAATGCAGCTACAAAAGAAGCAATAAGCTATGGAAGCTTTTACTGTAGGTAACTGTACATATTCTAGGACCCTAAATTAAGACAAATAATAACTTCCTAAATAAGGAAAAGTATCATATAGGAAAAACCAACAAATGCCCTAAAGAAAGTAAGGTAAAAAAACAAACAAAATGCAAAACTTCACATGAAAGGACTTTTAAAAATATTCCACTATAAAGGGCCAAGGAGATGCCTCAACAGTAAGCACATATGGCTGTTGCAGAGGACCTGGGTTCAAATTTCAGCACCCATATCAGGTGGCTGACAACCACCTGTGACTGCAGCTTTGATATCCTCTTCTGGTCATCTCTAGCATTCACATGAACTTGTACAGATCCACCCATAGACACATAGTTAACAATAAAATAAAATCTAAAACAAAATATTGTACAACATTTTTAGCAGCTGATCCAAGAAAAGGTATATAAACATTCTATAAGCCATGTAGAAGATACACTATAAACCTGAATATATCAAATAATAGCTTAAAATGTCACCTGATGTATCTTCCAAAGACATAAGATACTTTAATGCTTTAGATAATCATGAAAAAATTAGATGTTCCCATTTCTGTTTTAAATTTTCTTATCTATCTCAACCAACCATAAGCATTTAACATTCTCTAAAGCACTTTTAAAAGTCAACCAAAGAGTATGCATGGAACGACCCATGGCTCCAACCACATATGTAGTAGAAGATGGCCTTGTTGGACATCAGTGGGGGAGAGGCCCTTGGTCCTGTCAAGGCTCAATGCCCCAGTATAGGGGAATGTCATGGCAGGGAGGTGGGAGAGAGAGTGGGTGGGTGGGTAAGTGAGCACCCTCATAGAAGCAGGGGGAAAGAGGATGCAATAGAGGGTTTCTGGATGGGAAACCGGGAAAGAGAATAACATTTGAAATGTAAATAAAGAAAATATCCAATAAAAGAAAAATAAGTCATGCATAGACTATCTATAATTTTTACAATTGATGGATAGTATAGCTTTAGATTGAATATTAGGCTGTGCTGTTGTTGTATGTATATACACATGTGTATGTGCATACATATGTGTGTTCACATGAATGTTATATGCACATGAGTACAGGACAGAGATTGACATTGGATGTCTTCCTGGATCATTTTTCCACCTTATTTTTTCAAACATGTTCTCCCACAAAACCTGAATGAAACTAATCTGGCTAGACTGACTAGGCATAGAATTCCAGAGATCTTCAGTCCATGTTGGAATTAGACATGCTTGCCTTTTAGTGTGCCATGTGCCTGGATTAAATATGGGTTCTGATGATTCCAACTGAGATCCTTAAGTTTGGACAGCAAGCACTTACAAACAGAGTCATCTTTGCTATTTGTTTTTGTACCCATGTACATCATAGATAAAAAAATGCACTAACACTGAATATGTACCTTGAATTGTGGATGCAAAGCATATGATTTTTGTGTAATTACACAAAGAACATAACGAAAACAGTGTGCACTCCAGAAGTGTCCCTTGTGGCAAACCCCATCCCCAATGACAAGTCAGAATTTGGCTTTTAACACCACAGAATAGGTTGTTTTTTGACTGTTTGTTTGTTTTCCTTTCTTTCCCCCATCAGTATAAAATTTTTATTAATCATTGAGAGTTTCACACAGTGTGCCCCAATCACATTCACTTCTCTGTCTTCCCAGGTTCATTTGCCTCCCTTGTAACCTCCTCAAATAAAGAAGGAAAAGTAAGTACTAAGTTCAAGTGTGTGATGCTCATACAAGCCACTCCTCCCTTTATTTGGAGGCAAGGTTTCTCTGTGTAGTCCTGTCCTGGATCTTGTTCTGTAAACCAGACTGGCCCCCAAATCACAGAACTCTGTCTACCTCTCCCTCCCAAGTGCTGAGATTAAAGGCATACACTACTACCTACTGGCTAACCACCTGCCTTTTTAATAAGCTTATTTTCTACTATGTTTTGGTAATTTGATTTCTTCCTGACACTCTTTACTTGTGTGTACATCAGACTCTTAGTTTCAGATGTTTAACTGATATAAAAGATAGTCACATTTTTTATTTACAACCTGTTCCATACGTTTTGTCTATAAATTAGGATAAAGCTCAATGCCCTATAACTCAGGTGCTAGAAAGATAAGAACTGAGTTGATATGAAATATAAGAAAACTGGTTTGAGAATAATTTCTTTTCATTTAAACACTAAAAAGGATTTAGAGAAAGATTGACTTTGATACCTAATATTTAACTTCAATGGTCTACATTTTTTATTTTGTTTATTATATATATTTTGTATTTACATTTCAAATGTTATCCCCTTTCCCAGTTCCCCCCTTTCCATTCCACCTCCCCCTGCTTCTATCAGGGTGCTCCCCCTCCCACCCACCCACTCCCACTTCAAAACCCTAGTATTCCTCTACACTGAGGAAATGAGCCTTCACAGGACCAAGCGCTTATCTTCCTATTGATGCAAGACAGTGCCATCCTCTGCTACATATGCGCCTGGAGCCATGGGTCCCTCCATGTGTACTCCTTGGTTAAGGGTTTAGTCCCTGGGAGCTCTGGGGTGTATGGTTGGTTGACAGCTCCTGCAGTCCTTTAACTCCTCCATTGTGTCTTCATGCTCAGTCTGATGATTAGCTGCAAGCATCCTCATCTGTATCAGTAAGGCTCTGGCAGAGCCTCCCAAGAGACAGCTATATCAGGCTCCTGGTAGTATGCACTTCTTGGCATAAGCAGCAGTGACTGGGTTTGGTGGCTGCATATGGGAAGGTTTCTCAAGTGGAGCAGTTTCTGGATGGCCTTTCCTTCAGTCTCTGCTCTACTCTGTCCTTGTATTTCCTCACATGAGTACTTTGTTCCTCCTTCCAAGGAGGACTTAAGCATCTACATTTTGCTCTTCCTTCTTCTTGAGCTTCATATGATCTGTGAATTGTATCTTGGGTTTTCTGAGCTTTGGGGTTCTTAACTCTATGGCAACATGAATGTTAATTAGCGTACTCTACTATGTCTTCACTCAACATAATATTCCCATAGTTATTAAAGTTGTTTTCTCTGGCAACAGTTCATTCATTTTTTACAACTATAAAGAGTTCCATTGTACAAATATGTCTCACTTGAAAAAGTCATTGACTGTTGAAGAACATGTGTGCTGGTCTCAGTTTGAGGGTTAGTATAAATTCTGCTTAAATAAATGTTCTAGGATATGTGTTTTGTGTACACATCCACAGTTTGCCTTCAGTGTGCACTTAAGAGTAGAAATTGCTGGGCATAGATGATATACATGGCTCAGCTTTTCAGGAAATATGTTCCTCTGGTTCCCCAACATGCTTCATTTCAACTTGCAACCACCAAAAACACAACACCACATTAACAGAGGCATTTGATATAGTTAGGGGTAGTTTAAGCAGCCTATTTTATAAGCCATTCTGTTGCTTTTATTCTGAAAAGCCATTGTGGCCTTATTTACATTTCTCAATGAGTAATGAAATTAAACACTTTCTAGCATGCCTTGGGCTATTTGAATATATTTATCTGTGAAGCAAATTTCCTTATACTGTGTGTTTTAAAATGAGATTATCTAAAGACTGTGGATGTGTCTCAGCTGTAGAGAGCCTTGGGTTCAGCCTCTATCACAGAGTAAAATTGGATTATTTGGATTCCACATATATTTGCTGAACTCTTGCATTTTATGGATATAAATCCTTTATTGCTTATTTTATCTCAATTACTGTTTTAAGTTTCAGTGTATGAAGAATTTTAAAGAATACAGATCCTCTAGCCTATTGTTGTGTTTTATGTCTGTGCACCTTTTTTATTATTTCTTCCTTTCTTCCTGACGTAGTGTCAACTTGCTGAATCCTATGTAAAACACATTGCGTTGCATATTTCTTTTGGAGTTTGCATTTTTAGACAGAATTGGACAAAGTCCAGGCTGATGTCAAACTCAACAATCTGAATGACCGTGACCCTGGCCTTAAACATAGGATCCTCCCATCTCCACCTCCGAAGGGCTGAGATTACAAACATGCACCATCATATCTAATTTTGTGTGGTATAGGAATTGAACTCAGAGCTTCATGCATGGCAGGCAAACACTGTACTAAGAAAGCTACATCCACAGCCCTTAAGGTTCCATTGCTATTGCTTAGTTTCAGTCCTCTCAAACATAATTACACTCTCTATTTACTCTGCTTACGACTTTAACTCCATCTGCCTCCTATAATTCTAATTTTTGTTTTGCTGTTATCATATAGCCGAAAGTGTTTTCTATTTTCTGCTGTGGCTTTTCATTTGACCATGCTTAAATTGCTAAACATCTGGGGAGTTCCCTTCTGTATTACTAATGGCTAATTTAATTCTCCAGTCAGAGGGAATGTGCTATGTGATTTTTATCTTTTGAATTGGGTTAATTCTTGATTTTTGGTTTGAGTATATATTTATCTAATACTTTAGAATCTTATTATCTAATTGAGCTTGGCATATGTTTCTTAAATATTATTTTTTATGTTTCTGTGGGTATGTGCACATAAATGCTATTGCTCATAGAGGACAGAGAGGTCGCTAGATTCCCCTGGAGTAGAAATTACAAATCATTGTGACCCACCATATTAGTGTGTTAATAGCCACACTCAGGTCCTCTTCAAGACAGATATGCTGTTTTAACCACTGAACTATCTCTCTAGACCCTTGTAGCTGTTCTTATCAACACCCTGCATGTGACATATGGGTCTTCTTTTAGATTTTCTTCTGTCCATTTTTGCCCCTTTCATTGTGGTGGTTTTCATTTGTGCCTACAGATCAATAGTTCTTTCTAAAGCACGTATTTGTTTGTATTTTATGTGTATGGCTATTTGACTATATGTATATATATATATATATATATATATATGAATTCCTGTACATGCATGATACCCCAAAGCCCTGAAGAGGACATTAGGTTCTTTGGAACTGGAGTCCCAGGCAATTACAACATGCTTTATGGGTGCTGGGAACTCAACCTGAATCCTCTACAAGAGCAGCAAGCATTCCTCACTGCTACGCTATCTCTTCAGTCCTCACATCTATACTATTTCTGTTTATCTCCACTCATGCTTCTTCCCTGAAAGTCAGCTTTGTGGTCAATCATCACTGTGACATATCAGTTGGTTTAGCGTGTTCTAAATTATATGGCCTTTATTTTTCATTTTTTTGAGCATTTTTGAATTTGCATATCAGGCATGCTCTTATAAGTAAGGACACAGTATTTATTTTGAGAATTCAATCAGACAGTTTTGTTGCTGAATGTACACATTTGTTCCGTTTCCCTTTGAGGAGACTGCAGATACACAAGCACACTCTTTTACAACTCACTTCTGTTTGGTGAGCCTCTGATTTGCATTTCCGTTTCTCTTTTTCATTTTTACATTTACCATTATTTCTTCATGCCAATTGACTGCCATTCCATTTCACATCTATCTTTTAATTTATTATTCTTTTTTTACAGTAAATGTTACAGTGGATATTATAACAGTAACTTATTAAGTAATTTATTTATTAATGCAAACTAGAAATTTGGCCTCTATTTGTCTTTTTTAAAACATTTTATTGTATAGTCTAGGATGGTCTGAGTCTCACTGTGTAGGCTAGGAAGGTCTCAAATTCACAGTCTTCCAGTTTCAGACTCTTTTTAAAATTACAAGCATGTGCCACCAAGGCTAGTTAGAAATTTTGCCATGTTGATTGCTCATGTCTGTAGTCCCAGCACATGGGATGCTGAAACAGGATACTCAGCAAAAGTGTGAAGTTTCAGGGCAGTCTGGGTCACAGAATGATACTCACACCCTGTTTTACAAACGAGGAAAAAGTCAAAAGGAAAGAAAGAATTGAAAACAGTTTCTCCCACTATATTTTTACTTCAGTGTGTCAGATAGCCACCTCCAGACTTTGGTTTATTTTATGAAGTTGGAGGTGCAAAAATTTTGATGCATATGGTTGACTTTTTAAAAGTCCCACTAATGTATCAGCAATAACTATAAAGCAGAACAAGGCAAGTTGTTGCAAAATATTCTGTGAATTATAACGTTATTTACGGTAAATGTACAAACTACTGGGTAAGTAAGGCAGGGAATGAGAAAAACAGAGAAGTGAGGTTCAATAAGGAAAAGATGGTGAAGAAAAGGAATAGAGGAGAACATTATGGAGGGGAAGTAAAAAGGTTAAGAGACTGGAATAATAAAAAAGAAGGAAAAGTGGGCTTCACAATAATGAGAAAACTTAAAGACAATTAAGATGAATGTAGAAAGGGAAAGAAAAGGTAAGAAGAGAAGAACTTTACAAAAAAATACGTTAAAGAGAGTACTAAAAGTTGGATAAAAAAGACATGGTACAGGGACAAAAATAGTGGAGTGTTGAATAATGACACAGCTCTTTCAAGGGCTCCTAAAAAAGGGGGGTTCTAGTAATATGCATGGGGAGGGCGTCCCCTGAATGTATGTAGTTATCTTTCCTCTGGCCTATCCTGTGTTGCTCATGTTTTGGCCGAGGCGTCTGATGCCTGCTGAGCCATCTTTACTTAATAACTCGCTTCTCTGCCTATCAGGAGCCTCACTTAGCTGTGTTCTTTGTGACCTGGGCAGATGCTTACTTTCTAGAATATCCCTACATAGCACACCCAAGGGTTGCAAATGTTCTAGCAAAGGGCTGTGCCTCAGCTGTTTTGGGAGTGAGGACAAATGCCCACAGTAGTTATCTGTACAGGCAAGGGACCAGTCTTCATACTTTCTAAGCCACCCTGCACATGGCTTAAGGGATGGAGTCAAGCTATGCTTGAGCAGGCAAGTGACTGGAGCGGTAAATGCACCTACTGACCTCAGGCTTAAGGCTCTCAAAACACCAGAGTTACTGTCAATTGATAATTTCTGTTGCAGGTCCCCCAAAGTGAAGCTGCTTTTTGTGCCCTTAAGTGTCACTGCTGAACTTCCTTCCGCCTGAGCTGTGTGGGTTTATCAGCATCTGTGACCTCCAGATCTGCACAACTGCCTACACGTCTGTCTCTCACCACGGAGCTATCGAAGGTTAAATCCAACTCCCTAATATGTGATTAGATTGTTCCCTGTTCCCAACTTCCCAGTGTACGTCAGTTTTAAAATAACAGGTTCCCCATCAAGATGGCACCTGGCCACTGCCCTCTGAGTCACGTAGAGTGACACATCAGATTACTCATCACTGTTGATCCACCTGCCCGAGGAATCACAGCAAATGAACTGGAGACTCCTGGGGGTTGCTGGCTCACACTGAGGCTATGGTTGTCACATCTGGGATGCAGGTACTGCTTCCCCTCCGTGAGGCTGGAGATGTGCAGATGTGCGTATCTGCAGCTCCCTGCACCTTGGCTTACTGCTCTTGGTACTGCCATCTTGTCTCCCTCTTTTTCAGTTGTTCTATTGCTGCCAATAAGAATACCTAGAGCTGTCCTTTTCTGTATCTCTTCAGAATACTGCCTATTTGTTTCCTGTTCTTACCGGATTCTTCTGCTTTCCAGGTGCAACCTCTAGACTTTTCATCTCACTATAATAAAATAATATAGTTTTCTCTGTTTTGTTACACGTGGATATTTCATTAGTGTTATCTACATAGTTGTGTCTCTGTGGCTTTCCATTCCCTTCTGCACTGTTTCTGGTTGCATTTGAGAACAGATTTCTTAAACACTGTAACTTCTCATTCTCTGAGAGTGACATTTTGCATTGTTTCCCTCATTATATGGCTCTTCTCATACCTTTTATTTTTGGTCAATTTTATAATCATATGCCGAGGACACTGTTCTTTTTAATTCGCAGCAGTTCTTGAGCCTGTAGGTTATGTAGAATGCTTTAATGTTTTCTCTGCCTGGGGACATCGCCTCCTCCATCTCTACATTCTTAACGTTGCTTCTGCCTCCTTTTCTCTCCTACTAGAACTTTATAATCAGGAAACAGGTCTTTTAGCTGGTTTGTATATATTTCCCAAGCTGTTTTGTTTTCTTCTTCTCTGGCCTTTATCTCTCTGTCCAGTAGCCTGGGCATGCCCCACATTAATTTCTATCTCACTAATATTTAGGTTCTTGGATCTAATCTTCTTTTAATTCTTGAGTTCTTAATCATTGTATTTTGTAACTATTGGACTTTCTTCTGCTTCCTCCCTAGATATTTTTCAACAACAATGTTACGTTATATCCTTTTTATTAATAAATAAGTCTTATTTTTACTCAAATAATGATTTTGAGTAAATATGGAATGATCCATGGGAGGAATAGTCCAAGTTATTTGAAGCATTGAGAAATACTTGACTTTTTTCTCATGGAAGAAAGAATGATCAAAGAACCCAAATTAAGGAGCTTTTAGGAAAATATCTCAGTGAAAAATAAATAGAAAAGTATGATAAAAATTTTAAAACAAAATAATTAAAACCACAGTTACTTTTAAACTAAATCTCTTTAAAGATGTTGAATAAAATTCCCCCTGCTACTTTCTGTTTACAGGTAGGCTTCTAATGGCTATTCCAGGGTAGTCCCATAGCAAACCAGAGGTGGGGATATTTTTTCCTAAATTTATGACTAAGTCTTTTGAGTAATGGAATAGCTCATGAACTCGTACATAAGAAAGCCACAGTGCTTTTAGCTTATATCATTTTGATTTGAAAAAGACAATATAGCACAGAATGGGTAGAGGCAGACTCTAGAAAGTAGTCCTTATTTGTACACAATATACTGTTTACAATAAACGGGATGACTGGGATGGTGCACCAAGAATTATGCAAGTTAGTGAATGTCACCAATGAACTATAAAACCTTCCTCAAAGCTCTGGAGATATGTATGATTGGGTTTCAGTCTTGCTTGTGAACCAGAAAGTGCTTTTATTTCCTGAATTCTTTCCAAAACAGGATTGTTTGCAGGATATACATATTTGTATCTGTGCATATCTCTCTCTATCTCTCTCTCTCTCTCTCTCTCTCTCTCTCTCTCTGTGCGTGTGTCTCTCTCTGTCTCTGTCTCTCTCTGTCTCTCTCTCTCTCTGTGTGTGTGTGTGTGTGTGTGTGTGTGTGTGTGTGTGTGAGTGTCGCTAGGTGACAATGACATTTCCTTATTTGTTTCATTTTCAAATCAAGAAGACTCATTCTCATTCGCAAGGAATCATATCCCAGGACTGTCATCTCTGGGGAATGGAGGAATTAATGAGTGTGTGAAGTCTGAGGGACGGTGTGCCATGACAGAAGTACAGCCATGTTCACTAATATAGCTTTATACCTAAGGGAAAATGTCTTATCCTTCCTGTCCCAAGGGTGGGGCTCAGAGAGATGTCAAAGCCTTTCTTTGATCATGAACAAGTGTTGACAGTGTATGAAGAACATATCCATCATAGCTTTCTTTCCCACAAATATTTACAGCCTGAAGACTGGTTCTCTACAGAGACAACTCCTAGTAAGATTATCCAATCCTGTATCCCTGTCCAGATGTAGACCATAAATTCCACCTTTGTTTCCTCTATATGTAATAACCCGGCCTCCTTGATTCAGCTGTGTGCAATAACCCCATCTCCATGTTCATCTGTATACAATAAACACACTGGGTTTTTGTATGCTACAGTTTTTCTTTCAGAAAGCTAGTCCATCCATCCCAGCTTCTCTCTGTGAAGGTGTGTTTGTCTTGTCTTCATTTTCTCACTGTCCCACTTATGTCTGTCTTTAGAGCAATGCTAGACATGACCATCATCTACATTAGACCTCATTTGGAATGCAAAGTCCAGTACCTTCAGTATATAACATAAAAAGAGGATACTATGGAGGCCTAGAGAGAAGTATGACACTATTCCTGAGAAAATATTAACAAATGTTTACTCACTCCAAATAGAGAACTGACGACAGACTAAACTATGGATTCCACCAAAGTTGAACTTGGTTAACTAATAAATTTTATTAAGGTTATTTATAGTAATTTTGGAGGGTTTTTTTTTTATTTGGAAGCTGGGGACCGAACCCAGCGCTTGATAGGCAAGCGCTCTACCACTGAGATAAATCCCCAACCCCTGGAGGGGGGTTTCTTACAAAAGCAAAAATAACTCAAAGACAGCTGCACTACTAAAGCCAGTTCATGAAAACTGGAAGTCTAGAACACATCATGTCACTTGCAGGCAGATGAGGAAGTATCCATATGTAGCTCAGCTGGTCTAAGAGTCTTCTAAGTAGTTTGGGTTGCCTGAGAGTGTCTCTCAGTGATCCTTCTTGTGTATGTATGCTTAGGAAGGATGGAGTCTAGTGAATCTGGTCAGATTTAGGAACTTCCTGGAAGCCTTTGAACTGATTACTTCCTGAGCTTAATGAGCTTCCTGGTAGGATGGAGTATGTCACTTCCCCTTAGAACAACTTGTGTCTTGATTAGCTTCCCTCCAAGATGGAAGTTTTATCTACAAGGAAATTACTATACATCAAGAGATGAGGTGGCTATTGCAAATGGAAAGTGTAGAACTAATTTACAACCAGAAGGAACTTTTTTTCTTTGACCAATGTAATAAATATTTTGATAGTCTTCTATCTAATGGTATGCTAGGTTGTATCCCCTTGTCTTGACTTCATTCTAGTTTGTAGCTACTTTAACCAACCATAATGGTAGAGGTGACACGATCTGATTACTATGGATCAACCAGAAAAGGCCATGCTGTTCTTAAATAATTCTCTTAGGATACTCATGGAGGAAGTTTGATGACTGCTATCATCAGGCTGGAGAAAGCACATAGAGATGCCTTGGCGTACTTCCCCAGCTGAGATGTCAACAGTCCTATCTGTATGGACATGCTGTCTTAGATGTATAGCCAAGTTGATTGTTCTTTATGAGGGTGTGCTTCACCCAATCTCTAATGCCAACCCCAGAGACTGACTTCCTCACTCACAGAACCGTAACCAATGTTTGTAACTCATTAATATCTGAGTTAGATTTGTTGTGTGTCCAAAGTAATCTATAAACTGCCTTAAGAAAGACACCTAAAAATCTGTATTTCAACAAATTTACTTTGGAGTAAAAATATGGAATTTCTTCTTTATTAACTGCTTTCCTTTTTCTACTTCTTAACATGCTAGTAAATGTGTCCAGGGTGCAAAAAAGATCATAGCAAGTTCTGTCTCTAACAATGAAACATGCATAATCCACTCTCTAGATAAGGAAGAATATTGTGGCCAGCAGAGAAGGCAGCTCAAGGCTCGTGTCAACCCTTTGATTCAATGTGCTGGGAAGAGGTGGTTTTCTTCCATAGACATCACCTCATGCAGTTAGCTCAGAGTATCTCAAGCATTCAGGTCCTACTTCATTCCTCTTTCATTCCTGTGGCTTTCTTCACCCAGTGAGAGGACATAGATTTGAAACATTCATTATCTGAAAGTACCACTGCGCCTGTCTCTGAGGAATCAACTTACTGAAAGCAATTTATCAGTGAAAGGCTCTTCCAGATCCACACATCCGCAAGGAGTTAGTTTAGCATTTGCATGCAGAAATCCCAGCATTTTTCTGCTGCCTTGTTATGATATGTTGGTTGTTTACAATCATACAGATTGCATGCTACAATCATCCATTAGTTTTTATAATGAATGTACACACCTGGCAACTCTCAGCCCCAATCCTCTGCTTTTATTGGCTTTCTGTCAGTCATTAAAGATGGTGCAGATACGGGGGAGAAAGAATATTTGTCAAAGGCAGAGACCTAACGCAGGTGGTGGCAGGATTTGAGTTTGCACCTGGACCCATTCATTTTCTTCCTTTCTGATTTTAAAGTATGAGAATTTTTGAATCAAAAATAATGCCTCTTTTTTACATCCTTGATTCTCTGGCAAGTGGTGACTTTCTTGAGCAATAGAAGTGTATTAGCTAGCTTGCTCTCTCTATGGTCACCTTGTCTGACTGAAAAGATCATTTTTGTTTCACAGCTTCACTGATATTTAATTCCACTCTGATTGGGAAATCATGGGTTGTCAGTGTCTCTGCCTGTGACTATCAAGGTGTGAGGAGGTGGCTTTTCTCATGGCATGGATCAAGAAACAGTGAATTATATCAAGGACACCACTATACCTACTTTCTTCTATCCAACAGGTTACACCCTATGGAAACCCAAAGCAGCCTTCAAAACAGTGCTGTAAGTTGAGGATTGAGCATACAAAATGTGAGCCTATGAGTAACTTTTCAGACTGCATCCATACCAGGAAGCTAGGTGTGCAGGCGGGAGTGCTGGCCTGTATCTACAGTCTTCCATGAGATGTTCTGGGTTATATTCAGTTTTGGCTCTCTCAAAAACTATTTGTGAAACTACTAAGCACCCGTCAAACTTAGGTGCCTTTAATAGCATTGTTCATTTAGTTCAGGAAGTTAAATTGAGTTCTATGTGTTTTTTCTTTATTTTTGTTTTGTACTTTAGTCTCCTAAGATACTTTACAACCCCAAGATACCTTGGGATCATATTTGCATTTGTGTTTGTGTTATTATCCTATGCTATATTGAGCATATATAATATAGGATAGTGTATAGGATATAGAATGATTCCCAATACAGGACATAGAATTAGATGTATAAAAGATGGACATTAACACAATAACTGAAGGCTTAATCAGCTACAATTTTACTATCTACATCATAAAAAAGTTAATTAATACACATTTGTGAGTATGACTGTTCATTTTCTACTTCACTAACTTTAAGGATAATTTAAGATCATGAAGAAAATAACTTTTCAATAAATTAAACACCTGCTTCAAATAGATTTTCCATATATGCAATCCAAACTTAGTTTAGCAGATCCAAATCGGAGGTTGAATAATAATGCCTAGTTTAAGTTCTTTGACAATCTCTTTTGTTACTGTGTATCTTTATATTTAAAATATGAAGACTAAAGAGGGGAATATTTCAGCTTTGGAGAAATCTTTCTTTAATAGGGATATTTGTCCAGGATTTTCCAGGTTTTAGAGCTATTTATTTAACTTAGTACAGCAGTATCTGCCCACATGTGTGGAGGCATTAGGGAAAAAGTGCAGAATTTCCCAACTGAGCTTTGTGGTCTGCACCTGTAAATATCTGTTTGAGTCATACACAAAAATAGACAGAGAAAATGAGAGAGTAATCGTGTTTTACATATGCTAATTAAAATATTAGAAGAAAGACAGGTGTGGGTGTCTCTTGTCTGTTAACCCGGAAGCTACAACACTAGAACAGAAGTATCATTGGTGGATGGGATCTGGGCCAGGTGTTTCCAGATTCTTGGCCTCTTATTCAAAGAATATGAGTAAAGGCAAACCAGATCAATAAGTAGAAAGGCAGATATATTCCAAAGCAAACATTTAGTTATAGTCTGGGTCTGAAAGAAATACGCTATCGTGAGTGACAATGATCTATGTGAGCGAATGGATTCAAGGGTCCTAGATTATTGCCTGTGATATTTTTCATAGGATCTAAAGGAAGTAAGTGTTGGCTACTAAACATGTAGGTTAGGTGTTTCTCTATTTTTATCTACAGGTTTCAAGTTTGTAAACCTTTTACTGACATATCCTTTTCTATTATCTGATTTTAATCTTATAAATATCCTATTATTACATAGGTTTAAGATGTGAAACAAGAAATTCTCCATAGCAGTTCATATAGAGGATATAGTTTGCCTTGTTGCACATGCAGCCACATTCAGTCTAAACTGTGTTCCCCTCCACTTGAACCTGGACATGAGTGGAATATGATTGAATAAAATCTTGATGATTACTTAGGAAAGAAGAAACTTCTTCCATTATTCAGAGTAGGGTGTGAATGCAGCTTGATGCCCATATTTGTGGGGTGGGGTGTCCTAGATGGCTAAAAGGTAAGGTATGCTGTTCTAAGTAGGGTATGTATACAAAGCATTTGCAGGTTAATGTCTCAGGCGGCCAAGTGCATGGGGTCTGTGTGACAAGTCATATGTTAATAAGTTAGTCCCTATGCTTGCCAGCTTCAGGAGGATTGTCATGAATCAGACAGGCCTGGGCCATAAGTTAAGACCCTGCCTCAAAATAAATAAATATAGAGGCTATTGGAAGAGAGCCCACAGAAAGTGTATAATACATGAGAAGTGTGCATAAGTTTATATGAAAACCCAGTGAACTGAATGGTAAATAATAACACTGATTCTCAAGCAATGACACATTGTAGCATGCTTTAGGCCAAAGGCCTGGATTGAGATTCAGGACACCTGCATTTCGTGGACCAACAGAATGACCTTGGGTAAAGTTCTTAAGATGCAGACTAAGGGACTAAACTAACCATTCTTCTGTGAATTTTGTAGCATCAATCACAAGAAAATTTGGCTTTCATAACTATTTTCTATGTATATTTTATATCTGTATTCAGTTTGTTTGCAGACCATTTTATGAATAAATAATTACAGAAAGCAAGTACCCAGTGCAATTTAGATATTGTGATTGAGGCCAGCTGAACACGAAGCCCAAAGGAAGTGACTAAAGAATAGAGTGTAATGGTCAGCCATTATCTATTCAGTTCTTGATTAGCTTTGGATCGATGCTGCCAAGACTGAGACAGAGACACATGGCAAGCAGATTATTGTGGGACTATCTACAGTTATTGGTCTCGTTAATTTATATTATAAAACTATACCTATCTCAGCCTGATGACTTTTAGAACATTAGAAAATAGAAAAACATTCATCTGATGCCCGACTTCAGATGAAAAGGACCTTACTGTAGACATGAATAGAACAAAAATATAAAAACATGTATATACATTAAGAAATTACACAATTACAGAATTAATATATACATTAAGAGTTTTACATACTTTCAATCATTCCTTTGCTCAGCTATACTGATCCTTAAACAAGACTTTACTTAGTTTGTACAAGTACAATGGGAACAGTACTGAGATAAGCACCATAATCTTTTAGTTCTTTTTTGTGCGCCCAGCACCTAGAAAGTGATGAACATGAATAAATTTTTTATAATGCCCTGAAAATGATTCATTCTACGTGACAGTTTTTTAACATGACATGTGCTGTCTCACATGTCTTTTGTATATGCAAATATCCCCAAAGACAAAAGTATGCTTGTTGTCTCTTAATCATGTTGGTATTCACGATCAACCATTATAATTTTCATAATTTACATACAAAATTTCTATGCAGATATCAATACAGATGCATAGCACATATGTTCATATGTTTCCTTGTATGTATGTAATATACTAGTATGCATGAATGAATGCAAAATAGCATAATGCTATTCAAAAATAGAATTAATATATTTGTATGTCATGTTCGTATCTTAGAGCACTTCCTTAAGAACATATACAAATCTATCCTATGCTCTGTGATAACTGAGACGCTGAAAATTCATGCATACCATAATGTAATTAAAAGCTTAATGCTTAATTTAGGGAGGAGACCCAGTGAAATTTACCCTATTCCTGGTGGTATGTCAACTGGTGTCATTTTAAAGGTCTTGTTTTAGGTAACCATATTTTTGAGATTTCATGGATGCCACACACACCTTTATTGTGATAGATAGAAGAGAATGTCTTGGAGGAGATGTCCTGGTCCTCTGGCTTATACAATCTTTCTGTTCTGCAGAGTACCTTGAGCATTGTGGAATGTATATGTATCAGTTGAAGTTGGGAACTCTTATAGTCTGTTGTTCCCTGTATTTTGACCAGTTGAGGGTTTTTGTAAGTCTTTATCAGCTGCTGCAAAAAAGCTTCTATGTTTAGATGTGAGAATGACATTTGCCTATTGGTAGAAGGGTAAGTTTTAAGAATAAAATTAATGGCTGCGGAGGAAGTCTTATAGTGGGTTATTATCCAGTCCCAAAAGGTCAGCCTTAAATGCATATACATCTGAGCAACACTGAACAGACTCAGCAGGCTGCATGTGTGTGTGCATGCGCGCGCGCGCGCGTGTGTGTGTCTGTGTGTGTGTGTGTGTGTGTGTGTTTGTATGTGTAACAAAATTAAAGAAGAAAAGCTATTGAATTTTTATGGGGTGAAGAGAAAGGGGAAAATTCAAGGGGGATAGGAAGGGTGGCAGTAATGTAAATGTAGTACACATATGGAAAATTCTGAAAACAATTTGAATAAAAATAAAAAATACATAAACAAAAGTAAATACATATTTATTACTCACCAAATTTTGTATCAACAATATTGGAAACAACATCCTTCTAAACATTGCTGTACATTTATAATAAGCATGAAATCAACTGCCTAAGTGTGAATTATTCAAGTAAAGTGGATATTCATTTGATGATGTGTTAAATACAGTTATGTTGCCATGCAGGAACATCTCACCAGTTCAGAGTAATTGAGAGTGCCATATTTTGGGATCTATCAAACATTTATAATGTTTCTACCATGAATGAAAAGTGTTCTAATCCTGTGTTGAAACAGTTCCTGGCTGCAGCGTCTTGGTCATGTCCAGGACTTATGCAGTAGCAGGCCTTCTTGGCCCTCTGCCTCTTGCAGTCTTTCTCTTTGCTCTTCTACAGTGGTCCCCGAGCCTGAGATATAGCATTTACATTGTCAATGTACCGATTGGGTTGGGTACCTGTGGTCATTTATTCTCTACATTTTGATCACTTGTATACCTCTATAGTATCTTGTCTTCTGCAAAATGAAACTTCTTGAAGAAAGCATGAGAGCTACAGTTACAGGCAGTCAATGGCTGCTGAGAGATGAAGACTCAGTTTTCTCCAGGGACAAGGCCCTTGATAAGTTATTCAGTCCCGGGTAGTCAACTCTATATGTATACCTATACATGTATACCTATACAGCCACATTAAATGGCTTTATATAACACACATGCACACACGCGATCGTGTGCGCACGCGCACACACACTCACAAACATACACACACATGCAAACACGTACACATAATATACAGCATCATAATTATAAAAGAAAAGGAGTTGAGGAAAAGAGGGAAGAGGTAGATATTGTGTAATTACACGACTTATATGTGAAAATCTCAAGAAATTTAATTTCAAACTTGTAAAAATCTGTGAAATTATTGTGAGTTCATCCTCATGATCTCTTTCCTTCTTTGTGGGCATCCTCCTGACCTAAATTATAATGCTCCCCTTCTCAGAGGCTCTGTACTTACGACCACTGGGTGCCAATCAGAACCCATGGAGGGCTGCCAGTGTCCTGGATTACTTGCTGCCAGACCCTACCTGCCTTTGTATGTTGAGGTGAGGTGGCATAGAATGGCAGACTCTGGAAGCAGGTGAGAAACGCTGCAGCAAGTTCATCTGAACACTGCTGTTAGTTCCTTTAATACCTCCCCCTTCCCCACCCGCACTGCATTGGTCCCAGGAAAGCATCTCTTCTAAACTGCAGTTCCCAATTGGCTGACAGGCAGTCTTCAATTAGGTCCTCCAGCAGGAGATGCCTTTGTACTGTACTGGCCCCAGAATTTTTGTAGAGGTGGCGGCGACCCATTCCTCCTACCATTAAGGACTGTGTTTACCTACACTGCTTCAAGTCTAGAGGAACAAGTCTGTAAAAAGGGTATTACCATATGTTAATTTGCTTTAACTCAATCTGCACGATGTAGTCTCAAATGACTTGGGAAATAGTTTCCACATCATACAATCATACACCTTTCTCAGCCCCCATACTTAAGAAATTTTGTTTTGTAATGAACAGGGTGGGTGCTGGGAGCTTAGCCATGGGCTGGGTCCTCTATGAGGCAGTTGAAGGAGAAGAGGTTTTTTTGCGGCGGTATGCTTCGTCTTGCAAGAGTTTACGGTTTTCCATGCTTTTGGTCTGATATACACTTATCAGTGAGTGCATACCATGTGTGTACTTTTGTGATTGGGTTACCTCCCTCACAATGATATTTTCAAGTTACATCCATTTGCCTCAGAATTTCATGAACTCATTGTTTTTTTTAATTAATTTTTATTTATATGAGTACACTGTAGCTGTACTGGAGTACACACACCAGAAAAGGGCACCAGATCCCATTACAGATTGTTGTGAGCCACCACGTGGTTGCTGGGAATTGAACTCAGGACCTCTGGAAGAGCAGTCAGTGCTCTTAGCCACTGAGCCATCTCTCCAGCCCCGAACTCAGTGTTTTTAATAGCTGAGTAGCACTACATTGTGTAAATGTACTACATTTTCTGTATCCAGTCTTCTGTGAAGGATATCTGGATTCTCTCCAGCTTCTGACTATTATAAATAAGACTGCTATGAACATATTGTAACATGTGCCCTTGTTATATGTTGGAGCATGTTTTGGGTATATGCCTAGAAATGGTATAGCTGGGTCCTCAGGTAGTACTATGTCCAATTTTCAGAGGAACTGCCAGACTGATTTCCAGAACGGTTGTACCAGTCTGTAACCCCACCAACAATGAAGGAGTGTTGCTCTTTCTCCACACCTTCACCAGCATCTGCTATCACCTGAATTTTTGATCTTAGCTATTCTGACTGGTCTGGGGTGAGACCTCAGGGTTGCTTTGATTTGCATTTGCCTGATGACTACGGATGTTGAACATTTCTTTAGGTGGTTTGTGGCCATTTGAAGTTCCTCAGTTGAGAATTCTTTGTTTAGTGCTGCACTCCATAGGGTTATTTGACTCTCTGGAGTCTAACTTCTTAAGTTCTTTGTATATATTGGATATCAGCCATCTATCGATGTAGGATTGGTAAAAATCTTTTTCCAATCTGTTGGTTGCCGTTTTGTCCTATTGACAGTGTCGTTTGCCTTACAGAAGCTTTGTAATTGTATGAGGTCCCATTTGTCAATTCTTGATCTTAGAACATAAGCCATGGTGTTCTGTTCAGGAAATTTTCCCCAAGATGCAATTAACAGACCACATAAACCTAGAAGAAGGAAGTCCAAAGTGTGAATGCTTCAGTCCTTCTTAGAAGGGGGAATGAAATACTAACTGGAGGAAATATGGGGACAAAGTGTGGAACAGAGACTGAAGGAAAGGCCATCCAGAGACTGCTATACCTAGGATTCATCCCACATATAGTCACCAAACCCAGACACCATTATGGATACCAAGAAGTGCATGCTGACAGCAGCCTGATATACCTGTCTCCTGAGAGGCTCTGCAAGAGCCTGACAAATATTGAGCACTGGTTCCCCAATGGAAGAGTTAGAGGAAGAACTGAAGGAGCTGAAGGGGTTTGCAACCCCAAAGGAAGGAGAACAATATCAGCCAACCAGATCCACCAGAGATCCTAGGGACTAAACCACCAACCAAAGAGTTGGAGGGACCCATGGCTCCCGTCACCTATGTAACAGAGGGTGGCTTTGTAGGACATCAGTGGGAAGAAAGGCCCTTAGTCCTGTGAAGGTTTGATGCCCTGTGGAGGTGAATGGCAGGGTGGGGAGGCAAGTATGTGGGGGAGCACCCTCAAAGAAGCAAGGGTGGGGTTATGGGATAGGGTGTTTCTAGAGGGGAAACCCGGAAAGGGGATAACATTTGAAATGTAAATTTTAAAATCCAATAAAAGAAAAGAAAAACATTTACAAAAGTGTTTAGGGTTGCTTTACCTGTCTTGATTCTAAGATACTCTGAAGCCAGGCCTCTGGGCAACACCTGTTGCTTAACAGTGGGAGATTAAGTAAAGGAATAATTGCTAGGGTTCCTTTCTCTCTTGCTCAGAAACTTCACCTCTTCTTGCTAGGCTAGAGGGAGGTTTGGATCAATAAACTTCTATTGAACTAAGAGAAGAGAGATGCATTCTCAGAATAAAGCATTCTTACACGGGCAAATGTGCATAGAAACATATATTCTTTCATACATTCTTGCTAGGCCTGGCTACCAGTATCATATTTACATACTTGTACACATACATTTATACTTACCTATGCAATAAGCACCAGTGCAGAAAAAAATCATTCATTCTGGATGAAAAATAAGCTTAACATTTATTGCACAGAGAAAGAAAAAGCTTCTACCCTTTCATTGCTAAATGAATTAAATGACCTGTCTCATTGTAAGAAAAGCCTGCCTGCTGCCTTCTGCTCTCTCTGCAGCTCCTCTTCTAGTCTCGTCTCTTTTCTCCCTAGCTCCTGTTATAGTTAGCTATGATCTGCCGTCTCTCCTGCTTCCTTTCATCTTCTCTTTTATTCTCCTTCTGCATCTTCTTCATTTTCCTGAAACTACTCATATCTCCTGCTTGCATATTTCCCCTTCTGCATCTAGTTCTGCTCTCTTCTGTACTTCTCCTTACCTGCTCAGCTCATCTTTCTTTTTTTATTATTTTTTTATTAACTTAAGTATTTCTTATATACATTTCGAGTGTTATTCCCTTTCCCGGTTTCCGGGCAAACATCCCCCTCCCCCCTCCTCTTCCTTATGGGTGTTCCCCTCCCCACCCTCCCCCCATTGCCGCCCTCCCCCCAACAGTCTAGTTCACTGGGGGTTCAGTCTTAGCAGGACCCAGGGCTTCCCATTCCACTGGTTCAGCTCATCTTTCTAAATGCTTCTATCTTATTCTCCTGCCCTCTTAATTCTGCTCTCTCCTCCTGTCTCTTAATGTTATGATTCCTAGTATTTTGTACCTTTTCAGGAGAATAGGTCACCCTCTATTCTAAAACCTGACAAGTTTAAATATAAATTCAAATCATAAATTGAACAACAAGTTACAACAGAGATGTGTACATATGTTTCCATTAGGACTAGTTGTCTAACTAGACATTCGTAATCTGTCACTAACTCCACAGGTTCACTGGGAGTCTTAAACTATAATTCTTAGGTCTAAGTTAACCTTGAACTTTTGTATGGGTAAGTCTAGTCAATATTTTATATTCTCTCCTTGCACCTACAAGAAATTGTTCATTCCCTCTTATGACCTTAGTTAATGGTTTTATGGCCTAAAAGAATGCATTCCTAAATTGTTAATCTGTATGTTTTCTTTCTATCTCAGTATAATTAACTCATGACACGTGAAGACTGGCAGAGTTCAAATTGAAGCCTTAATATAAGAGAGAGCTCTAATTGCAGCCTTTATTATAAATAGCTTAATAATTACTAGTATAAATTTAGGAATTCTTGTAGAATCATCATTAAACAGTAAGAAATCATCTATCTCTTCGTATAGCATCACTATAAGACAGTACAACTTCATTGATCTGCAGAAAATCAGCTCAATAGGGTATAGGCTAATTAATGCCCACGGATTGTTATATCAATTTAATAATGACAGGAAAGGCATATCAATAGCAAGAATCACATCCTGAGATGCCATCCCTTGGGCCTTGACAGCAAGGGCTCCTTTATTGAAGACCTCAGTTTATCGTGAAAGCATATCAGGAAGATCGCCTGCTAGCCTTTAGCCTCTCCTAGATGGCGTTTGGCAGGTTGACTATCTAGATTCTGTATAAATCTAAGGAATGGAGTACATTGCACTGAGCTCTTCCCACTCTGCCTTAAATCCCAAGACTGTCAAAATCTAATCTCTACAGCTCAGACTTGTCACAAGCCACCAGAAGAATATGGCTGCATGGCTCCTGGCTCCTCTCATCTTTCTGTATTCTTGCCATTGCTTAGATTCAGGCCTGATAATTTATTTGTCTGTAATGTCTAAAATGTCAGATTTCTTTAACAAACACTTTAGTTTTTAATCAGAACTTTTTACTGTTAGTAAAAAATTGGTCTAAATATCTATTTTTCAAATTAATAAAAGAAAATTTTTTCTGTGCCATTTAAACATTAGGTTATTTTTCATTCTTCTAGCACTTTTGTGCTATGTGATGTGCGGTTTATTCTGACCCACTTCCTTGTTTGTATATTCCGCCCTCTGCTTGCCATTTCACTGTTACCTGCTTGTGCCCAAAATGCTCTGCACTATGCTCCCCAGAGCACAGTCATGGCTCTCTGTTGCCATGGCTACTCTGTTTTTTTATCTGCAGTAATTTTTTTCTTGCTATTTTTCTTTTCAAAAGGTACAATGATTTTTCTTTATGCATAGCTGTGTGCATGAGTTTATGTGCACCACATTCATAAAGATGCCCATAAAATCCGAAAGGGATCAGATCTCCTAGAACTTCTGTGAGAGGTTGTTTTGAGGCCTGTAGGTGCTAGGAACTGAACCTGGATCCTTTGCAAGAGCAATAAACTCCTAAACTATGAATCCATCTCTCCATCATCTTTTATATTTTTTTTATTAACTTGAGAATTTCTCATATACATTTCGAGTGTTATTCCCTTTCCCGGTTTCCGGGCAAACATCCCCCTCACCCCTCCCCTTCCTTATGGGTGTTCCCCTCCCAACCCTCCCCCCATTGCTGCCCTCCCCCCACCAGTCTAGTTCACTGAGGGTTCAGTCTTAGCAGGACCCAGGGCTTCCCCTTCCACTGGTGCTCTTACTAGGATATTCATTGCTACCTATGGGGTCAGAGTCCAGGGTCAGTCCATGTATAGTCTTTGGGTAGGGGCTTAGTCCCTGGAAGCTCTGGTTGCTTGGCATTTTTGTACATATGGGGTCTCGAGACCCTTCAAGCTCTTCCAGTTCTTTCTATGATTCCTTCAAGGGGGGTCCTATTCTCAGTTCAGTGGTTTGCCGCTGGCATTCGCCTCTGTATTTGCTGTATTCTGGCTGTGTCTCTCAGTAGCGATTTACATCCGGCTCCTGTCGGTCTGCACTTCTTTGCTTCATCCATCTTGTCTATATAGGTGGCTGTATATGTATGGGCCACATGTGGGGCAGGCTCTGAATGGGTGTTCCTTCAGTCTCTGTTTTAATCTTTGCCTCTCTATTCCCTGCCAAGGGTATTCTTGTTCCCCTTTTAGAGAAGGAGTGAAGCATTCACATTTTGATCATCTGTCTTGAGTTTCATTTGTTCTAGGCATCTAGGGTAATTCAAGCATTTGGGCTAATAGCCACTTATCAATGAGTGCATACCATGTATGTCTTTCTGTGATTGGGTTAGCTCACTCAGGATGATATTTTCCAGTTCCAACCATTTGCCCAGGAATTTCATAAAGTCATTGTTTTTGATAGCTGAGTAATATTCCATTGTGTAGATGTACCACATTTTCTGTATCCATTCCTCTGTTGAAGGGCATCTGGGTTCTTTCAGCTTCTGGCTATTATAAATAAGGCTGCGATGAATATAGTGGAGCACGTCTCTTTTTTATATTTTGGAGCATCTTTTGGGTATATGCCCAAGAGAGGTATAGCTGGATCCTCAGGGAGTCCAATGTCCAATTTTCTGAGGAACCTCCAGACTGATTTCCAGAATGGTTGTACCAGTCTGCAACCCCACCAACAATGGAGAAGTGTTCCTCTTTCTCTGCATCCTCGCCAGCATTTGCTGTCACCTGAGTTTTTGATCGTAGCCATTCTCACTGGTGTGAGGTGAAATCTCAGGGTTGTTTTGATTTGCATTTCCCTTATGACTAAAGATGTTGAACATTTCTTTAGGTGTTTCTCAGCCATTCGGCATTCCTCAGCTGTGAATTCTTTGTTTAGCTCTGAACCCCATTTTTTAATAGGGTTATTTGTCTCCCTGCAGTCTAACTTCTTGAATTCTTTGTATATTTTGTATATAAGGCCACTATCTGTTGTAGGATTGGTAAAGATCTTTTCCCAATCTGTTGGTTGCCATTTTGTCCTAACCCCAGTGTCCTTTGCCTTACAGAAGCTTTGCAGTTTTATGAGATCCCATTTGTCGATTCTTGATCTTAAACCATAAGCCATTGGTGTTTTCTTCAGGAAATTTTTTCCAGTGCCCATGTGTTCCAGATGCTTCCCTAGTTTTTCTTCTATTAGCTTGAGTGTGTCTGGTTTGATGTGGAGGTCCTTGATCCACTTGGACTTAAGCTTTGTACAGGGTGATAAGCATGGATCGATCTGCATTCTTCTACATGTTGACCTCCAGTTGAACCAGCACCATTTGCTGAAAATGCTATCTTTTTCCATTGGATGGTTTTGGCTCCTTTGTCAAAAATCAAGTGACCATAGGTGTGTGGGTTCATTTCTGGGTCTTCAATTCTATTCCATTGGTCTATCTGTCTGTCTCTGTACCAATACCATGCAGTTTTTATCACTATTGCTCTGTAATACTGCTTGAGTTCAGGGATAGTGATTCCCCCTGAAGTCCTTTTATTGTTGAGGATAGCTTTAGCTATCCTGGGTTTTTTGTTATTCCAGATGAATTTGCAAATTGTTCTGTCTAACTCTTTGAAGAATTGGATTGGTATTTTGATGGGGATTGCATTGAATCTGTAGATTGCTTTTGGTAAAATGGCCATTTTTACTATATTAATCCTGCCAATCCATGAGCATGGGAGATCTTTCCATCTTCTGAGGTCTTCTTCAATTTCTTTCCTCAGTGTCTTGAAGTTCTTATTGTACAGATCTTTTACTTGCTTGGTTAAAGTCACACCGAGGTACTTTATATTATTTGGGTCTATTATGAAGGGTGTCGTTTCCCTAATTTCTTTCTCGGCTTGTTTCTCTTTTGTGTAGAGGAAGGCAACTGATTTATTTGAGTTAATTTTATACCCAGCCACTTTGCTGAAGTTGTTTATCAACTTTAGTAGTTCTCTGGTGGAACTTTTGGGATCACTTAAATATACTATCATATCATCTGCAAATAGTGATATTTTGACTTCTTCTTTTCTGATCTGTATCCCCTTGACCTCCTTTTGTTGTCTGATTGCTCTGGCTAGAACTTCAAGAACTATATTGAATAAGTAGGGAGAGAGTGGGCAGCCTTGTCTAGTCCCTGATTTTAGTGGGATTGCTTCAAGTTTCTCTCCATTTAGTTTAATATTAGCAACTGGTTTGCTGTATATGGCTTTTACTATGTTTAGTTATGGGCCTTGAATTCCTATTCTTTCCAGGACTTTTATCATGAAGGGGTGTTGAATTTTGTCAAATGCTTTCTCAGCATCTAATGAAATGATCATGTGGTTTTGTTCTTTCAGTTTGTTTATATAATGGATCACGTTGATGGTTTTCCGTATATTAAACCATCCCTGCATGCCTGGGATGAAGCCTACTTGATCATGGTGGATGATTGTTTTGATGTGCTCTTGGATTCGGTTTGCCAGAATTTTATTGAATATTTTTGCGTTGATATTCATAAGGGAAATTGGTCTGAAGTTCTCTTTCTTTGTTGTGTCTTTGTGTGGTTTAGGTATAAGAGTAATTGTGGCTTCATAGAAGGAATTCGGTAGTGCTCCATCTGTTTCAATTTTGTGGAATAGTTTGGATAATATTGGTATGAGGTCTTCTATGAAGGTCTGATAGAATTCTGCACTAAACCCATCTGGACACAGCCAGAATACAGCAAATACAGAGGCGAATGCCAGCAGCAAACCACTGAACTGAGAATAGGACCCCCCTTGAAGGAATCAGAGAAAGAACTGGAAGAGCTTGAAGGGGCTCGAGACCCCATATGTACAACAATGCCATGCAACCAGAGCTTCCAGGGACTAAGCCACTATCTAAAGACTATACATGGACTGACCCTGGACTCTGACCTCATAGGTAGCAATGAATATCCTAGTAAGAGCACCAGTGGAAGGGGAAGCCCTGGGTCCTGCTAAGACTGAACCCCCAGTGAACTAGACTGTTGGGGGGAGGGCTGCAATGGGGGGAGGATTGGGAGGGGAACACCCATAAGGAAGAGGAGGGGGGAGGGGGATGTTTGCCCGGAAACCAAAGAATTATTATTAAGTATTAAATAAATTTAAAAAAAAAAAACCCGTCTGGACCTGGGCTCTTTTTGGTTGGGAGACCTTTAATGACTGCTTCTATCTTCTTAGGAGTTATGGGGTTGTTTAACTGGTTTATCTGTTCCTGATTTAACTTTGGTACCTGGTATCTGTCTAGGAAATTGTCCATTTCCTGTAAATTTTCAAGTTTTGTTGAATATAGGCTTTCATAGTAAGATCTGATGATTTTTTGGATTTCCTCTGAATCTGTAGTTATGTCTCCCTTTTCATTTCTGATTTTGTTAATTTGGACACACTCTCTGTGTCCTCTTGTTAGTCTGGCTAAGGGTTTATCTATCTTGTTGATTTTCTCAAAGAACCAACTTTTGGTTCTGTTGATTCTTTCTATGGTCCTTTTTGTTTCTACTTGGTTGATTTCAGCTCTGAGTTTGATTATTTCCTGCCTTCTACTCCTCCTGGGTGTATTTGCTTCTTTTTGTTCTAGAGATTTTAGGTGTGCTGTCAAGCTGCTGACATATGCTCTTTCCTGTTTCTTTCTGCAGGCACTCAGCGCTATGAGTTTTCCTCTTAGCACAGCTTTCATTGTGTTCCATAAGTTTGGGTATGTTGTACCTTCATTTTCATTAAATTCTAAAAAGTCTTTAATTTCTTTCTTTATTTCTTCCTTGACCAGGTTATCATTGAGTAGAGCATTGTTCAATTTCCACGTATATGTGGGCATTCTTCCCTTATTGTTATTGAAGACCAGTTTTAGGCCCTGGTGGTCCGATAGCATGCATGGGATTATTTCTATCTTTCTGTACCTGTTGAGGCCCGTTTTTTGACCAATTATATGGTCAATTTTGGAGAAAGTACCATGAGGAGCTGAGAAGAAAGTATATCCTTTTGCTTTAGGAGAGAATGTTCTATAAATATCTGTTAAGTCCATTTGGCTCATGACTTCTCTTAGTCTGTCTACGTCTCTGTTTAATTTCTGTTTCCATGATCTGTCCATTGATGAGAGTGGGGTGTTGAAATCTCCTACTATTATTGTGTGAGGTGCAATGTGTGTTTTGAGCTTTAGTAAGTTTTCTTTTACGTATGTAGGTGCCCTTGTATTTGGGGCATAGATATTTAGGATTGAGAGTTCATCTTGGTAGATTTTTCCTTTGATGAATATGAAGTGTCCTTCCTTATCTTTTTTGATGAATTTTAGTTGAAAATTGATTTTATTTGATATTAGAATGTCTACTCCAGCTTGCTTCTTCTGACCATTTGCTTGGAAAGTTGTTTTCCAGCCTTTCACTCTGAGGTAGTGACTGTCTTTGTCTCTGAGGTGTGTTTCCTGTAGGCAGCAGAATGCAGGGTCCTCGTTGCGTATCCAGTTTGTTAATCTATGTCTTTTTATTGGGGAGTTGAGGCCATTGATGTTGAGAGATATTGAGGAATAGTGATTATTGCTTCCTGTTATATTCATATTTGGATGTGAGGTTATGTTTGTGTGCTTTTCTTCTCTTTGTTTTGTTGCCAAGACGATTAGTTTCTTGCTTCTTCTAGGGTATAGCTTGCCTCCTTATGTTGGGCTTTACCATTTATTATCCTTTGTAGTGCTGGATTTGGAGAAAGATATTGTGTAAATTTGGTTTTGTCATGGAATATCTTGGTTTCTCCATCTATGTTAATTGAGAGTTTTGCAGGATATAGTAACCTGGGCTGGCATTTGTGTTCTCTTAGGGTCTGTATGACATCAGTCCAGGATCTTCTGGCCTTCATAGTTTCTGGCGAAAAGTCTGGTGTGATTCTGATAGGTCTGCCGTTATATGTTACTTGACCTTTTTCCCTTACTGCTTTTAATATTCTTTCTTTATTTTGTGCGTTTGGTGTTTTGACTATTATGTGACGGGAGGTGTTTCTTTTCTGGTCCAATCTATTTGGAGTTCTGTAGGCTTCTTGTATGTCTATGGGTATCTCTTTTTTTAGGTTAGGGAAGTTTTCTTCTATGATTTTGTTGAAGATATTTACTGGTCCTTTGAGCTGGGAGTCTTCACTCTCTTCTATACCTATTATCCTTAGGTTTGATCTTCTCATTGAGTCCTGGATTTCCTGTATGTTTTGGACCAGTAGCTTTTTCTGCTTTACATTATCTTTGACAGTTGAGTCATGATTTCTATGGAATCTTCTGCTCCTGAGATTCTCTCTTCCATCTCTTGTATTCTGTTGCTGAAGCTCATATCTACAGCTCCTTGTCTCTTCTTTTGGTTTTCTATATCCAGGGTTGTTTCCATGTGTTCTTTATTGATTGCTTCTATTTCCATTTTTAATTCCTTCAACTGTTTGATTGTGTTTTCCTGGAATTCTTTCAGGGATTTTTGTGACTCCTCTCTATGGGCTTCTACTTGTTTATTTATGATTTCCTGGAATTCTTTCAGGGATTTTTGCGATTCCTCTCTGTAGGCTTCTATTTGTTCTCTAAGGGAGTTCTTCACGTCTTTCTTGAAGTCCCCCATCATCATGATCAAATATGATTTTGAAACTAGATCTTGCTTTTCTGGTGTGTTTGGATATTCCATGTTTGTTTTGGTGGGAGAATGGGGCTCCGATGATGCCATGTAGTCTTGGTTTCTGTTGCTTGGCTTCCTGGGCTTGCCTCTCGCCATCAGATTATCTCTAGTGTTACTTTGTTCTGCTATTTCTGACAGTGGCTAGACTGTCCTATAAGCCTGTGTGTCAGGAGTGCTGTAGACCTGTTTTCCTGTTTTCTTTCAGCCAGTTATGGGGACAGAGTGTTCTGCTTTCGGGCGTGTAGTTTTTCCTCTCTACAGGTCTTCAGCCATTCCTGTGGGCCTGTGTCTTGAGTTCACCAGGCAGGTCACTTGCAGCAGAAAATTTGGTCTTACCTGTGGTCCCGAGGCTCAAGTTCGCTCTCGGTCTTGCCCTCGAGCTCTCTGCGGTGGCAGCAACCAGGAAGATCTGTGCAGCTGTTTCTGGGAGCTTCAGTGCACCAGGGTTCCAGATGGCGTTTGGTGTTTTCCTCTGGCGTCCGAGATGTGTGCAGGTACTGAGAGTCAAATCATGGTTCTATGGAGGATCAACAAGTGCTCTTACCTATAGATCCGTCTCTCCAGCCTCCCACTTTTGTCATTTTCACTAAACATTTTCAGACTTGAGTATTTCTTGTAATTTACACATACAGGATACCTAGCATTTGAAAAAACATATTGCGAATCCCACACCCGCGGATCCCGGCCCGCAGCAGCTCTCTGCCCAGAGACCCTGTGAGAGAGAGACCCAACCGCCAGGTCAGGTGGACACTCCTGAGGCTGCAGAGCGGAAGAGATCACCAACACTGCTCACCCCTGCCCACATCCCTGGCCCAAGAGGAAACTGTATAAGGCCTCTGGGCTCCCGTGGGGGAGGGCCCAGGAGCGGCAGGACCCCTGTGCCTGAGACACCACCAGAACCAGAAGGAAACAGACCGGATAAACAGTTCTCTGCACCCAAATCCCGTGGGAGGGAGAGCTGAACCTTCAGAGAGGCAGACAAGCCTGGGAAACCAGAAGAGACTGCTCTCTGCACACACATATCGGACGCCAGAGGAAAAAGCCAAAGACCATCTGGAACCCTGGTGCACTGAAGCTCCCGGAAATGGCTGCACAGGTCTTCCTGGTTGCTGCCGCTGCAGAGAGCCTGTGGGTAGCACCCCACGAGCGAACTTGAGCCTCGGGACCACAGGTAAGACCAACTTTTCTGCTGCAAGAAAGCTGCCTGGTGAACTCAAGACACAGGCCCACAGGAACAGCTGAAGACCTGTAGAGAGGAAAAACCACACGCCGGAAAGCAGAACACTCTGTCCCCATAACTGACTGAAAGGGAGGAAAACAGGTCTACAGCACTCCTGACACACAGGCTCATAGGACAGTCTAGCCACTGTCAGAAATAGCAGAACAAAGTAACACTAGAGATAATCTGATGGCGAGAGGCAAGCGCAGGAACCCAAGCAACAGAAACCAAGACTGCATGGCACCATCGGAGCCCAATTCTCCCATCAAAACAAACATGGAATATCCAAACACACCACAAAAGCAAGATCTAGTTCCAAAATCATATTTGATCATGATGCTGGAGGACTTCAAGAAAGACGGGAAGAACTCCCTTAGAGAACAAGTAGAAGCCTACAGAGAGGAATCGCAAAAATGCCTGAAAGAATCGCAAAAATCCCTGAAAGAATTCCAGGAAAACATAAATAAACAAGTAGAAGCCCATAGAGTGGAGACACAAAAATCCCTGAAAGAATTCCAGGAAATCATAAATAAACAAGTAGAAGCCCATAGAGAGGAGACACAAAAATCCCTGAAAGAATTCCAGGAAAACACAATCAAACAGTTGAAGGAATTAAAAATGGAAATAGAAGCAATCAAGAAAGAACACATGGAAACAACCCTGGATATAGAAAACCAAAAGAAGAGACAAGGAGCTGTAGAACAAGCTTCAGCAACAGAATACAAGAGATGGAAGAGAGAATCTCAGGAGCAGAAGATTCCATAGAAATCATTGACTCAACTGTCAAAGATAATATAAAGCGGAGAAAGCTACTGGTCCAAAACATACAGGAAATCCAGGACTCAATGAGAAGATCAAACCTAAGGATAATAGGTATAGAAGAGAGTGAAGACTCCCAGCTCAAAGGACCAGTAAATATCTTCAACAAAATCATAGAAGAAAACTTCCCTAACCTAAAAAAAGAGATACCCATAGACATACAAGAAGCCTACAGATCTCCAAATAGATTGGACCAGAAAAGAAACACCTCCCGTCACATAATTGTCAAAACACCAAACGCACAAAATAAAGAAAGAATATTAAAAGCAGTAAGGGAAAAAGGTCAAGTAACATATAAAGGGAGACCTATCAAAATCACACCAGACTTCTCGCCAGAAACTATGAAGGCCAGAAGATCCTGGACTGATGTTATACAGACCCTAAGAGAACACAAATGCCAGCCCAGGTTACTGTATCCAGCAAAACTCTCAATTAACATTGATGGAGAAACCAAGATATTCCATGACAAAACCAAATTTACACAATATCTTTCCACAAATCCAGCACTACAAAGGATAATAAATGGTAAAGCCCAACATAAGGAGGCAAGCTATACCAAAGAAGAAGCAAGAAACTAATCGTCTTGGCAACAAAACAAAGAGAATGAAAGCACACAAACATAACCTCACATCCAAATATGAATATAAAGGGAAGCAATAATCACTATTCCTTAATATCTCTCAATATCAATGGCCTCAACTCCCCAATAAAAGACATAGATTAACAAACTGGATACACAACGAGAACCCTGCATTCTGCTGCATACAGGAAACACACCTCAGAGACAAAGACAGACACAACCTCAGAGTGAAAGGCTGGAAAACAACTTTCCAAGCAAATGGTCAGAAGAAGCAAGCTGGAGTAGACATTCTAATATCAAATAAAATCAATTTCCAACTAAAAGTCATCAAAAAAGATAAGGAAGGACACTTCATATTCATCAAAGGAAAAATCTACCAAGATGAACTCTCAATCCTAAATATCTATGCCCCAAATACAAGGGCACCTACATACGTAAAAGAAACCTTACTAAAGCTCAAAACACACATTGCACCTCACACAATAATAGTGGGAGATTTCAACACACCACTCTCATCAATGGACAGATCATGGAAACAGAAATTAAACAGTGATGTCGACAGACTAAGAGAAGTCATGAGCCAAATGGACTTAACGGATATTTATAGAACATTCTATCCTAAAGCAAAAGGATATACCTTCTTCTCAGCTCCTCATGGTACTTTCTCCAAAATTGACCATATAATTGGTCAAAAAACGAGCCTCAACAGGTACAGAAAGATAGAAATAATCCCATGCGTGCTATCGGACCACCACGGACTAAAACTGGTCTTCAATAACAATAAGGGAAGAATGCCCACATATACGTGGAAATTGAACAATGCTCTACTCAATGATAACCTGGTCAAGGAAGAAATAAAGAAAGAAATTAAAAACTTTTTAGAATTTAATGAAAATGAAGATTCAACATACCCAAACTTATGGGACACAATGAAAGCTGTGCTAAGAGGAAAACTCATAGTGCTGAGTGCCTGCAGAAAGAAACAGGAAAGAGCATATGTCAGCAGCTTGACAGCACACCTAAAATCTCTAGAACAAAAAGGAGCAAATACACCCAGGAGGAGTAGAAGGCAGGAAATAATCAAACTCAGAGCTGAAATCAACCAAGTAGAAACAAAAAGGACCATAGAAAGAATCAACAGAACCAAAAGTTGGTTCTTTGAGAAAATCAACAAGATAGATAAACCCTTAGCCAGACTAACGAGAGGACACAGAGAGTGCATCCAAATTAACAAAATCAGAAATGAAAAGGGAGACATAACTACAGATTCAGAGGAAATTCAAAAAATCATCAGATCTTACTATAAAAACCTATATTCAACAAAACTTGAAAATCTTCAGGAAATGGACAATTTCCTAGACAGATACCAGGTATCAAAGTTAAATCAGGAACAGATAAACCAGTTAAACAACCCCATAACTCCTAAGGAAATAGAAGCAGTCATTAAAGGTCTCCCAACCAAAAAGAGCCCAGGTCCAGACGGGTTTAGTGCAGAATTCTATCCAACCTTCATAGAAGACCTCATACCAATATTATCCAAACTATTCCACAAAATTGAAACAGATGGAGCACTACCGAATTCCTTCTACGAAGCCACAATTACTCTTATACCTAAACCACACAAAGACACAACAAAGAAAGAGAACTTCAGACCAATTTCCCTTATGAATATCGACGCAAAAATACTCAATAAAATTCTGGCAAACCGAATTCAAGAGCACATCAAAACAATCATCCACCATGATCAAGTAGGCTTCATCCCAGGCATGCAGGGATGGTTTAATATACGGAAAACCATCAACGTGATCCATTATATAAACAAACTGAAAGAACAGAACCACATGATCATTTCATTAGATGCTGAGAAAGCTTTTGACAAAATTCAACACCCCTTCATGATAAAAGTCCTGGAAAGAATAGGAATTCAAGGCCCATACCTAAACATAATAAAAGCCATATACAGCAAACCAGTTGCTAACGTTAAACTAAATGGAGAGAAACTTGAAGCAATCCCACTAAAATCAGGGATTAGACAAGGCTGCCCACTCTCTCCCTACTTATTCAATATAGTTCTTGAAGTTCTAGCCAGAGCAATCAGACAACAAAAGGAGATCAAGAAGATACAGATCGGAAAAGAAGAGGTCAAAATATCACTATTTGCAGATGACATGATAGTATATTTAAGTGATCCCAAAAGTTCCACCAGAGAACTACTAAAGCGGATAAACAACTTCAGCAAAGTGGCTGGGTATAAAATTAACTCAAATAAATCAGTTGGCTTCCTCTATACAAAAGAGAAACAAGCTGAGAAAGAAATTAGGGAAACGACACCCTTCATAATAGACCCAAATAATATAAAGTACCTCGGTGTGACTTTAACCAAGCAAGTAAAAGATCTGTACAATAAGAACTTCAAGACACTGAGGAAAGAAATTGAAGAAGACCTCAGAAGATGGAAAGATCTCCCATGCTCATGGATTGGCAGGATTAATATAGTAAAAATGGCCATTTTACCAAAAGCAATCTACAGATTCAATGCAATCCCCATCAAAATACCAATCCAATTCTTCAAAGAGTTAGACAGAACAATTTGCAAATTCATCTGGAATAACAAAAAACCCAGGATAGCTAAAGCTATCCTCAACAATAAAAGGACTTCAGGGGGAATCACTATCCCTGAACTCAAGCAGTATTACAGAGCAATAGTGATAAAAACTGCATGGTATTGGTACAGAGACAGACAGATAGACCAATGGAATAGAATTGAAGACCCAGAAGTGAACCCACACACCTATGGTCACTTGATTTTTGACAAAGGAGCCAAAACCATCCAATGGAAAAAAGATAGCATTTTCAGCAAATGGTGCTGGTTCAACTGGAGGGCAACATGTAGAAGAATGCAGATCGATCCATGCTTATCACCCTGTACAAAGCTTAAGTCCAAGTGGATCAAGGACCTCCACATCAAACCAGACACACTCAAGCTAATAGAAGAAAAACTAGGGAAGCATCTGGAACACATGGGCACTGGAAAAAATTTCCTGAACAAAACACCAATGGCTTATGCTCTAAGATCAAGAATCGACAAATGGGATCTCTTAAAACTGCAAAGCTTCTGTAAGGCAAAGGACTCTGTGGTTAGGACAAAATGGCAACCAACAGATTGGGAAAAGATCTTTACCAATCCTACAACAGATAGTGGCCTTATATCCAAAATATACAAAGAACTCAAGAAGTTAGACCGCAGGGAAACAAATAACCCTATTAAAAAATGGGGTTCAGAGCTAAACAAAGAATTCACAGCTGAGGAATGCCAAATGGCTGAGAAACACCTAAAGAAATGTTCAACATCTTTAGTCATAAGGGAAATGCAAATCAAAACAACCCTGAGATTTCACCTCACACCAGTGCGATTGGCTAAGATCAAAAACTCAGGTGACAGCAGATGCTGGCGAGGATGTGGAGAAAGAGGAACACTCCTCCATTGTTGGTGGGATTGCAGACTGGTAAAACCATTCTGGAAATCAGTCTGGAGGTTCCTCAGAAAATTGGACATTGAACTGCCTGAGGATCCAGCTATACCTCTCTTGGGCATATACCCAAAAGATTCCTCAACATATAAAAGAGACACGTGCTCCACTATGTTCATTGCAGCCTTATTTATAATAGCCAGAAACTGGAAAGAACCCAGATGCCCTTCAACAGAGGAATGGATACAGAAAACGTGGTACATCTACACAATGGAATGTTACTCAGCTATCAAAAACAACGAGTTTATGAAATTCGTAGGCAAATGGTTGGAACTGGAAAATATCATCCTGAGTGAGCTAACCCAATCACAGAAAGACATACATGGTATGCACTCATTGATAAGTGGCTATTAGCCCAAATGCTTGAATTACCCTAGATCCCTAGAACAAACCAAACTCAAGACGGATGATCAAAATGTGAATGCTTCACTCCTTCTTTAAATGAGGAAAAAGAATACCCTTGGCTCGGAAGGGAGAGGCAAAGATTAAAACAGAGACTGAAGGAACACCCATTCAGAGCTTGCCCCACAGGTGGCCCATACATATACAGCCACCCAATTGGACAAGATGGATGAAGCAAAGAAGTGCAGACCGACAGGAGCCGGATGTAGATCGCTCCTGAGAGACACAGCCAGAATACAGCAAATACAGAGGCGAATGCCAGCAGCAAACCACTGAACTGAGAATAGGTCCCCCGTTGAAGGAATCAGAGAAAGAACTGGAAGAGCTTGAAGGGGCTCGAGACCCCAAAAGTACAACAATGTCAAGCAACCAGAGCTTCCAGGGACTAAGCCACTACCTAAATACTATACATGGACTGACCCTGGACTCTGACCCCATAGGTAGCAATGAATATCCTAGTAAGAGCACCAGTGGAAGGGGAAGCCCTGGGTCCTGCTAAGACTGAACCCCCAGTGAACTAGTCTATGGGGGGAGGGCGGCAATGGGGGGAGGGTTGGGAGGGGAACACCCATAAGGAAGGGGGGGGGGGAGGGGGATGTTTGCCCGGAAACCGGGAAAGGGAATAACACTTGAAATGTATATAAGAAATACTCAAGTTAATAAAAAAAATAATAAAAAAATATCTATATTGAAGGCAAGAATAAATTGAACAAATGATAAAAAAAAAGAAAAAGAAAAAACATATTGCCTTTTCCTTCTGAAGAGAAATCGTACATCACTGAATTATTTTCCATTTCTGTTATTGCCATTGACTTTGACAAGTTTTTGGGACCCATTAGCCATTTCAATTCTTCCTATGAAATTTCTTTTTCTCAAATGCAATCCATAATCCATGATGAGTCTAGTGTGGCTCTGACCTACACCATCTCTGTTGCTCTCCGTCTGTATTTTGAAGGGTGGAGGGCATCATTTGCCCTTTTCAGCCATTTTCAAATTCACTTTATTGTGTATATTTAAGGTGCACAGCATGTTATTTTGATAAACAACAACATGTAAATGATTGCAGTGCTCACAGAAATAAGCACCCATCTGTGTGGGAGTTAGTATACCTCCACATGTGTAAGCATTTGTGGCATGAGCATGACCTTATCAAGGACTCCAATACTCAAACTGGGAAAAAGGCCTTCATGGGTCAGTGTTCTTAAGTTCTGAGCCATCTCTCCAACCCTGAATCTTTCTTATTTTTAACCATAACATTTTCATTACTTTCTAAGTAAAAACTGTAAGATAGTCTGCCATTGGAATTAATTCATTCATAGTATACTTCTTTTAAGTGGTAACTACGTGTTGGGTAATGTTCTAAGTGCTTAGGATATAGCAACCAACAAAAAAAGACATGCATTCCTGCTCCCTGTGGATCTGATGTTCTAAAAGAGGAGATGGCAACCATGATATGACTAATCTCTACTCATGGATGGCAAAATAGAAAACAACCTAAGTAGGACAAGAAAGATGGATTGGGGCCATGTGAATTAGGATGCAAAAGAGAGGTCATGGCAGAGGCAGGTATCCCTAGGCTCAAATAAGAATTGAGAAATGAAACTTTAAAGGCTAAAATAACAAGAACAGTGTAAAGAAACTGGTACGTTCTTGTTACATGTCAAGATCTGCCTATATGGTGTGAGGGCGGCAGAGGCATACACTCCTGGCCATGTAAGTTTATGTATATGAAACATATGCCTACAGATATCCATGGAGGCCAATAGAAAGTATCCTATCCCCTGGAATTAGAGCTACGAGTGGTTGCGGGCTGCCCAATTTGGGTGCTGTGAATTAAGTTTGGGTCCTCCGCAAGAACAATAAACACCCTTAACTACTCTCCCAAGCCTTCTTAACTGTGAGTTGTGAGAGAGAGAAAGAGAAGTTAAGTCAAAGATGACTTCATGCATTTTGTTCTCATCAGTTCCTGTCAGCTAAGATTGGTGAACGGTCTGACCCTATGTATTCTAAGATGAATTCAGGGAGTCAATTTTGAACCTGTTGAGTTTTAGGTGCCTGAACAGGTCATAGTTTGAAGAAATACTAAGCTCAGGACAAATTGCTATTCTCAAGGTTTATAAAAGCAATTTCAACCAAAAAAAATACTGAAATACAGTATGAAAAATAGCATGTAAACCAGTGAACTGGCTACTGTTACTCTGAAAGTTAATATTGGATCCCAGTGCGCTAACGCTAGGAAGCTAAGGACAAGTTGAAGAGACAGCAAAGAAGACTGAGCAAAGGCTTCTCAGAAGACAATATAAAAGTCACAAGCAGCTATTATCTTGTACACAAATCACAGGCAGTAAAGTGGGAGTGAACAGCCCTGTCCAATGCTGACAACACACTGAGCATTGCTCATCAGCTCTAACCAGGTAAAGGCCATTGGTGATCTAGGTTGAATGATAAAGGAAAAGGCATTATTGGATTAGTTTTAGTAGGCAAAGAGAGAGGAAACAGAAATGAATGGCACAGACATTCCTTTTAAAAAGCTGTGCTTTTGATAGAACTCAGATGTAAGAAAAGAGCTACCTCTGTGAATGAAGCCAGGCCAAGAGGAGTTTGTGAGGTTTGAAGGCTGGAAAGTTAACAGGATTTTAAGATGTTGATGGAAAATACATAGCGGGCATGGGATACATTCGTATAAAAAAGATGGAAAGATTGTAAGGAAATCTCTAGATAGCTCAATGAAGAGGAAAGGTTGAGTGTTCACTAGGAAGTATGGGTGGTTTATGACAGCATGTGAGTGAAGACAGAGGCTTGAAGGTGCCAAATCTGAACATTCCCTTCTGATCCTTCCATTTCTCTCATGGATTATCTAAAATTTATGGAGCACGTGCTAAGGATTTGGAAGACAGAGAAGATAGGAAATAGTGCTCAGAGAGTGGCATGCTATCAAGAAATCATACACTCAAAAGGGGTAGACAGAAACCATAAGAAGCTAAGAAAACAATACAGAATCCAAAATTCCTCATAAAAAATATTTCACAAAACCTAAGAGCAAGCAAACTGCAGTTGAAGTAGCACATCAGATGCTGATTTTTTAAATCCTTATTGTTTTATTATGTGTATGTTTTTGTACATATGGAATGTGCACATGAGAGTGCAATGACTCACAGAAGCTGTAATACAGCATCAGTTCCCTAGAATTACAGGCAATGCCGAACCACCTGACACTGGTGCTGTGACCTAAATTCAAGTCCTTTGTATGAGCAGTAGCTACTGAACCGTCTTTCAATGATCCCGATGCTAGGATTTTTTGATGAATGGCAGAAGTAACATGAGGTTTAGTGTTGACTAATATCCTAGAGATGTTGGCTGAAGATGAGCCCATCTGAGGAGCTCACATTTTCATAGTTTCCTGCTGACTCAAAGATTTTCAAACTTCCACAGTCTCAACTAGCCTGGACACCTGGGATCTCTCAGACACCGAGCCACCAACCAGGCAGCATACACCAACTGAAATGAGATCCCCAAAACATATACAGCAGAGGACTCAGACTCAAGGAAGATGGACCTAACCCTCAAGAGACTTGGGGCCCCAACAACTGGGGAGGCCTCATGAGATGGGGGTAGGGATATCCTCTTGTAGGGGTGGGGTGCAGGGGAAGGTGAGGGATGTGGAAGGAACAGGCAGAGGGTGGACTTGGAGGGAGATAAAGTCTGGATTGTAAAAAAAATAAGTAAAGAAAACAGAATAATTTTTTTTTAAAAATCTAAAAAAGAAATAGATTTTTCAAAGTTAGCTTTCCTTTTTTTTCCTAAGGAAAATTGTCCAAGGCCTCAGTAGTTCCATATAGCCCTCATATCATGCTCATGGTTTTTTTCAATCAATTGAAATGCCCAAAGATTGAGGTGTTACCGGTGGGATGAGAAGTCCATGATAATTGTGGGGAAATAGAAAAATCACATATAGAAACAAGAAAGTCTATGAAAGTTCTGAGAACAATGCATTTGTTTTAAGTACTTACTTGCATACATGCATTTAGAGGCCTAATGAAATTACAAGCTAGCCTTGTGGTTCCGGTAAAATATTTAGCTGAGCCACCCCGTGGTTTTGGCTTCTGCTATAAGTAGAAAAATTTTAAGATCATTTTGTAGAGTGACAGGATTACAGGGCTTCTTACACTTAAAAACTGAACTCACTCTTTATAAGACTTGTTTTAAAATATGAGGATTTTATATGCTAAGGTATTCAAGAGTCTAAACATAAAGCGAAAGTTTGAGTTTTTAGCAATAATTGAAAATATGCAATAATCATTATTAGCAATAATTGAAAATATGCCTTATTAATTAATAGATTAACAGCATTATTTTAAGATTAACTGAAAAGCTTCTGGAAGAATTCAGAGATTGAATCTATAAATAAAGCCAGTTAAATGCAATTTTAAAATTAAACTATTTTGACCCCTATTAACTTCTGGACCATCTCAAAATTGATATTTGCATTTTATTTATGTCTTCTCGGTTTTTCTCTATTTTCTTGGTTCTATGACTTTATCTTGACATTAAGTCTGATAGGATCACAATATACAAATCCACCTGTCACTAAGTGAACTTTTGATTGTGCTTGTATAATAAATTCACCTATGGGCTCGTCAGTTCATTGCTTATTTTCTTTTACTGTTCATGGCATACAACTATTTTCATTATTCATGTTCTTCTATTTTTTAAAGGATTAAGCACAGTATATTCTCTGTCTTATTACTTTTCTGGATGTTCTGATTTATCTTCTAGACAATCTTTAATATCACTTAGAGAAGATAAAATATGTAACTATTACTTTAATTTGAAGAACATTGACTTTTCAGTTCTTTCTTTGTGCATAGGCACATTTTGAGCAGAGCTGGCTTCCTTGATGTTTACTAAGATGGCCATGATTTTTCTCCTTGACGACTCCATATCAATGATCACATTTATTAATTTCCTTACCTGGAAATAGTTTTGTGTCCCAGACATCAGATTCTACCTAATGAAGAACCATCTTTCTTTATATATAGTGCTGGACCTTGTTTGTTAATATTTTGAAATGTTTAATTTTTTGATACTTTTCTAAATGGCGTTTCTCATAAATCTGTTAAATTTACTTCACTTATGTCCATTTTGTACATTGCCCTTCCCAATAATATAATTTATCTTATGTAGATTGGTTTTTTTGGTGTTGCTAACACACCACATACTTGTTTGTACTGTGTTTCTTCTCTCTTCCATTATGATTACTTATACTCTCTCTTATTTTACAATTTTAATTTTATTATATTTTATTTATTGATTGTGCATGTGCTTGTAGTGTGGTGAGAGAAGCAGACAGTGTGCACATTTCATTTGGAGGTCAGAGAACAACTTGCAGGAGTCAAATCTGCCCTCTCTTTCCACTGTGGGGTCTTAAGGACCAAACTGAGGTCTTCAGGGTTAGCAGTAGGTACCTCTGCGTACTTCCTGGTCCGTTTTCTCTGACTTCAACTTTGAAAAGTACAGCAATTCAGCACTTAGCTCATCATGATTTCTCATTAGCTCATTAATGATTTTTTGTTTTGGTTTAAAATCATTCTTAGATCTTTTATTAAAGCATTTTGGCCACCTTCCTCTTCAGTTTCTTCTTCGCGGTATATTAATTTATAACCCTGTTGCTTTTCCTTTCATTATGTTTAGAATGTGAGTTTTTTTTCCTCCTTTTATTTTTTTCCAATTGGAGAGGTTTAATGAGAGAAGAGTAGAAGAGCTGAAAGGCGGCCATGGGAACAGAGAGGAGGGGGATGGGGAAGGGGGAAAGAGAAGCGAAGAACAAAGAGCAAGAGGGGGTAAGAGCGATTTTTCCTCTTTTTAATTGTAAAAACTGTATTTGTACAGTATCATACACGATTTTTATCCCTTTGAGCATAGTTTCATTTGCTCTCACAGATTTGAATTTTGCTTACATTATTTTTAAAATAGCCTTTGATTGCATTTCAGTTTTCACATAGAACCAAAAATTAAGTAGGAATTCTCCCCATTTTCTGATGGGTTGCTTCATTCTACTTTATTCTAAATAAAAGAACTATAATTAAACCTTTACTTACATATGTTTTGGATTTCAATTAGGGAATGTATAATATTATGTGTAAAATTGGCAGTCTATACTTTTTATGTATGCGTGATACTCTCTTAAATATAAAGAAAAGGTTCAGAAATAGGAATATGCCTTAATCTAAGCAATATATCCCCTTTTAAAACTCATGCATGTAAATTACATAATCCTTTTGAAAATTTCAGTGTGGTATATGTGTATGTGTATGCAGATGCAGACGTGTGTGGAAGTGTGCATACATTGTCAAAGTGTGAAGACCGGTGGGCAATCTCAGATTTCCTTCTTCAGGTGTCATCCTTAGGTACCATGATATCTTCAACTGTTCTGGAATAGCCAAATAGAAGGGACAAAATGGCCAGTGATCTCAGTAGATCCTCAGAAATGTACTACTCTCCTTTATTCAGCACTGGAACTACGGGTGTGTGCCAGTCACACTTTTAATTTGTTTGTTTGCATGTTTTTGCATGAGTTCTGTAGATAGAACTGAATTTCTTGTGTTTACAGGGAAATTACTTTAGCTACTAGGTAAAGCCCCCACCCCTGAGTTTTTTAAAAAAAAGTATGTACTTATAATATCTTTGAAAAACATATTATTGATTAGTTCTAAGTCTAGAAATTATTCCTAGCATAAGTTCTAGCAACTATTTTAGACAGACCATATTGACTTCAAACTGTGTTCCCAATCCTTCACAAAAAAATGGAAAATTAGTCTGATGGCCTGAATCCTATTAATAGGATTAATAGTTTCTTGGCTCATTTCCAACTTTCCTACTTGCTCAATATCTTTCCATGTCCTAGATTCATAAGTTAAGTAATAGAAAGTTAGAAGAAAGAAAAATAAATTCTCATTTTCAAGCACTCTCAGGTTCAAAGACTCTATCCCTTTATCACTGTGTATTAATCTCAGCCAAGAGCAATAATCTAAAACAGATTACTGTTTTTACATCTCAGATACAGTTATCTTCATTCTGGATTTTCATGGCCACTGTGTTCATCAATTAGAAAAATAGATGACATTAAGTGTTTTCATTCCTTTGAGACTTTCAGAAGACACTGTATAAGTCATAACTTTGTATTCTATAGGTAGATGGAAGGGGAAAAAACCCTTTGCTTTATGACTGACAGCTCTATGCCTCATATTTTCTTCACAGGGGTTTAGAAGGACAACATTGACCTGCTGAGAGGGAAGCCACAGAAGCTGAGGGATGGGAAAACACGCAAGGGCTAAAATATTTTCACTGAGACTCTTGAAATAATGATCATTTTGACATTTTTATCTCAACTTCAGTATCTCCCCTGACGTGACTGAAACATATGAAAAATTAGAAGCCCATTTCAGTAACTAAGGCTGTGTGGAGTATCGTCCTTGCTCTGTCAGAGATTTAAAGACATTCTATTGTGACCAAGTCTTCCAAAAGCACATGTGATTTTTAACAAAACAGAGTTTGTTCACAAAAACAAATAAACCAACAAACAAAAAACCCCTTTCTATACCAAGGTGAATTTTAACAAGATACTTTATTCTGTATCCAGACTACCATTATCTTCTTGCTATAGCCATAAATTTTGATCAGCTCAGCCTGACAGAACCTAAATTTAAAAACAATCTCCATGTGGTCAAGTCTGCATTTGATCAACGAGACAAAGAAATAACAAAGCTGTTCACAAAGTGAGGAGCATTTGGTACCATCAGCTGGTGTTTAGCAAAGTCATGTTCTCAGTCAGAAATGGACAGATAATATCTTCTGGAGGCCAAAACAATTAAAAAGATAAAGCCCTTTTGTACCTAAATCTACCATTTGAAAAATGGAAGAGATCTAGGAGAGAAAGGGATAACAACGAGTACTCAGTGATGAAGGCGATAACTCATACTGACCACATGCTTACTATGGGCATGCCTGAAGGTTATCTTAGTATCTCTTTAATTGTGAAACACTGTTTGGCATTCCCAGGAGGTAAAGCAGATGCTGTCTAAGTCAGGATCATCTGGTAAAAATAGATGATATATTGACTAGAACAAATGACTACTTTCAGATATATAAATTAGAACAAATGTACAATGGTTACTTGACCACAGATGCAGCCACTAATCTAGCCAGTTACACCATCTACAACAAATATCATGTGGTGCAATTTCATGGCTACCTTTAGAACCAAGGACAGACCTGAGCTTCAACTAGGTACATCCTAAAAGCTAGAAGGCAGTAAAGTCTGCTCACAATTTATTCACTCATTCGCTGGTCCACTCAACAAGCATTTATTGTGTAAGAATCTATTCCCATTTTGTAAGGGACTCAAATACAAAGCAAAGGATGACATAAGGACATATCAAATTATACCTTGAGTCACTCCAGGAGAAATTTTAAATTTGGTATTAGAAAGGCTAAATTTTCTCCTTCCATCCACCTATAGAATGGTATATGGAATGTAACTGTGGGAATCTTACGTGCATTGAAATCAGAGCTAATTACATGACCCAATGTAAAACCAGTCTACTGAGTGCCCACACACACACACACACACACACACACACACACACACACACAGAGAGAGAGAGAGAGAGAGAGAGAGAGAGAGAGGGAGAGAGAGACAGGTACATGCACATAGTTAGACACACAACTATGTATACCTTTGCTCTTTGAGCAAAGGCAACTCCAAACTTTCTATTTCCCACTTTTTAGATTTGAAAATAAGAAAGTAATTTTTTCAATTACTTTCTACAACTTAGAGCAATAATACCTCTTGATCTTAATGACAACTCTGCCTATTTTTCTGTGTGTGATGTCTCTGTGTGTGTTCTTGTACGTGTGTGCGCATGTGTGAAAGTGTGTGCAGAGACCGGAGGTTTAATCTTGCTGTCTTTCTCATACGTTCCCCACCTTATGTTTTGAGACATGCTCTCACACTAAATTAAAGCTCATTGATTCAACTAGGTTCACTGGCCAGTGGCATCAAGGGACACTCCTGTCTCTACCTCCCTATAGCTGAGATTACACATACACAACACCATATTGACTTGTTCTGTGGGCTTTGGGGGAACTGTGCTCAGGCATTGATGTATACAGAACAATTGAAACATCTTTCTGTCTTCCATTTCTGAACATGTTCCATGTTAACAAAATAATCTCAAATTTAATGTTCTTCATCAACTCTCAGTGCTATTAATGTAATGGAATTTATATCTTGTAAGTCTGGTATAGTCGGTACAATGTGAATAATGACTGAAAAAGACAGTTTGAACGGAAAATAGTGAACATTGTTTTCCAAAGCTTAGTATAAAACCTCTCATTGCAAAATCTCGATTTGGTACTTTGAATGAAAATGTCCTCCATAGCCTCTGACATTTAAACACTTCTTTTCCAGTTAGTAACACTATTTGGGGAAGTCTAAGAGCCATGGAATAGCTGAGTAGAGTATGTCACTAGAGCCTGGCTTCAGAATTTCAAAACCTTGCCTCATTCCTAGGTCACTCTCTGGTTTATGCTTGTGGTTCAAAATTGAAGCCTTCAGCTACCTACGCCTACTAACATGCCTCATTCTGTCATCAAGTGTTCTAATCCTCTGGAACTCTAAACCCAAATAACCGCTTCAGCTATAAACTACTTTGGTCATGGTGTTTTATAACAATAGAGAAGTAACTAATACAGTTGGTTTTCCAAAACTTGGATTTGCTTTGAAATGCCCTTTAGTGGACTCAAATGTTGACTACTATCCTGGAGGCTAGGTGAGCTCTGAATCACTGTCCCTTGCACTGTCATAAATCAGGTGTGTCTGCAGGCTGCATAATGAAGGCTGCTTGAACCATTTCTGGATTCAGACGAAGTATACAGACATTTCTGAGGATACAGGAACTGGGGCGAAGTCGAGTCTTGATTTAATGATTCTTATCAAAATAAAATAAGCATTTGGTCTTTAGATTTGATCGGCCTCTATCTGCAGATGCATCTCAGCTGGCAGTAGCTTCCTCCCTGGGCTCCTTGCCCAGGCAAATGGGCTTCTTTCTTGTTTCATGTCTCACTGGGTTCTCTGATAATAGAGGAGGTAACTGAACTGTGGCTCGCTCTGAATCTCAGAGCTCTGGAAATGAGCGGAAGGGGATTTTCCTCCTATCGTGTTTTGCCACCACAATAAAATGCTTTCCTATAATGCACTCTGAAGACTGCTTAATTTTCTAACAATAAAAACTCAGGGGCAGCCTTGCAATCAGTGTTCAAGCATAGGATACATTCCAATGTCACAGTCTTATGTAACGAGAGGAACACAAGAACAAAATCTATTTATTCACAGTCACTGATGTAGTTCTAGAGACTTACTCTACATGGTTGAGATAAACTCCTTGTCCTTCCTGCCATGTATATCTTGTGTAAATTAGAAACCAGTGATTTTTTCCTCTTCTTATTCTTCCCATGGTTCTTCCTCTGTGTTAACTGCTCTGTAATTAAAGGTACGGTTTCTGTTTTCCAATGTACCACTGTACCCTTCTGTAGAGGTTCAGAGTAATTGCAAATTAAATAGGCTCGAGACTTTTTTTCATGGCTATTTGGGGGTTTCTGATTTCAAATGATATGCATTACCCGGTTTTAGCTTTGCAGATGAACAAGTTAATAAGATCCAGGCAGGATCCATCTTCTCGATCCATATTTGCAAAAGCCTCTCTTTATTCTGAATGGGATAATTTTCCTGCCTCCCTCATTAAAAAGATGCCATAATTAAAATGTTAACTACACAGTAATAACAGGTAAATTTGGTTGCCAGATTCAATCTTAGATGCAGTTATCTGGTCAAATGGCTCTATTTACCAAATCTTATTAGTTACCTGGTATAATAACTCTCTCTGACTTCATTGTGCCTATGTATTTAGTAGATTAAAGCCTGCAATCTTCAATCCAAGAAAATTAAACCTGCCCCTGGTTGTCATTTTAGTACACCATCTGTTGCTCCAGGTGCTCGCCTGGTTCTTAAGGGCTGTGAAGTGAGCTCTCTTGCAACAAGCCTGCGTGAATGGATGTCTTCCCAGATGCTGTGATTCAAGCTCCACCTCAATGCATTTGTTAGCCTCACAGGGAAATTAGGAGCCATGATGTTAGATCCCTGTAAGGGCTTCAGGTGTGCTGAACACGTGCAAGGTGGGCTATAGCTGTCACCAATCTGAAGGAAATGGCAATTTTAATATCCAAAGTGGCAAAGGAAAGGAACACCTTCTGGATCAGGAAAATTGAAGGTATGATCAATAAATATTAGATGATTATTCATAGGTTTGGCCTAATAGAAGGCTAGCTGAACATACTTCCCTGAAGTAATACATTTAAGAAAAACTCTTAGGAGTGTTTTGTTTGAAACTTTTGGGGATGTAAGTTTAAAGCTAAATAATCAAGTTTACCATTGTTTTAATATAGCGTGTATTGATAAGGGTGAATATTGAAATACATGAAACTATACTTACATGCATCTCAATTAATATTTACAAACTGAGAATAGCCACAGAATTTGGGTCTTCTACTTCCAACCTCTGCATTTCTAGTCTCCCCTGCCTACCATAAAATTAACTCTTACTTGGGCTTTTAACAATTGATTTATTATTCACCATGTTTATTGATTCATAACATGTATATATAAGAGTAAGCAAATTATAATTGTGACCCTTTACAAATCCCTGACTTCATAGCAAGTAAAAGACGGTGCTGCCTTCCTGCCCACCTTCACCTTTGGGCAATGCTGTTCAATATACCAGCGATACTTAATGAACTGCTCTAAAGGCAACAGCCACCAGCATCAAAGTCCCTACCCCAAAGCCTGTTGTTCACTATTCCTGTTTTCCCCACAATGATGATCACTTTCTTGAAATATCAATATCTATCTCAAGCGTTTGCCTCTATCCAATATGATAGTTTAGATTTACCTGTTTTGTAAATTTTATATAAATGTAGTCCTATGATAAAAAGTATTTTGTCTGGATTCTTTTACCATTTTTCTAAGACTATGTTCCTGTTGCCGTCATCGAAATGATTTTGTTCATTTTCAGTGCTATATGTTGACTCTCTAAATACATCCTCATTTATTCATCTGTCATATTGCAAATGCTATTTTGATTGCTTCTAGTTAAAGCTAATATAAAAACATGTAAGTCTGTGTATATGTTTGTTTCTCTCACTTGGGAAACATACGCATGGGTTTCTGCTAGCCACATGCTTAATAGTGGAATAACTGAGTCTATGGATATGCAAAGTTCAGCTTTGGTCTTTACAACCTGTTTCCACCTGCTAATGGCAATATGCATCTTCTAACTGCTGTGTGGGGTTTTCTGTTACTTCATCTCCATTGGTATTACCTTCTTATGATTTATTTTTACTCCTTAGTTTTTTTTGTGTTTGTGTATATGTGTGTACAATTCTGAGTGTAGGAACCTAAGGAGGCCAGAAAAGGGCATTGGATTCTCTGGAACTAGAGTTAAAGGGGATAGTAAATCACCATACGTGAGTGCTGAGAACTTAACTCACGTTCTCTGGAAGAGCAGTTGCTCTTAATTCATCAGCTATCTCTTCAACCTGGCTGGTATTCTTTAAGGAAACTTTAACTGCTCTAGTAAACTGTAGTAGTAAGTCATTGTGATTTGAATTGATGGTATATACACTACACTGAAACATGAGGGTCATTTCCTATGTTCAGAGTCATGCCAATATTCTCTTGTACCTGCATATCTGTTTATCTACGTGTGGGCATGTGCATTTGTGTACACGTGCCCAGAGAAGCCATACACAAGTGTCAGATTCTTTGGGTCTGGAGTTACTTGCAGCTGTGAGCCGCTCAGTGTGCATGCTATGACCCAAACTCCAGTCCTCTGAGGAAGCAGTACATGTCCTTAATAGCTAAACTATTTCTCCAGCCCTTTATTGGTTTTACTCTATGGATGAGTCTTTTTACTGCTGCCTGTATTACAGATGTTCTCCAATGCACTGCAGGTTTAAAGGTGTTCTAATTTTTTTTAATATACAGTTTCATTGTTTAACGCTGTATTATTTATCTTGTTAGTATTGCCTGCCCACCCCCATTTGGTCAGTGGTTTTATACTCTTGGCTTAAAATGGTCTCCTTAGTGAAACCATGAAGATATTTACTTGAATTGTCTTCTAAAACCACGGTTGTTTTTCCTTTTAGGTTTATACAAGAATCTAGCATGCTGTGTTTTGTATGAGGCAGAGGTTAGTTTTGTTTTATCTTCCACGTTCTCTCAGGTCTAGCATTACAGGTTGGAAGGAATCTTTCCTTGCTATGCAGGAGTGCTGAGCTTACCAGAAACCCCTTTGAAATGCACTGATGTGCATTTATGAGCTGTCTCTCAGGTCCTGTTCGTCTGTGTGTCTATCTTTGTACCACGATTAGTTAAATCATTGTAAGTTTATAAGTGTCGTTGGAATTTCTCGGGATTGTTCTGGTTTATGTTACCTCTTGCCTTCATCCATTGATTTTTTTTTATATAAACTTAAGTTCCACGATATAAGATTTACAAGTTTAATTAAGATTACAGAAAAGTGTAGGGATCAATTTAAGAGTAACATTTTTACAAAATTGGTTTCTCTGGTCTATGGGAATTGTGTTTCTCTCCATGGATTTCTGAGGAAAGGGAGGAAGATTCCTTTTCTGTCAGTGGTGTGTTGGGATTTTCTACTTTGACCTCCTAACTTATGCACTTTGAAGTACTTTTTCACCTTCATTCAATTAATATGCCTGTTTTGGTCCTTTACTTTTGCTTATCATCTATTTTAACTCATTTAAGGCAGTATTTAAGTAGCCAAATTTCACTTGGATTTGTGTGTATTTTCAATAACTTTCTTTTTATGTATTTATTATTATTACTATTATTATTATTAGTAGTAGTAGTAGTATTAATGCCAGTGTATTAGTTGGGTGCTCTAGAATAACAGAACTTATATACCTTCTATACAAAAGAAGATTTCTTAGGATGACTTACCTGCTGTGATCCAGCTAATCTGATCATGACTGACTATGAAGGGAAAGTAGTTCTTTAGTCCTTGAGGCTGGGTGTCACCACTGACCTCTAGTAGAGCTGCAATCCTGAAGAAGTAGGTTCTAATGCTAGCACAGCAAGAGCAAACAGAGAGAGCAAAAGCTTCCTTCCTACAAGATCTTATGTAGGCTTCCAGCAGAAGGCATGACCAGGTAAGAGACGGGTTTTCCCAGCTCAAAAGATCCAGAGTAAAAATATGTCTTGCTACTTCAAAGATCCAGATTAGAAGTTGCTTTTCCTACATCAAATTTAGCAAAAATCCCTCGCAAGTGTGCCCCTGGGGCATTAGTTAATTCCAGAGAGAGAGAAACCACTGTGCACTTGTGGAGATTGGAGAATATCTTTTGGGAATCTTTTCTTCTCTTCCTTCTCATTTTATGTGTCAAGTGGTTTTCTACACTGAGCCATCTCACTAGTGCCTTCAAAGCTATTTTAGGATTCAGTCTATCTTTCTCTTGTAGTCATATTCTGTGTGAAAAGGAGTCTTGTGCAATCCCTTGATAAATATGTACCAACAACAAATTATCTCAGTTTTTATTCATCTAATGCCTTTCATTCATATTTTACCTTGTCACTTTGTTAATAGCATTTGTATTTCAGGTTCCTTATTTTCTTTAGTCTGCGTTGAACAGTTTATTTATATCTGGAGAATTTTATGGAAATATACATTGTGTTATTGTACCTAACCCCTGTTTTACCTATTCAACCCTCCTCTGAAATCCATTTCCTCTTTCTTTAAAACAAAATAAAACAAAACAAAACATACCATTGCATCTAATTAGAGTTTAATGTATGTAATGAGTGTGGGGTCATCCACTGGAAAATGGTCAACCACACCCTCAATAAGGAATGCTGTCCTTCCATGGGCCACTATAACTTCCAGCATCTCTTTAGCTCAGCCTTGTAGGATCTTAATCCTCTAGAATGGCAAACTCCAAACACTGAATCCTTTGAATTCTACATTCATGGATTTAGTCCAGTAATTCTTCCCTTTCTGACATCATTCAGTGCCTTTATTTCACTCTGGCCCAGGTTTAAATGGTGGTATTTATCAAATAACTGTGCTAAATACAAGCCTGATTCCTTGTTTTTCAAAGCATAGAATATAGTTAATATGGAAGGATCTATAAGATGAAATGGCCATTTTTCTGGCTATGACTTTAAAACTCATTGATTTCATAGAAATGGAGATGGGAATAGAAGGAGAGGCAGAGGCAGAGGCAGAAATAAAGAGACACAGAATAAAACTTGAAGGAGTATATTGAAGCAACAGTTCAATACTTGATATTTAGTGTTTCATATTCAGGAATCTCAGTGAGACAATGGACCATTATACTAAAAATCTAATTATTTTTATTATTTATTTTATTATTTTTTGAAACTTTTATTAGCTTACTTAATCTAAGAAGATACTGGCATTTAGTGTGGCATCTTCTGGGGCCCTTGATATGCTAACAGAACCAATTTCATTCTCCTGCTATCTCAGGTCTCAGTGTGTTGTCTCTGTTCTCAAATTATATGTGCTGGCTCCCAAGAGTCCTATATTTATAACCTTACCATTACGAACTCAATCCACAAATATCAAGAATCCTAGAAATTGACACACACACACACACACACACACACACACACAATCCTAGAAATTCTAATAATATCCTGTTGAGCCATTGAGCCTTTATGGATCAGTCTTCATGGTTTTAAGAGATCCTAGGTTGTGCCATACATGCCATCATTAACTGGTCCAGCACTGCAGATGGGCACAGAGCCCAACCAAAAAACACAAGCTTGCATTGGACTTTGCTTCAAAACAACAATGACAACAAAAACCCCTACAAGCTCTTCTGGGTAGAGAGGGAGTGGGTTCTCTATAAAAGAAAACAAATGTCTACTTCAGCAGCCAAATAGAAACAAATGTAGTAGCTTTCCTCTGAGATGTGCCTGTCTTGCTAGAGCTCTAACAGTGTGATTTGTTTTGTTTTCTTAATTTATCATGTTACCACCCATGCGCAAAAGTCTCTCTTCACATGTCCATGTGCCCGATGCCAATCTGTTTTGCCTATTAACATTGAAAGGTCCTTAAGACTGTTGTGCACTCAGACGGAGGAAAAGAGCAGTAGTCTGCCGCAAGTTGATTTCTAGGGAAGTGGCTTAATCTAAACACAATATGCCATCGTGATGAGGCTCCCGTGGGCTTTAAAAGGCTGGGATGGAAAGCAAGAAAAGGTGCTTAGTTTAGGATCATGTTTCTGAAAAAGGCCTGGTGTTATCCATCCTGGAACTCAATGAAAATGAATTGATGAGCAGACAATAGCCAGTGCGCACAGCTGATTGATCTGTGCAGCGGGGACATCCCCAATCTGTTTGGCAGCAAGCCGTCTTTCTTCTGTTCTTTCCTTATTAATGCAGGCGATGATGAATGACCATGCTGACAGCCCACTACAGTGAAAATAACATCCTTGTCAGGGACTCTTCCATCTTCTCAGGAACAAAGAAAAACTTGCCCTGGAACCCTCCTGCAGGATTTTCTCACACAGTCTTGGCAGCGACATGTGTGTGACTGTGTGACTGTGTGACTGTGTGTGTGTGTGTGTGTGTGTGTGTGTGTGCGCGCGCGCGCGTGTTTTCTACTGAACACTATAAGACCACTTCAGAGAAAAGGAACTAAAAACAGTGTTAAGAAATAAACTTTGTGAACAGAAAATACCAGGCTCCTTTATGTGCTTTATAAGGAATCCTGAGAAAATGTAACTCTCAGAAACATCTTCCTTTAGATAACTCAGGGAGGAGAAGGAGATTCATATACTTTACACAAATTGCTTTATAGAAGAAAGCCAGTATTGGGAAATGGAGAAAGGATGGATTTAATTGATTATGATCCAATGAAATTATATTGCAACTTTTCACTGTCATGTCTCAAAATCCTTTCCCCATCTAAACATTATCTTGCTTCTTCACCCAATACAGTCAGAAAGCAGGTACGTACCCGATGATGCCCGTTATCAACGAAGGCACGCATGCTCTAATGTTGTTAAAAACATGATGGCCTGTGAGGAACGCTAAGCTGAGAAGCTCACAGGAAGCTTTTAAGAAGTTGTTAGTTCTGAAGAGTAAGGCAAGCCCTATGGCAAGTGCTGTTCACTGACAATCACCGCACAGACATGTTAACCCGTGTGTCTAAGAGCAAGCATGACTCCCTGTTGAGTAGCTTCCAATAGCAGAAACCTAGACGCAAGTGGATAGTAGTGGGTAGCGTAAATAAGATATCTGTATTCAATGAAATAACTGTTAGAACAAAAAACATCACAATTTGTCAAAAGTAACAATTTCAGCGGCTGGAGAGATAGCTCAATGCTTAAGAACAATTACTGTTCTTGCGGATGACCTAAATTCAGTTCCCAGTCCATATCTGTAACTCCAGTTCTGGGACATCCAACAGCTTCTTCAGACATCTACAGACATACATGTGCACCATTATACATGCAGGTGAGAGCTCAAACACATAAAATAAAAACAAATCAGTGTTTTTTAAACAACAGTTTACAAGAAAAAGAGACTGAAGAATGTTTTAGGTTAGGATTTCTAGTGCTGTGAGAAAACATTGGAGGAAGCCAAGGCAGGAACTCAGAGTAGAAATTTGAAGGCAGGAACTAAAGTAGAACTGGGAAGGAAGGCATCTCACTGTGGCTTTCTCAGACTAGATTCTTCATTCTTATACACCTCAGTTCAAGGACCACTAGTTCAAGGACAACACAGCTCACATAATTCATTATTCAAGAAAATTCCCCACAACCTTGCTCATAGACCAGTCTGATGGGGTATTTCCTCAGTTGAAGTTTTCCATTCTCAAATGACTCTAGCATGATTAGAGTTGACAAAATTAGTCACGACACAGAGTATATATGATTTATTTATATTTTTTAAAAACAGAGTAAGGGCAAGTATATTTGTACATAATATAGACACAGATGCAGATATATGCTAAAGGGTTTTTTTTTCCAAAGATTATTTGGGTCAGGTGTTTTAATGCCCAAAATTAACCTGTAAACAGTCCCATCCCCAACCCTTACCATCATTCCCACTCCTAATCCTTCCCAGGAACCATATAATTTCCTGGAATGCAAGGAATTGTAGTTCTGGAAAAATGACAAAGCCTCACAGGAAAGTATAGTAACCTAGAGGTTTGTCCTTATAAAACCTGCAACATGTGCTTTGAGGCTATTCCAGATGGGAAATTCTGGAGAATGGTTATGATCAAAGTCCATCTCTTGATCAGTATTTAATATTTAATAAGGCTGTTTTAAATTTTGTCCAAAACGATGGAGTTGATTTTCCTGGAGAATCTCAGGATTAACTGTGGCAAGGTAGAACATTGATGGCACTAAGGAAACTCAGTGTTACCCTTCTGATCACTGAAAAGTTGTTTACAGGTATTTTGTATAGATTCATTTTGTTTTGCTACTAAATGTATTACATTTTCATAAGAATCCAATAATAATTTTAAAACATATTATTGTTTTCCAGTCCAGAATTTCAGGTGACCATCTGTTTGATGGCTATTAGTCAAACTCTCATTGGAAGAGTTATTCTAGGTTATACCATCCTGGAAATTTTCAGGGAAACAATGGGGTAGAAGGTGGCTTACAACCTCTCATTAATGATGCTCTGATGTATGACATAGTAAATGCCAATGAGTCCCAAGAAGCATCACGTAACAATACAGATTTATGATTGAGCCCTACCCTAGAACCTACCAGTTCAAATTCAACTGAAATCCGTGGGTCTGTGAACTTTGATGAAATTCTAGACTAGGATTAGGTTGCCTGTCTATAAACTGTTCAGGTTGAACAGTTGTATTGCCTACATGTAATCTAAATGTTTTTCAAATTAGTTTTCCCTTAGAAAATATTTGCTAAATATCTACACTAGGGTGTAGAATACCATTGGCTGGATGAGAAACTCACAGATGACGCTGATGAAACTCCATGTAAACTTCTTTGATGAGAGTAGTATATACATTTTATGACCATGGTAAATGTAGACAGAAAATTAAGATTCTCAACTGCACACAGAGGAACTCCATCACATAGAGGTCTTATGTGGGATGGGCCAAGAGCAGTAAGGCATGAGGGTGCACTGATAGTAGCCAAGAGGGGAGCTGTGTGGAGGTGAACTATATAAAGTCAGTTAGTTGCTGCTCTGAGATGACCAATAGGATCTTGGACATTAGAGTTGAAACATGGAGGCCCTGGTGTGTTTGGGAGATGGCATTTCTTCAGGAAAGGTTAAATAGCCAGAAATGGTGGTAATATAGTCCACCATCTTAATTTTAACTAAAGACTTCCTGTATAGTGAAAAATGCATGGGATTTGAAGAAAGAAGAAAGAGGTGGAAAGGAAAAAATAGGAGAAATAAAAAAGTGGAAGAAAAGAGAAAGGAGAGGGAAAGGAAAAAGGAGGAAGGAAGGAAGGAAGGAAGGAAGGAAGGAAGGAAGGAAGGAAGGGAGGAAGGGAGGAAGGGAGGAAGGAAGGAAGGGAGGAAGGAAGGGAGGAAGGGAGGAAGGGAGGAAGGGAGGAAGGGAGGAAGGGAGGAAGGGAGGAAGGGAGGAAGGGAGGAAGGGAGGGAGGAAGGGAGGAAGGGAGGAAGGGAGGAAGGGAGGAAGGGAGGAAGGGAGGAAGGGAGGAAGGGAGGACGGGAGGAAGGGAGGAAGGGAGGAAGGGAGGAAAGAAAGGAGAAAGAGAGGAGAGTAGTAGCCATGAATTGTATAGTACAGGTTGGAAATGGTGCAGTGCTAGAGAAAGCCAGAGGGGATGCTCCTGAGTCTCTGCAGAGACTGGAATTTTGGAAGGAGCCATACTTCATTTCATAGGAGAGTCCTGTGATAAGGGAAGGGGAGGGATGCCTTCACCCCTAGTATGTGGGGTGATATATCAAAGCAGTATAATTCAGAACATGAGTATTGTTTCAGTAAAAGAAAACACAAGGGGAGATGTAGAGGCAGGGTATGAAGTTGGGGAGCATATGGAAGAAGTATTGGGATGGGAAGTCTGTGAGTATGTGGGTACCACAGTGATAAGTGGTTTGGAAGCTGTCAGCAGAAACAGCACTTCCACATGGTGCAGAAATATGGGTAGATCTGATATGTTTTCTTGCTTCCTTTCCAACTTTTTTCATGTAACTGAAGAATACTCAGCTTACCTGTAAGTATTGCATGAACCACAACTTTTGAATATACATGTTTTCTTTAGACTCCATGGGACGCAATCTCCTAACAGTGTAATCATGATCTTTCTCCCTCTACAGTGCTGGGAATACAGGCATATCCCACCATATCTGACTAATTTTTTTACTGTGTATTTTTATATGAAAAAAAAAATGGAGGTAGTATGTGTACCTATTCCAGATGGTTATGCTGATGATACAAAACATTATTTGGTGTTGAAAACCTCCTTCTTTGTTCATAATCAATTTACACAAAGGATAGGTATTCATTTTATGTATTTGATAGATTAGTTTTGTTTAACATCAATGCCTGTTAACTCTATCATGTGTGAAATGAGGACTGTGATGGTTTGTGTATGCTCGGCCCAGAAAGTGGCACTATTAGGAGGTGTGGCCTTGTTAAAGTAGGTGTGTCACTGTGGGTGTGAGCTTTAATACCCTCATCCTAGCTGCCTGGAAGCAAGTCTTCTGCGAGCAGCCTCAGGAACAAGAGGTGGAACTCTCAGTTCCTCCAGCCCCACATCTGCCTAGATACTGCGCTGCTCCCTCCTTGATGACAATGGACCGAACCTCTGATTTTGTAAGCCAGCCCCAGTTAAATGTTGTCCTTATAATAGTTGCCTTGGTCATGGTGTCTGTTCACAGCAGTAAAATCCTAAGACACTTGGGTTGGCAAGATTGCTCAAAGGATGCAAATGTTTACTTTTCCATCTGGTGAGTCAAGATGAAACTTTGGAATGTACATAAAAGTAGAAGGATAGAACTGTCTCCACAATGTTGTGCTCTGGACTCCATGTGCATGCTGTGGTTTACACTTGCAAACACATATACACCATATACCACATCATCATCATCATCATCATCATCATCATCACAACAACAACAACAACAACAACAAAAGTCATACAAGCATTCTCCCTTGTTAAGTCACTCACAAAGGTCAAATAGCATAGTGACTCAAAACTTAAGTATTGGGATTAAAGACAATTGCATCTTGACCCAAATTCTGCTGAACTCTGGTTGTACGACCCTCTCAAAGCCTCCAGTCCATCCCTCTAATATGAGGAATGCACAGTTTCTCAGTAGGTTGCTGTGAGGATCAAAGGGAACATATTTCAAACATATAGCATTATATCTAAAATACAGTAATTGCAAACAAAAACAGAACAAGAAAGGAGCCATCAAACAAAAACTAGTAGTTTTCACTATCTGAATTGAACCAGAGCTGAAGGGCAGATACATGGAGTTCTGAGAGGGCACCCGGATCCTGAGTAATAGACCCACTGGGATTCTGACAGGGCTGGTTGTAGTTAATGTGGCCCATCTGCTAGGCTGCAGTAAGCCCCTGAGTTGGTTCCCGTGAGTATTCATTTGAGCTGATTAAAGCTTTTTTTAATGTGCCACTAGCATCTGGTACATCCTGTACTATTTATATTGGTTTGCTATTATGCTGTTTACCTTAAAGAGCTTTGTTCTTTTCAAAAGAAAACATGTAACACTCCCGTGGAGGTCTAGGACACATTTGAATGATCACTGCTCTGTGTTCTCAGTCACAGTGTGACAAGACAAATGTAGACAGTTGAGAGGAAAGAACACTGAACCAGCAGTGTGCTCCTTAATATGTATATTTCTGATACCTTAAGAGCCTCTATGACAATTGTGTTCCTTTTAAAGTAATTCTCTCTGTGTGTGTGTGTGTGTGTGTGTGTGTGTGTGTGTGTGTGTGTTAGAGAGAGAGAGAGAGGGAGAGAGAGAGAGAGGCAGAGAGACAGAGACAGAGAAAGAGGGAGTGGTTGAACTTGCAGACATGTGCCTGTGTACACAGAAAAGCCGGAAGAGGGAATGCCTTGCTTATTATGTGAGTGTTGGGATTCCTAACTTTGGTCCTCATGATTGTATAGTTCTTAACTACTGAGCCACCTCTCCTGCCCCAGTTCCCTATTAAGTTTTTAAAAGGGAAGGGTCTAGATATGACCATTGTTTTGTTCCCATGTTTCACTAAAATGCCAAAACATGCTTGGTACACACAGCATGCTGAAAGCATATGAATTAACATACATAGTGAGCATACCATTCCCATCCACTTGTAGACTCTATTGACAGCTATTCTGAATAATGCCATATAGTCCTTGTCTAAGTTAGGGTTTTGCTGCAGTGAATAGACACCATGACCAAGGCAACATCTAACTGGCGCTGGCTTACGGGATCAGAGGTTAAGTCCGTTATCATTGAGGAAGGGGCAAATTTTATCTTAAAGGTTTACTGCTGTGAACATACACCATGACCAAGGCAACTCTTACAAGGACAACATTTAATTGGGACAGGCTCACAGGTTCAGATGTTCAGTCCATCTTTATCATCAAGGTGGGAACATGATGACATCCTGGCAGGCTTCCAGGAGAAGACAGCTAGAATGAGTGTATTAAAGTCCTTGCTCACAGAGACATACCTACTCCAACAAGGCCACACCTCCTAATAGTGCCACTTCTTGGGCCAAGCATATACAAACCATCACACCAAGTGTTATTAAAAAGATAGATTATGATCTGGTAAATCTAGACTAAAACATGACATTTATTTACTTTTTAAGAACTGTAGTTGTGCTTTGCAAGTCAGTAATCTAAAAGAACACAACACATATCTATCATTCATGAACAATGAGAACAAAATGATCCAGATAAAAATTAAGAGCTAATTTTCAGTGCAAAAGCCATTATAGGACTTATTGAGCATGAACTCTGTGCTAGGTATAGTATTAAGACTTTGAATACATTGTCTCCTGTAGTTGTTAGGTTTGAGCCTGGGACTACTCAGGCCATGCCGCTTGCTGTTCTAGTAAAACATAAAATGATCTGCAGCTACTGGTACCTGCTCTGTGGATCTGTGAGCTCCGGCTGTCTCTCTGCCAGCTACTTTCTCACACTGTCCCCTTGGTGGGTTGTTACCATGCCTGACACACACATTGAGTTCAGTGGGCTGTTCCAGCATGGCACCACACCATGCCGTGCTAGCTCCAGGCATTCTATAGCTACCCTCTCCAGGCTGTCTCTCTGCCTGCTGGGAACTTAGCTCACATCCCCTGTACCCCAGTAAAATCAAAGTTCTAGAAACTTATAATTTATCAATTAGATTCATATGTTAAATTCTCAATCCACAATACATCCACACAATAAATTCACTGCCAATTAATAAAGATATAAACCGCCCACCTAGACCAAATAAAATTGACCACCTGGATCTGGATCATCCTGCTCCATCATCTCCACCTTGACTTTTCTCGATTCTCCTCTTCCTCCTCCTTCCTAGACTTTTTCCCTGCCTACCCGTTCTCAATGATAGGCTTCAGCTTATCCTGGACCTGCCTTGCTGCATAATGACATCATCCTACACCTTGTAGCAGCCTTTTTCTTCCAGCTGTTGTAGAGGAAATAGCAAGCTTTCTAACTAGAGCCTGTCTATGAATATCTAACCTCCTAACACACTCCCCAGGTGCCCAGAGTCCAGGAGTGGCTGGATCATCAGGTCATTCTTCAGTGACAGGATCCTAAGTGGAACAGTTAGGAGATGAGAAGCTAAAGAAAATGGGTGAGGTGGAGTCAGGAGTCTAGTCCAAACTTGTCAGTATGCCAAACAACTTTATCAAGAAGTACAACATCTTATATATGGATCTGAATGAAGGGAATGAAGTTAGTGGGAAGATAATCTAGCAGCAGTACACAAGGGGCACAGAGTGTTTCATAAGAACACCACAGAATAAGCACACAAGAGCCTTGGGACTGATAATCATAGTTCTGTACAATAGGAAGAGTTGTGTTCTCAGAATATGAAGCCAGTGCTGCCCCATGGGCCTGACCCCAGGCGATTAATGGCTATGTCATACATCAGGGCCTCAGGGAAGGGTCTATCCCTCAACACAAAAGAATGGCAGATACCTATCTCACTTCCCCAAGGTTTCCAGACCTTAGGCTTCCAAACTATAGGACATTAGAGGGTTATAGAGGCATGGCCACACATTCTTGCACATACACTCGGCATACTTTAATTTAAATAGAAGTTCATCTTCTACATCCTCATAGTGGCACCTTCCTTCTCTGTAATTCCTTCAGTTCTTATGGCTACCCAAGAATAAGAAAGGAAACCTCCCAATTCCCTAAGACCTTTAAGAAGAGACCCCACTCTGCCTCCTGGCATGAGCATTCTCAGAGCTGCTGTCTGTCTTTCTATCTGGCAATGGCATTAACATCTCTTCTAATGAATCTCTTACTCAAGAGGACAGTGGGTCTCAGTGTGCCCTTTGAACTCTGAATCCATAAAATTTTACTATTCATCATAGTAAACTCTTCCAGCAACCTCCCTTTTAATCTCATCTCAAAGATGAGAAAACAGAAGCTCGGCGCATTGTATTTTCATACATTAAACTTCATAGATAATAATGACTCTGTCTGAATTCAAACCTGTGCCTATCGATTTTGTAGTTATTGGCTTGATAAGTTACCACCTGCTTTCTCTGGGTCTATCATGTATAAATATTAGCCCTTCCAAGAGAATTACTCTTAATGTACATTGGACCATTAGACCCTTCAGATCCATTGTAACTAGGCCACATCTATAATCTACTTTTCATTTTAATTTTAAAGTCATATTCCTCAGAATTTGGAATTTGTTTCCAGAGGAAAAAACATATTTTTTTGTAATGTTGAAAGTTAACTGCAAGATTTAAGATTTTGCTCCATTGCCTCAGAAATTGAAAGAAACTAAAAGTCAAAACAAAACAAAAAACAGTCAGGAAAGCAGGCATTTTAGGGTTTGAGCTCAGGATTGTCTAAGAAGGCCCAAAGAATCACATTAACAAGTGTGCAAAGTGCAGTTGTTCCCACTTGGTGTGACAGGGGGATGTTGATGCAGAGACAGCTTCAGATAACAAGTTCATACTGTTAAGTGCTGGGTCTTGCAGCTCAGCTGTTAGGACGGTTTTATTCTTCCCCTCTGTAGGGCAGGCTAGGAACCAAAGAAGGCCTCGGGATGGCTTGCTTCTATACCCAATTACATACTAATCACACATCCTTGCTTGGTGTATATTTAGCAGTAAAATCCGGGTGTCCTAATTCACACCTCCACACTTGAAAGGCAAGGGATTGCTAGGTGAGGATGGAGAAAGGGCTTTTGCTTGCCTGCTCTTCAGTGGTTTGGTCTCATTTACAAAGAAAGGTGAGAAATTCCGTGTTGTTTACCTTGAAGCTTCTGCTACAGCATTTGCAGAGTTTGGGAATTGAGGGTGAAGGATTCAGCTTGCAGGAGCATCAGCAGAATTTGGCCCTTCTACTTTTCACATAGACACATGGCCTCTTTCAATAAGACTACATTTTTGAATGCTGCATTTCTCTCCATCTCAGTCAGTTAATTTGTCCCTACTGATGCTAATTCCTAGCCCTGTACAAAGAGTACTAATGGTTCCTGTTGTCTAGCTAGCAAAGAGAGACAGAGACTTGTAACCAAGGAAAGGGCACACTATTAAAATGCTTCAGAGGAGCTGATCTTCCGAACTACTGAGGTTATTAATGTGTGGGAATCTGCACAACACTCACTGTTGTTTTACCTCTTTGGGTTACAGAATGAACTTCTGGTCCCTGGTATGTGAGGAACATCATCGGGATTGATGTGTGAGAAGTGGCCTTGTGGAAGAGAAGCTGTGACTTGTGTCTTAATGATGGTCTTTGCAAAACTGAAGGTATTCCAGAGAGATTCTGGCATCTCTCAGTCTGTCAGACTAATGAAACAATAAACTCCAGAGATAAGGGTATTTTGTCAGGAAGTTCATGCTGAGGGAAGAAAAATACCTAACTAGCAGGGAACCCTGTTTCCCTGAAAGAGATTCACACGAATTTTAACAACTTATCAGACCACCTTACAGTATGAGACTAAATCCCAGATAATGATAGATCTATGGTAGGAAAGACCACATTAGACTGGGAGAGCTAAAATGTGCAAGTTCTTGTGCCCTCTATTAAAATGTTAATCTCACGTTAGAACTCAAAAACAGACTTGGGAGATTCAGTGGATCTCTTTGACCCTCCTCCTAACATGGCCTTTTTGAATAAAGATTGGTATCCTCAAATTCCATAACAGTCTCAGAGGCCTTTACTGAGTCTCTGTTAGCTCATATGTGTAGCTCTTCTCAGATATCAAGACAGCCCCAAAAGCTGTGGCATATGATGTCAGCTATCTGTTTCTCTAGAATGTGTGACACTTGTCCTCCTCCACTTCCTGCTTTCTTTTGCTTTGCTCAGGGATTACATGGATTCTCGTTTGAACCTTCAAAACACAAAGCCTCCAGCCTACATCTTTTTCTGTTAGAGAACTGCAGCCCTTCTCTATTTAGAATTCAGAACATATCTGGTTGTGTAAGTTGCTTTGACTTTCTAAAAGGTGATGTCATTAACTCTAGACTGAGGTCGATATTAGTGTTCTCCATGATTCCCGAACAAAAGGTGTCTTCTGAAAGCCAGGTTCTAGGCAGGCTCCTGGAAACAGACAAAGGAAGGGAGGTGAAAGGGCTAGTCTCAATCATGGTATCTCATTGTCTGGGAAGCTAACACAAGGTATCCCATTCTCCTGAGTCTCAGTTTCCTAATCTAAGAAACAAGGCAAAAATAGCAGTCCCCATCTGCTAAAGCAATACTACAGGAGTGGAATGCAATTAATTATTGTGAATGTTTCCCAACCCCACTTTTTATTTTAAGACTCTGAGTGTAGGTGGGGGGGAGAGAGAGAGAGAGAGAGAGAGAGAGAGAGAGAGAGAGAGAGAGAGAGAGAGAGAGAGAGATATTATGCTTTAAATTCAGTTAAGGAAGGCATTGATCTATGGGCAGAATTAAGGATCTCTGCTCCTGTGGATGAGCAGAATGCTCAAGTACCCCTAAGAAATCTGTCTGTACACCTTAACTGAGGTCACTTGCTTTTCAAGGTGAGTATTAATCCCCCACCAGGAAGTACTGTCTGCTAATAGCAACAGTTTCTATGGTACTAAAGCATTTCATGAACTGACAGGAGCAATGATAATGTTGGCACTGGCGATACTAACAATAAAGGCTTTCATTAAAAAAAAAAAAAAAGGCAAGAATTTCTCACTACCAGCCACTCTCTTACTGAGTTACCGAGCCCTGACAGTTCATGTATGGCAGACACTAAAATCTGTGTATAATTCCTGTGTGTGTGTGTGTGTGTGTGTGTGTGTGTGTGTGTGTGTGTGTGTGTGTGGTGTGTGTGTGTGTGTGCTGGTCAGAAGTCAGCCTCAAGTGTTATTTCTTAGCTGCTTTTTACCTGTCTCTGTCTCTTCTCCCACTACCACTGGTATTAAAATGTGCGCCTTCACACGTAGCATTTTTATGTTGGTTATCAATATCTGACCTCAGGGACTCATGCATTCAGGACAAATGCTTTGTTACTGAGGTATATCTGAGGAGGCAAGGCTGATTCCATGACAGGCTTCAGATTGGCATTTCTGGACTGGGCAAGTCCAGTCAAGTCTTCCCCTCAGAAGCTGCCCCAACACTTGGCCTGAGGCAAGGACGATGAGTCAGCAGCAGTTTTCAGATGTCTTCAGGTACTTCCTCCGCAACAATTCCCAGACCTCCCCAGCAACAGCTTCAAGCCCTCACAACCAGGTAATGGAATGTCTCTAGAGATGAAGAAAGATAAAGGTCACCACCCCAGAATCCCCTAATGTGCTTTAAATCAGACCTTCGAGCTCACATGATTTTCTCTCTATATTGGTAATGGGAAACCCCAGCATGCTGGACTTCTACAGAATAAAATATTCTTTGTGTTTACGTACTATTTGAGTCTGGGGTATCATTCTTCCATGGATCCTGCACCCTTACATATCAACAAGCCCTGGGTGTGATATTCTATTTACTTGGTACCACTATAAGATAAATATTACCACCGCATATTCCTCAAGACACATTCCAGTAATTCCTCCTTCTCCTCCTCCTTCTCTCCACTCCTCCTACTACTCCACATTCCAACATTACCACAGCTTTCCCCAGGGCATATTCTAGTAATTCCACACTCATGCCCACTGACGCTCATCTTTTATGGTACATCATGGTTGCTATCTGTGGTCCCTGGAAAATGAAAGAAATGATGCTGTATGATGTTGAAGATCATAAAAGACTCCCATGGTGGGAGGATAAGCAACAGCTCCCTTGAGAAGTTCACATGCTGAGACAATGTGAGACAGCCACCATGAGAAAGAATTCCTCCAAAGCCACCCAAACCATGGTTGCTACCCCAGTCTGTACAGCCTGGAACTGGAAATATCTAGCTGAGCTGACACGGGCTCCTTGCTCTTTACTTCTGCGTAGGATAATAGATGGTGCTTATTTAAGCTAAGTTGGGTATCATTTGTTATTCAGCGACAATTCCCCATTATAGACTATTTTATGGCAATGGAAACACAACAGAGAATTGAAGTGCATTGCTTAAAATTACTGTTTCAGGGACTGACAAGGGAAAACACACACTCAGGAATCTTACTCCAGAGCCCAGTTTCACAGTCCATATACTGTGACCAGTGACTTCTTCTGTTTTATGTAGCAACAACAGGATTTCATATTCTGTGTAAATTAGAAACAACAGATGCTGGTTTAGGTCAGAGTTCTGGAAGCTGGGATGTCCAAGATGACGGGACTGCACCTGATTAAAGATTTGTTTTGTTTCGTTTTATCATATCCTAACATGACTGAAAATAGCACACAGGGAAGAAGGAAGATGAGGGGAAAAGGAAGAGGGGAATAGGAAGGAACAATGACAAGGTCACTATTTTAGTTACTATTATCACCTCAACAGGATCTAGGATCACCTAAGAGACAAGCATCAGATACTCCTCTAAGGCAGTGTTGAGATTAGGTTAATCTGTGGGCATGCCATGAGAGATTGTCTTTATTAGGTTGATTGAGATAGGAAGACCTATCCTGAAAGGAGTGACCCCACTTTCTAGGCATGGCTCCCAGATTTTAGAAAGAGGTGGAGCTAGGAGATCACCAGCATCTACTTCCCCAATGCATCCTGACCATGCATGAAATGTGGCCATCTTCAAGCCGTGAGCTACCAATATGGGTCCCTTAATCCACTATAGTGGCATATTTTGACTTGAGTTGTAGAGAATGTATTTAAAACCCGGAACCATTTCATTTCTAGAGTTTCCTTGACCACTTTCACCCTATTGAGTGATTGGACAAAGAAAATATAATTAACTCTAGTAAAAAGCAACATCCTTAAATGCCCCATGTATGTGATGCAGTATTTAACTGCCACAATAACATGTCATCTAAATAATGGTATGTGAACTTATTGGGATTTTTTTCCCCTTTAAAATAAAACTTGTAGGAAGGATGAGGAGTCATGTGCCTTATAATAGGTTCATCTATTCACTAAGCTAAGTCTTCTCTCAGTTTCTTAGTACCATCCTACCTCTTTTGGGTTACTTCTGCCTCCTTCCCAGTCTCTTTCTTTTTATTTTCATAATATTTTCTTGATTACTTGGAAATTTTACTTGAACTTGAGCATACTCTATTCCCAGTACTCCCATGTTCATTCTTCACCCCATCACTTCCCAGAAGAAGGAGGAAGCAGAAGAGGAGGAGGAGAAGCAGAAGAGAAGAAGGAGAAGGTGCAGGAGCAGAAGGGAGAAGGAGGAAGAGGAGGAGGAAGGGAGAAGGAAGAGGAAGAGGAGGAGGAAGGGAGAAGGAAGAGGAAGAGGAGGAGGAGAGGAGTACCTAATTTATATTGCCTATAGTATGGTCAAATCCCCAGTGCCCAGCCCCTTGAAGAAAACTGAGTCCTTCCCCACCAGCACCCCTGCCAAAAGCTATCAACTGTGGAGAGCTACACTTCGGCATCCTTTACAATTTTTAAGAGTTCTCTTCAGTTGGCTTTCTGTTAGGCTGTTACTTTTCTCAGCAAGGGCGAAGAGGGAGATGAGATAGGGTGGGGTTAGGATTGTCACAGAAACCTTCTGTCTTAGTCAGGGTTTCTATTCCTGCACAAACATCACGACCAAGAAGCAAGTTGGGGAGGAAAGGGTTTATTCAGCCTACACATCCACATTGTTGTTCATCACCAAAGGAAGCCAGGACTGGAAATCAAGCAGGTCAGGAAGCAGGAGCTGATGAAGAGGCCATGGAAGGATGTTACTTACTGGCTTGCTTACCCTGGCTTGCTCAGTACCACCCACAAGGGGCCCTCCCCACTTGATCACAAATTGCAAAAATGCCTTACAGCTGGATCTTCTGGAGGCATTTCCTCAACTGTGACTCCTTTCTCTGTGATAACTACCAATTGTGTCAAGTTGACACACAAAACCAACCAGTATACCTTCTATGTCTGTCTTTCCCAACCCCAAGTCTGCAGTCATCAATATCATGGCAAAAGTAATTTCTCTGTCCTTTACAGTCAGCAGCAGTACAAATGATGGTTATACACATGGCCTCTGGTGTCACCATGTGTACTGAACATCAGCATGGTCTCCAGTGGTAGTATAGATCATGGACATCAACAAGGTGTTCTACTTTGGTAGGAACATGATGCAGGCATGGCCCCTGGCAACAGTTTGATGGACACATCACTATGGCCTCAGGTGGCAGAGTAGGCCAAAGACATCTATATGACTTTCTGTGATACCTTGGGCCAGAGTCATCAACATAGCTTCTAGCTACTGTAGGTAGTCATGAACGACCATCTGAACCACATGAACCTTATGCAAATATTCATTGCAATGAGTCATTGATTGGTTCAGGTTTTATGGTTTCATAAATACTGAACCATCTCAGAGACTCATTTTAGAAATCCTGCTGTTGCCAGAGTCAAAGCCATCCTGCACCTCTGATTCTTCAGGACTGGATCCTTCACATGCTTCAGTAACTTGTAAATGGGGTAGATGTTGAGATGGACTGACTCCAGGTATTTATCTTAGCCCAGATAGTAATTGAGTTGGTCAGTCAGCATCAGAGCCTCTGCCCAGCCTCCACAGAGCCCCCTCATTGCCTCCACATGCCCTATCTCAGTTTTAAAGTAATGTATAGATGGACAGATTTGAATGAAAAAAAAGATATAGGGCTGTTTAGAGACAAAGGCAGTTTCTTGAGTACATTGGAAAGCCAAGCGCTAAACAACCACTTGAGAATCAGGGATCTAGGTCAAGAAAGAAGTGACTTGGAGGACACATATAACACATATCAGGCTGTCTGGGAGAAGACAAAACCCTTTTCATATTATTCTCGAGGGTTTTCAAGTAGATGTAATTTTCCCTTATATGAAGGAAACATATAAACAAATTCAGTAAACTTGCACTATATGTCTTTGCTCAAATTGGTAGTTATTAAAAGGTAAAGCCAGGATTTGAATTGGATTCTCTGTGTCCATAACTAATATTCCATCTTCCAAACCCTTGGAGTGAGAGGAAAGCCAGGCAGATCACTAGCTTCTCAAACTTGCCACCTTATGGCACTGGGGTAGAAATATCCACCTCTTTTTATTACTAATACTTATTATTATTTTATATGTATGCATGTTTTGTTCAACTTACATCTGCACAGCTGAGTGCCTGATGCCCACAGAAGACCTCAGATTCCCTGAAACTACAGTTACAGACAGTTGTCAGTCATTATGTGGGCACTGGGAACTGAACTCCATTCCTTTACAAGAGAAGCCAATTCTCTTAAACAGTTAGCCTTTTCTCCAACCCGGACTTCACCTCTTCTAGGAATCACAACGTTAAGTTTTCCCTCTGACATTCTGACCATCCTTTCAGAAAGTCAATTTTGAAAGGTGAGGAAGAAAGAGAAATTGCAACATTTTCTTTCAGCATCAGAACAGGGCTAGAGCCCTTCACTCTGCTTAGAGAAAGAACATTTTTTCCTATTTTCCCTTATAGGAACCTAGTCTTGATCACAAATCCTTTGAAGTCTTTAGTTCCTGCTCTCAAAAACCAGACACAGACCCTCAAATTCTGAAAACAATTAAGGGATTTCCACTGACCCCAAAGAAGGGAGTAACTGCAAAGTTGTGGAGTTTCATTATTATTATTCAATTAAACAATTGAAATTAGAAAACAGAATAGGGCTTCTTGCTGAGCAACTGAACCTACTTGAGCTACAGTGACTCTCCTCCTCTCATAAGTTTACTGTTTGTCTCCTGGTGCAGAACTTAGCATTCATCAGGACTCCATAGTGATAGCTAATATAGTGTATATGGTCTTTCATCAATGTCACGTCTTAATTGTAATATAAACTTGACTCTCTTCTGTACTGTCTTAGTTAAGGTTTTTTGCTGTGAACAGACACCATGACCAATGTAAGTTTTATAAAGGACAACATTTAATCAGTGCTGGCTTACAGGTTCAGAGGTTCACTCCATTATCATCAAGGTGGGAGCATGGCAGCATCCAGGCAAGCATGGTGCAGGAGGAGCTGAGTTCCACATCTTCACCTGAAGGAAGCCAGGAACAGACCGAGCATTCTCAGGCAGCTAGGAGGAGGGTCTCCAAGTCCAACCCTACAGTGACACACTTCCTCCATCAAGGCCGCCCCTTCTAATATTGCCACTCCCTAGGTCAAGCATATGTAAACCATTACACGTACTTATGGAAATGGGAATATTTAGCCAACTTAATACTCTAATTAGAAAGGTTTGGGTATTTTTAATGATTTCATTAATATTGTCAAAGCCCCACACATGATAGATAAATTGACTGATAAATGACAAAAGTTCAAGTGTTTCCTGACCACAAACAATCTTTGTAGCATTTTTTAAAACCGGTGTCTTGCTATCCATTACTATAGGCTGTATCTCACAGATGATATTTGTATTGAGATAAATATTCCAAATTTCCCCTTCCAGTAGATGGAGAAGGCAGCTCTGCCACAGGCAGTTGTCAAAACCCCTAATGTTATCTTACAGCTCTGTAGGAGGAAATTATTGGAGACTTATTAGAACTTACCCTTTCGGGGTTGGGGATTTAGCTCAGTGGTAGAGCGCTTGCCTAGCAAGCGCAAGGTCCTGGGTTCGGTCCCCAGCTCCGAAAAAAAAGAAAAAAAAAGAATATAAAAGAACTTACCCTTTCATAACTCTAGACTCTAAGTCCATTGCTATAGTTACACATGTGCATTATGTATGCATGTATATGTATGTACATGTATGTGTATGTACTGTGTATATGCATGTCTCTGTTTATGTGTATATCTGCATTGTACATGTAGTATATAAAATAATTGCATATGTGTATAGTATGTGTGTTTCTCTATGAGTTTATGTATATGTTTGTGTGTGTTACAGGTGTGTGTATGTCTCTTTATGTATGTGTGTAGATGTATTTTTGTGTATATATATATATATTTGTGTATGTGTCTGTGCTTATGTGTATTAATGTTAAATGAACAGTTAAATGAACATTTTTCTGGAATTTTCCAGAAAAATGACACATACGGTTCTTGTACACTTAGATTTAAAATGACCATGTTTGTGGGATTATTTTCAAATCAGTTGAGGGTGACAAAATCATGTTGAAGTTTGGCAGGTCTGTCAAGGTTTACAGTGTCATCTGATGAGAATGGCTGCCAGTTATAGTTATGACTGCTATTACTAAATTATAAATAACAGCAGCCTTAATGGATGTTATCATTGATTGGAAACTTAATGTATCCTGAATAATGTGGTTCTACAGCCATTATTTTACATAAAGAAACAAAACTCATATCTAACAGGTTAGGTGGTTGCCTGAAATTACATATATATAAAAGAAAGTGAGGAAGGAAAGAATGATCTCAACTTCTATATCTTTGTCTTGAGCTTTGGAGTTGAGGCTCCTTTTATGGAAGACAACTGAAACTATAATTCAAGCTGGTTTATGCAAAACTAAGGACATACTGATCTCTGAAGTTGAAAAGAGTCCGTAATTAGGCCTTTTGTTATTGTAAAACTATAAAAATGGGGGCTGTCTTTAACCACGCTAGGTCCGTAACCACGGTGACCCCAGATATCCCAGAAGCGCACATCCCAACTCCGTGGCAGCCCAGTGTCTCTAGCCTCCACAAGCTCTCGTAAACTTAAATCGCTACATGAAAGAACACACAACACAATAACCTCTGATCCAATTAATAAGATATAATTGCCCATCTAAACATACAAAGCCCTGTACACATCCGTCCCTTAAGAACATTCATAACAACCTGTGGTCTCTCTTGGCTGCTGCCCTGCAGTCCCTCCAGTCTTCCTGTCCTTTCTGTCCCAGTCTCCTCCTCTTCCCTCAAACTTTTCTCCTGCCCATCTTTCCTTCTCATCCAATGACAGGCCTTGTTCTATCCTGTACCCGCCCTCCTACAGCCTTTAGATGTGGCTGCACCAGGTCAGCTAGCTGATCTCCTAAGGCTCTCTGGCTTCTACTCTCTTGTCCCTACTGGCTCTGTCTCTCTGCACCAGGTGGTCATCCCAGAAATCACCAAACTGGTTTCCTAGTAGAGACAAAGAAGTGAATGTCAGAAGACAAAAGACCACGCCCACAGAGAGAAGGACAGTAACAGCTTTATCCCTTTGGGATGTGGGTGGTCCCTAAGGATAAGAGTCTGTTAAACAGACAGAGCCTTGGGAATTTTGTGAGGTCATTTTCTTTTTCCTGTTTAGATACTTGCCCCCTGTGCCTTCCTACACTTTTTCAGTTTTTTTCTGGAAACAGAAGCCACCATCACAGGTAGCATGCTTCCTCTTTTCTCCTCGACTTATGTCCCTCAAACTCCTTCGCCTCTAGCTTTCCTTCTCTTGGCCCTACTTACTTCTCTACCATCTTCAATACTCAACAGCAGAGGCAGTCACCAGCAACTCTCTGAATATATGTCAGCATGTCAGCGTTACAAAACAGTGTCAACAGAACTGCATATATTCACCTGCCTTAAGTCACGTGCTCATTATTCAGCCAATCAGCTTGGAGATGGAATGTTTTACTTGTTTAGGCAGGGCGGGGAGGTGGGTGTATTGGGGTGAATTCAGTCCTGGACTAAGAATAGAAAAAGAAACAATGTTGGCTTTATAGAACAGGGATAGGTACTGGTAAAGAATTGGTGTGTGTTCTACAAGTTTAACTTTTAGAACTATTTCTCTTAGACTGCAGGAATCAGGAATCAGCCCAATTATGACGTCTTTTTTGGCTCAGTCAAAATGGCTTGGAGCCATCGCAATCAGTGATCTGGTTTACTCTTTGCAAAGGGTAGTGGACAGATTTTTTTTTTAATTTCATCTTTTTAATTTACATTTCAAATGTTAGTCCCTTTCCGGGTTTCCGAGATATAAGCCCCCATCCCACCGCCTTCCCATATTCCCCTCCCCAGCCACCCCCTTTCTGCCCCCCCCCACATTCCCTTACACTGGGGGTCTAGCCTTGGCAGGACCAAGGACTTCTTCCATTGGTGCCCAAGAAGGCCATCCTCTGCTACATATGTAGCTGGAGCCATGGGTCAGTCCATGTATAGTCTTTTGGTAGTGGTTTAGTCCCTGGGAGCTCTGGTTGGCTGTCATTGTTATTCTTTTTGGAACTGGGGACCGAACCCAGGACCTTGCACTTGCTAGGCAAGCTCTCTACCACTGAGGTAATTCCCCAACCCCTGGCATTGTTATTCTTATGGGGTTATAAGCCCCATATCAGCTCTAAAACACATCTGTGGGAGCTGTCCTGGCACAGATGGCTGTGCTGCTCGGCAGAGGTCCTTCTAGCCTTGAAACAAGGCTATTATTGCCTCAGAGCCATTTGAGCTCAGAGCAAGGCCACTCTGCCATTAAGCTGGACCATTATCTCATCAGAAGCTTACACTGCTGTGAAAAATACACTTTAATAAACAGGCACGGAAGCATCTGGAGTCAGATCCCTTGCAACTTATGACATCTAACCAAGACCACCATTTCCTAAGAGAAACAAATACAGAGATAAGACCTAAGCAACCAAAGCATTGTGACACTAAGACAGCCCCTAACTGCCACAAGGGATCTCCACCCAGAAAAGCAAGCCCTCAGATTTTATTCTGTTTGTTTCACTGTAACTGAACCACAGTGAGTCTAATAAGATCTTTACTTCTGACTTTCTCTGTTCAGGAATCCCCATGTCACTGGCTTCTTGTTCTACCTTGGCATGGCTGGAAAAAACAGCCAGAAAGTATCTTAACAAAGTGGACTGATTCTTTTCAACAACTCTCAAAACTTTCAGAGTCAGAAAAAGCCAGGAGTGAGGATTGAAGACAAAGTTGTTCCCAAGGGTCAACAAATTGGATTAGCATTCCAAGGCATCTTTATTCGGTCCTAAAACTGGACGGTGAGGATTCAAGTCACATTCTCGTCTCAATCAGTTTAAGAGCAAGATTTATTTAAAGACTTAGATTAGTCGTGGTGGTGATAAAATAACATGAAAATGTTAAACAAAAGCTAATCTACTTTAACTCCATTTGATTTTTGGTATATTTATTCCCTCCACCCCCAAACCCGATCACTCCTGAAGCAGCTGCTTCTGAAGTTTGTAGCAGGGCATGCTTAAGAAGAGATTAGAGCTGCAGCTAGCAAATGACAGAATAAAGGCTAAGTGGAGAAACAGAAGAGTGTTGTAATTTACAGGTGATGCGACCACATCAAACCCAGGGAAATAAGGGCTCTCTCTCTCTCTCTCTCTCTCTCTCTCTCTCTCTCTCTCTCTCTCTCTGCCTGTCTGTCTGTCTGTCTGTCTGTCTGTCTTTAATAGTCTCCAGTCAGTCATCTCTGCAGTCCATGCTCCTGACTTTGCAAGCCTGCTCTGTTGTGTTTAACTCCACCTACCCTCCCCCCAAATAGGGAAAGACTCCTGTACTTTTTCATAAATGATACTAGGTACTCTCACGCTTCTCCATTGGAGAGCAAACTCGATGTTAATATGTCTACAGGGAGAATGACTTTTTTGCTAACACTGTATAGCTAGAAAAATTATGAATGATTAATTGGCAGTAATCAAATTGCTGAAGGAGTAAATATTAGTAATGAAAGACTGGCGCCCTTTGGAAAACAGAGACATGAGATATGCCTTGTATATGGGTGGGTGTGTGGGTATTATTCTGGAAGATGTACTTTTCTTCTCTCCATCACTTACACACATGCTTCTGGCCACAGCATAGTTTTTGTATTTAATGGTAGGGAATGCTTTGCTAGTTAGTACTTTGTTAAAGCTAACAAGCTTCCCTAAATTATACTTCCCCTCACTCTCATTTCTGGATTGGTCACTTTTTCTTTGTTCTTGACATTAAGTTACTAGTCAAGGATAATCATGACAGTTCCTGGTCATGCCAATATGAGATTAGCCAGCCTGGGTGATGTTCTCTGGCGAGGCATGTATGTTGCAGGAGTTATAGTTTGTGTTTGGTTTATAGGACCATTGAACTGAGCACTGCGAGACACCAATGGCAGAGTTAGAAAAAGGATTGAAGGAGCTGAAAGGGTTTGCAACCCGTAGGAAGAACAACATCAACCAACTAGGTCCCCCAGAACTCCCAGGCATTAAACCACCAACCAAAGAGTACACACAGAGGGGCCCATGGCTCCAGCTGCATATGTAGCAGAGGATGGCATTGTCAGACATCAATGGGAAGAAGGTCCCTTGGTCCTGGGAAGACTCAATGCCCCAGCGTAGGGGAATGCCAGGGTAGGGAAGCAAGAGAGAGTGGGTGGGTAGGTGTGGGAGCACCCTCACAGAAGCAGGTGGAAGGGGATGGGATGTGGGGGATATAATATTTGAAGTGTAAATAAAGAAAATATCAAATTAAAAAAAAAGAAAATTGCAGGTTTTCTTTACAGGTTTAAAAACATCATGGTAAAACTACAAATGCTATTTGTAATTCTGATTAAATTATCCCAGCACAGCCTCCCTTTAGCAGGTAAGCCTTATCTCTTATTTCTTGGGGGTTCTTGGTATCCTTGTTATTTGGCAGTTTGTGTGTGTGTGTGTGTGTGTGTGTGTGTGTGTGTGTGTGTGTTAGAGAGAGAGAGAGAGAGAGAGAGAGAGAGAGAGAGAGAGAGAGAGAGAGAGGAGGTTTTTCTAGCCTTGTCTTCTTGAGAATTTGCCATGTATAGCAGGCTGGTCTCAAAATTACAGTCATCTCTCTGCATCAGCCTCCTGAGTTTTGGAATTAATGACTAGAGCCACCTTGCCCTTCTCCAATATCTTTTGTACAAATGACTAGGGAGCAGGGAGTAAGGTTTCTAAGGGTTCAACAACCTTTGCTAACGGAGGGTCGATGACTACAATAGAGCTGGTTCACATTTTGTTTCACTGCTGACAAAGCCTAGTCTACTTCCTCTCTGTTCCGATTTTACCCATAAATGCCCTGAATATTCTCAAAGTATTCCCAGCTGTTGCTAAGTCAAGCTTGTTCCCCCACTGTATGATACACATCAGGATGGCAATTCCTACTGCATAGTCCTTCAGTGGACACATTCCTTTCTAGATAGCTCACGTTCTCATATAGCACAGATCTTTGCCAAGAGATCCGAGCACAGCAGTATCACAGTGACACAAGAGAGATCCCTGAGCTTCATTTTGCTACAAGAGGTATGTCTCATCTTCGTGAGTCCCCTGACTCAGAAAGCTAAAGCAGCTCAATTTTTAAAAGTCGAAAATTGATTCTGACCTCTAGCCAGGATGGAGAATCAATTAATCATTGAAAAGTGACCAGCTTTCAGCAGTAGCATCCAAACAACAACAACAAAAATAGTTTATTCCTCATGGTTCTGAAAGCCAGATAGTCAAAGATGAGGACTCAGCATCCGGTAAGGATCCTGTCTCTCAGTTCACCAGCAGTACCTTCTTCTTGTTAATTTCCCATGGTAGAAAAGGCAAACATCTCTCTTAAGCCTCTTTTTGGATTTTAGGGGGAACCCATTGAGTTCCATTAGGGTTGCTCAAAGGAGTAAATGTCTCTCCTTCCCTACATTAAGTATCTGTGTGTGTCCTTCCCCCTTCTATGACAAGGTGTTAATGGCCCTATCTTTTAGAGATCTTGTGTAGGTAATTGAAGCAGGCTGCATGTTCAAGAGTGCAGTGGCCATACTGTGCCTGGAATCCAGCTTTCCATGTCACTCCTGGCACGTCCTCCAGCTCCTACATTTTCCCTGCCTCTTCTTCCTCCATGCTCTGTGAGCCTCAGAAGGAGGGACTTAGTTGCCTCATTTGGGGCTAGTCATTCTCTACAGTCTCTGCTGACCAATGTAAACAGAGGCTTTTCTGACCAAAGCTGCAGCAGCACCAGTTTATAGGCATGGAAGTACTCATTGAGAAGGCTACTTGGGAGAAACACCATGCCTGTTTAGAAATACAGCAGCAAGAGGTTAACCACTGGGGCCTGTGGGCTCCCTGGCTACAGGCTTTTGACCAGGTTGCTTGAACCAGGCATGAATTCTTTTCTGTGGAGAAGATATTTTTAGAGTAGCTCAAAAAGCAGTTGGTTATCTACTGGGCCTCTTTTGGGAGGACACTAAGTCTACTCCAGAGGGACTAATTATTCCTTTTCTTTTTAAGTCACAAAAGGGGAAATTATCTCAGTTTATTCAATAGGTGAGTTATCAGGTAGATAATGCTTTTGTTTGTTTACAGAGATGGGAGAAAATCCAGACCCTGGCACATGCTCAGGAAGCATTCTCACCACTAAGATGCACCCCGCCTTTTAGAAGACAATTTAAAGCACCCAGATCACACTGGTAGTGTGAACACTAATACAGGGTTTTATCAACCAGGGTAATCTAGGTAAACTATAAATTTAAGTTTAGCTGCTTTAGAACCCTAATCTCTCTAATTACTTTTTGTCTTAGAAGATTAGATCTATGTAGGTATCAAGGATTGGGATAGAGATATTCTGGGGAGGGCCAGTCTTCTCTCTCCCACATCAGGATACAAACTGAGATGGAATCGAATCCCCTGGGATATGATGAGATGGAAGAAAAGCATAAGGTGAGGGTTGGGTAAAAAAGAGCAAACAAAGCTGACCAGGGAAGAACAAATGCAGGACCAACTGGAAATACAGGAGAGAGTAGATTTAGCAACATATTTATTATAGGCTACCCTGCCCAGGGCCACTTGGGTGGAGAATTTCATTCACACAGTCTATTTGTCCAGCTCTACTCCCTGGTTAGGTATCTTAAGTGCTCAAATACAGTAAAATTGTCTCTTCCATATGATTAAAACTGTTTGTCTTTAAAACCCTTCTCTTCTTCATTCTGGTTTTTCTGTTTATTACCCAGTGAGACCTTCAGAGACTCAGAACTGGCTTATCTTTCTATTCTCTCTTACAGCCTTTTCTATCAAGCTGTTACTTTTATATTTTAATTTTTAGTTACATGTTTGTGTTTGTGTGTGTGTGTGTGTGTGTGTGTGTGTGTGTGTGTGGTGATTTGTGCGTGTGTGAGTACCTTACAGAAGAGGGTATCAGATCGCTTCTCGGCCTTTTGGCTAAGATCAAGTGCAGAAAAGATCAGATCCTCTGCAGCTGGGGTTATAGGTATTTGTGAGCTACCAAATTTGGGTGCTGGGAACTGAACAGAGGTCCCTGTAAAAGAGGAGCAAGCACACTTAACCACCACAGCATCTGTGCAACCACTCCATCAAGCCTCTGTCTGCATTTCAACACCAAAGCAAATGTCGGAAAGTGCAAGTGTGTGAACTATTTCTGGGTGTTGTAAAACACTCTACTGAAAACAAGAGGGTGGCTGTGTCCATAGTGGAAAAGCCAAGTTGTAAGGCAAAGTGCTGCCTCTTGGATGTGTCAGAGTGCTAACTTTATCCTGATATGGAGGCTGAGAAGACAGCAAAAATGAATCAGGTGGTGTTGGGATGTTTTAATGGTTTCCCTGCATTGGAGCATATGTGGATTTTATCTTGTTAAAGCCGAGAAGAGGAGAGGAAGAAATAATTCTGACGACAGAGATATTCAAGAGACACAAGCAGGGCTTCTGTGTGACTCAGGATTTTCTTACTGGAGTGACTTAAGCTATGGACTGCTAAGACAAAAGTAAGTGGAGGAGGGGCAGGGAGGGCTTTGATGCCAAGAGCAGAAGTCCTGAAGCATGATAACCTCCAGGGAGTCTGTGCTGTAGTGGGACTCACGGTTTGCTTGGCTGAGTTTATTGATATTCAAAAACAGGTTTGAAGTGCTCAGGGGGAAAGCAAAGCTCTTCAGTGGCATTGCTTCCTCAAATGATATTTAAATTAGATGCTTGTGAGTATACCAAGAAATTTCCCATGAAAAAGAATTAGTTACTTAACTTTTAACCCTTGTGTTCTCAGTTTTTGGTTACTGTAATCAATACCTAGAATGAGCACCCTATACAACTGAAAGGTTGCTGGGTGTGATGGTGTATGCTTTCAATTTCAGCACTTAGGAGCAGAGGAAGAGTTTGAGGGCAGCCTGGTCTATAGAGCAAGTTCAGGATAGCCAAGGCTACACATAGACACACACACACACACACACACACACACACACACACACACACACACACACACACACAAAACCTTTCTCAAAACAACAAGACAACAACAACAACAAAAAAAAAACCAACCAACCAAATAAATAAATAAAACTGAAAGGTTTACTTTGGCTTATTGTTTTGATAGGTCTGGTCGATAATTGTCCTGTTTCTGTGGGTTTGTGGCAGTACATCAGGGTGGATAGACATGTTGGAGGAAATTGTATATGTATCGCATGGTAAAGGAATGGGGAAGAAAGCATTCAGTACCAACCCCTAATAACCTTAGGATGTTCTGTGTATCCAAGCTTCCAGCACTTCTCAACAGAACCACCACAGAGAATAGCACTTTAACATGTTGGCCTTTGGGGACGTATATGTTCTAAACCATAGCAACCCCAATTTAGAGACAAAGAGGCAAAGGCCTCAAATATTGTCACTGCTCAGTGACTGTCCTGAAGAGGTGTATAGTGCTGCCTTTCACCTTGAAAGTGAAGTTGAGAAGAAAAATGTTGGTCCTGTTTCCTCTGTCAGCTTTCGAAAGAAGGTAATCAGAAGAAATGGAGGCCTGCCTGGGGGCACATGCCTGGAATCCCAGCACTCAGCACGTGAGGCTGAAGCTAGAGGAGGATCAGGAGGTTTTTGGGGCAAGCCTGGCAGGCCCTAAAGAGAGGAAAAAGAGAGGACAAAAGGAAGAGAATAGTGAAATGATAAAATGTCACTCATCTATATCACTCCACCTAATGCTATGGGGCATTCAGATGGTGGGACAGAAAGAACGCAAGCTGGGTGAAAGGGAGAGGACCATTACCCACTATCTTCTGGGCCTGACAGAGCCATTGCAATCATGAACTCAGGAAGTTGCAGATGTCTGCACTGGCCTGCCTGCACAAGATTAGACTCATCAACACTCAATCACGTATCTGGGCAGCTCATTCCACTCTACCCTCCGTTCAGATACAGTTAACTATTGATGGATGTTGCAGGAAGAGGAGACCTTGTCCTCAGTTTCATAGTGAGGGTGGTGAGCACACCAGGCTCCAAAGGACTAGTTGCCACATCCATGGTCATGCAGATAGCCCAGGTTATGCACAAGGATCACACACAAAACAAAAGAAAGGCAAGTGGGAAATGGCCTCGTAGAGATGAGAGTGAGTTGGCAGAGGTGAGAGGGAAAGAAAGGAGGCAAGTGGGCCAATGAAGTCAGAATTCATTGTACACATGTATGCAGCTGTTAAAGAACACATTTAACTTTGATGAGAAGTCCTTCGGCTAGTGGAAGAAGGCAGACAGAGAGTGCCAGAGTGCGGCAGAACTAAAGTGCAGGAAGAGCTCTGCCTCTAGAAAACTATGTATCTAGAAAGCACTGTCTTGCCACATTCCTGGACTACTGGCATCTGAATGACTCTCAACTTTGAAGACCTTGGCCTTGATCTCAACTATAATTTTTAAAGTAAGTCAGTTTGGATTGCTGATCTTGAAGCAAATTGTGAAGTGGTAGTTTCTAGTACCAAATAGAAGGAAAGTCTTTTTAACTTTGAGTTGCAGATTTGGGGGAATTTTTGGTTATTGTTCAGTTTTTTGTTTTATCTGTCGAGATAATGATAAAAAACATAAAAAGTAAATAAAAGGCATAGCATTGTTAATATTCTAACTCACATTCTAATATTCTAAGCATATTCTAATATGCTGAGAGAATATATTTGTAACACACACACAATGATGGACTTGAATCTAGGCTCTCTGATGGATTGGTAAGCTAAATAAAAAGAAAGAAAACTGAAAACTAAAAAGTATCAGAAATTTGAATCACTGTTGTTCAAAGGAGATGTAGGGATTATAGATGGAGTAATGGCAAGGACGAAATACACTCGTCCCCAGTCAGAACCATGATGAAAAGACACTGTGTGAAGTACGAAGTGAATGACAGGTGAGCGAGAAAGATGCTTTCCACATACATATACACATCATAAAAATATACATATACATTAAATTGCACAAAGCTTCAGAAAAACAGCTTGGCCATTTCTGATGAAGAACAATATATACTTCACATGTGAAGAATACACACCTAGGCATTCCCACACATGTACTTCGCATGAAGAGTACTTCCACACCTAGGCTTTTACAGACTTGAAATGGAAATATATGTTGAAGAGATAACCTATATAAATGCATTTAGAAGCTATAGTTTCTCATGCTAGCTAACATTTGTGAAAAAATATACTTTTAAGTTTGGGGTACATCTATACAAAGGGAATATGGCCCAACAAAGAAAAAGAAGAAGCTACTAGAAACAATATTTTGCAACAGTCAAATAATTAGCAACAACAACAACAACAAAAAGGTTTTGGAATAGCCAAAAACTGATGGCAGAGTACGGGTGGAAGTAAGTAAGTATAAAGAAGGCAGGGAGTATATGGGAGTGAAAGAGACAATCTATATCGTAATCCTAGTGATAGTTATATTACTAAGAAGTCACCTAGCTATATACATTAAATTACACTGAATTTTGTTCCACACAAATTATATTTAAATATACTTGACTCACATCAGACGGAAGACTAATTTAAAGTAAAGAAACATTAGGCTTAGGAGACAAAAATAGAGTTCTAATTAAAAGAAATTAAAAGGAGGGAGTCATTTATTAAGGCAATTCCCAAATGTCCTTTCATGCATCATAGGAATTTGTTGTTTCTATAAAGCTCAAAACAATATTGTATCAGACAATATATGAGTGAAGGTTTTTGAATGATTTGAAAACATCCAGGAAACAGGAGTCCTTTCACAGGAGTCATGCCAGCCTTTGCTTTGTACAGAGATATTGGGAGGATCTTGTCACCCTGGGATAGTTGTCCAGGGTAGAACAGCATGGATAACTTGGACATCTCTGGGACTGATCTTCTCTATCTTTTCCCAGAAGGCCTCTTTCTTTTCTTTGGTTTGCCACCCTATCAAATATATAATAGCTTTAGCAGTTATGGCTAAAATTCTGAGCCATTTCACCTCTCAGACCTTGAATATACATTTTAATTTGTGTGTGTGTGTGTGTGTGTGTGTGTGTGTGTGTGTGTGTGTGTATGTGTGTGTGTTGGGCATGAGGTACGCATGTCTGCATGTAATGTATGTTTGTTGGGGGTTATGCATGCCCACTTTACTCTGGAGGTTGATATCAGTTCATTCTCTATTGTTCCCACCTTCTTTTGGAGACGAGGTATCTAGGTAAACTTAGGGCTAGACTGGATGGCCAATGAGAGTCAGAGATTCTTCTATCTCAGTCCTTCTAGGAGTAGCATTATAGTGCATGCAACACTCTACCAGGCTTCTGGGTAAGTTCTCATGTTTACAGAGCAAGCACTTGCCTACTGGGCCGTTTCCCCAGCTCTTTTTTAAGTGTCTGGAGTTTACTTCATTTAGACACTTGTCAGTGGTGGTAGTCCATATTTGAAATGTATTTCAGGAGTGTTTTGGGACCAATGAAGACCACTCAGTGTCAATGCAGATATTTTAAGAATTGCATTTTCAAGTATCACTTATCACTGCTGAAAGTTAATTCTTGCTATAGGAGGAGGTAAGGATTCATCCATACATCCACTTACCACAGCTATTCTAGGCCCAATGGTCAAAGATTCTCAGAGTTTGGGCATGACATTTAATGGAAGACTTTAACTGAAAATGTAGAAGCAAAGGGCTCTAGCTGCAGAACGTTGGTAATCCCTAGGATAGTAGGTCCTTATAACATAACATAACAGCAACAACAGCTGGAAGACATCATTTAATACTGCAACAGTGTGTGCTGATGTGTTTTGCATTTGCCTTTATATCCTCTATAGTAAAAACAATCTTCTTCATGGCTGAAGCATCACCTTACAGCTTGGGTGTTTGCATAAGGAGTAATGTAGATGGCAGTAATGATAGTTAGCCCAGACTGGTGAACCTGAGGTACCTATAGAAATTGTCAGTCATGGGTGCAGTTTCATTTGAAGAGAAGAAAGGGACACCACTTCTCTGCTCTCATGTCTTCTTCATGGTATCTCCCTGATGGCCTAAAATGTCAGTTAGGCACCTGTACTTCACTGTGAGTCCAAGCTTGATGTGGTAGCCTTCCTGTTCCATAGCTCTATATCCCAAAGTGAAAGTGAAATGTCCATACATATAATGGACAAATAGTTGGGGGACAAATAGTTATGGTGTTCAAGAGATGCTTTCAGTTTTTAAACTCAACCTTGTGTCTCTTAACTTGAGCTGAGTCATCAGATAAACACAGGGGAGGTTTCCTGTCAGGAAATGCAAAGGACAATGCCAATTGTGCTTTCTCCTTTAAGCCTCCAGCTTATGCCACAGAGCCTACACTCCCTGCAAGTACCACTAAGCAGTGTTATTTTCAATAACTGAGTTATTTTCAATAGACAGATTCAGATGCTCATAATTCAGACTATCTGTTTTTTATTATCTCTCTGACACAGCACCGAGTCTCCAGACTTCACACAAAGATAAATGCTTATATGAGGCTTGCAATTATTCCTCCATCTACCAGCCCTTTATTTATGCTTGTATACAGAGTGCAGTATAATTTAAATCTGTCAAATGTTGCCAAGAGTCATCGTAAACCCATGAGGTAGATGGGAACAGAAGGATTCTGAGATTTGTTGCTGAGCCCCCATCTGGTTCACAGAAGTCACTGGCCTTCTGAGTGAGTGGATAGAGAGCCACCAACGCTAAGAGTGATGACTCATTTAAAAAGGTCAAATGACAAAGCTGTCCCCCTGGAATCTGTGTGAGCAGTTTAATAAACGACTCAAAATGAGAGGTCAAGGGACTTCCTTCCAGAGGGAGAAAGGCTTAGGGATTGAAATGTCATTTAAAAGACAGAAAATCCCAGCAAATTAGTACCATGTCCCCAGAGATCATGTGTTTTGTGGGGTCTGTTTCTGCTTTATTTGCAGGCCCAGCTAGAATTCTGCAGGTAAAGAATTCAGACAAAGATGGCTATTCATCACTGCCGGCAATAAGATGGGTTACAGCAATGGTTCCCAACAGCCAGACTGTGACCTGAACAGCCAGGAGACTGTAGGTTTCTTTTAAATTCACATCAGCTAATTCTTCCTCTTCTCTTTTTCCTGTCACCTTGTTTGGCCTCTATACTTTGACAGAGGACTTTGATTCCTTTGAAATACTTCACTCATTTTCTAGAAGTTTCTACAGAGCTATTATGTTATTTTGATGGTATTAATTATGTAGATTCACAGGGGCGGCTGAGGCTGTTTCTGTTACTTCTGGGGAGGTTTAACTGGGAATGGAAGAGCTATCCCGAGTGTGGGTGGTGTCATCCCGTGGGCAGGGTCACATTCTAAATAGAAAAATATAATGGAAAAGCATAGGTATTCACATTAGGTGCACATTTTCTGCACTGGCCAAAAATAACTTGGGATAGAAGGAGTTTATTAGCTTTCAACTCCCAGATTACAGTCCATCACAGAGAGAATTCAGGGTGGAAAACATCAGGCAGGAACCTGGAGGTAGAAACTAATACAGAGGCCATGGAAAAACACTGCCTACTTTTACTTACTGGTTTGATCCCCATGACTTGCTTATCCTGGTTCCTGGTAGCTCCTAGGACTATGTTCCCAAAGGTGGCACCACCCTCATTAATCATTAACCAAGAAAATCCCCCTACCACCAGATATGTCTACAAGCCTATATAATGAGATGATTTCCGACATAACTCTTCCTCCTCCAGATGACCCCAACTAGTGTTGACAAAACAAACAAAAACAAAATTGAAAAAACAAAACAAAACAAAAAACCAAGCAAACAAAAAAGACCCCCAGCATATTCACTGAGCATTGGCATTCCCCTTTCTCTGCTTGCTGTTGTGTACCAGGAACCATCATGTGTGGCTGGGATCACCCCTGCCCTGGTAGTCCTAGTGTAGGGAGCCATATTGGATTTGGGCCTGGCCGCTTTGTGACTGTATAGCTCAAGGTGGCTACGTGACTCTGGGCTGTATGGCCACAGATGCTCACCCCTAAGGTGGCTGCTGTAAGATTATGAGATTGTTGGACAAAAGCCTCTTCCAGGAAGATTCAGGGAACAATCACAGGATGTTTCAGCCTGAGCAAAGCTAGTGCCCTGCCCTGAGCAGATTCCTGAGAAGGGCTCAACCTTTTCAAAGAATATGTCCCCAGAAGACTGTTGCCTCTTTGTTTAAGGAGGATATCTTGCAGTTTAGTGGTTCACCTTATATCGTTGGGCACTTCCCAGTACTCCCCCACCCTAAGCTTCAGTTCCTGCTTCAATTCCTGATTCAGAGCTTTAAATGCTGTACATTCCTCTCAATAAACGAGACCTTGACAACAGAACCTTGCTTGGTCTCCTTCTTTTCTCCCCCCCTTGACCCTCAGGTAGTGCCTCTTCGGAACCCTGAATAACTGGACCTGCTGGACGGGTCATCCTGGGAGCTATCAGAAAATAGGATTAGCAAGTAATCCATGGGGATCAAGCCAAGCAAGCCTTCACACTGCCTTGTGTTTACTTTCAAGCCTTCTTTGCCATGGTGGGTTGCATCTCACTGAACTGTGAGCCAAAGTTCCAACCCTAACAAAGTTAGGTTGTTTTTTGCCCAGGATTTGCTCACAGTAGGAAAAGTAACTAAGACATAATCTTTCTTAGTTTCTTGAGCCAGCCCTGCACCTTCTGTTCTGGTCCCCAATAGCACCTTATTCTCTTATTTTTAATCAAGGCATATCACAGTCATTGGTTAATTTAGTTAGCTCCCTCTACTGTAAAACTACAGTCTTTTCAAAACAGGAATCACCGCCTATGTGGATAATTTATGCCAGCTTGGCACACACTAAAATCATCTGAGAGGAGGGAACCTCGGTTGTGAAAATGTCTTCATAAGTTCAGGCTGTAGACAAAGCCAGTTGGGGAATTTTCTTAATTAGCAATGGGGGGAGGTCTTAGCCCATTGTAGGAGGAACCATTCTTGGGCCAGTAGAGAAAGTAGACTGAGCAAGCCATGAGGAGCAAGCCAGTAAGTGGCACTCCTCCATGGCCTCTGCATCAGCTCCTGCCTCCAGGTTCCTGCCCTGTTTGGATACCTGTCCTGACTACCTTTGATGGAAGTGCAAACTAAATAAACCCTTTCTGCCCTAAGTTGCTTTGGTCATGATGCGGAAACCCTGGCTAAGACACAGGTCACTTGACTTTGTAGTTAGACTGTGGTACAACACACTGAGTAGATGGTCTGGAGGACAGAAGAACAAAGCACAGGCTACAGAACACAGGCTGTGGTATTACTGTTTCAGTCCTACAGACAAAGATCTAGCAAATGATAGTAAACGGTCCCTCTTCTTTTAGCAGCATCAGTATGCCTCAGCCTCTTCCACATGGAGAACTCGATGTTACATTGACATAAGAACAGTTTGCCTAGCTTCATGTTTCCATTGGCAAACTTTAAATTCAAACACAAATGGGAACATCTCGTAGGAGCTAGGTGGCTGCAGAGTGTATGTTTTGATGTTTGAAAAACATGGCGTGGAACTGCTCTGAAACTGTCATTTTCCACTAAGCTGGAAACGTAATTATATTCCCGAATAGCAGATCAATAGTGCTGGGATAAAAGCAAAGATGAAACTGTCTTTTCTGTCTTTATGCACTCGGCATCCAGTCTAACAAGCCCGAGTACTACTAAGAAACACAAAGAGAAGAGCGGACTTTGGAGCCTTTTAAGCTCATTGCCACCCGATTATCAAGGAGAAGAGATATGGAGGAAAGGGTCTCCTGATAGCCTTGTTCTTAGTCTGCTCCTGAGATGAAAGAGTCATGCACAATGGCCTGAGACATTATTAAAAGTTAAATACGATTATGAACTAGTGTGTTCTTAAATGAATCACATACAAGCTTTGATTGTTCCTTCAAGAGTCAGGTGACCAATAATGAGAGGTTGGTAGGTAAGATCTCACACAACCGTGTTGTCAGTCACATGGATAATGAGAGATGAGGGACCTGAATTAATAAATGGGGCAGCTTTCTCAACTCTAAAGTGAAGTCAGAATGTCTTACATGAGTTTTATTTAGTTACAAAACTACATAATGTGGTTCTAAGCCATTCTGCTCAGTAGGAAGTGATAGTTATCATGTTTTGTTTTGTTCATTGTCTGTTTTCAAAGTGTTTTGTTTTGTTTTCAAGACACAGGGTTTCTCTGTGTAACAGAGCCATGACTGTACTGGAACTTATTTTGTAAGTTCTTTCAGAATCTCTCAGAAAGTCCACTTGCCTCTGCGTCCAGAGTGCTGGGACTAAAGGCATGCATTGCCAATACCAGTAACAAGCATCATGTTTAACTTATAAGGTTAGAGAAGATGTTCATATCGTTTCTAAAAGAAAGTTTACTTCTTGAATAACATTTAAATGCAACCTTGTCATTCATTCATTCCAGAATGGCTCACTGGTTTCTATCATTCATTCACGTATTTATTCATTCCATTTGTTTCTCCTTTAGTAGTTTCATAAAATACATGTAAATTAGACCATCTTAAGAGTTTTAAAATATGTGTCCTAGTGGCATTAAATACACTGCTACTGTTCTCCCACCATTACCATCATCCATCCCCAGAAATCCGAATCTTGTAAAACTTAAGATAACTCCTTCTTCCTACACCAGCACCAGAGAACCACCATTTTACTCTTTGCCTTTTTGAGTTTGACTAAGTACTTCATAGATGTGGTAATACATATTCATTACTGCAATGTGCACATCCATGTTGTAGAATATGTCAGAATTTCCTTCCTTTATAATGCTGAGGATTATTCCATAGAGTTTGATACCATACTTTGCTTATCAGTTCAGATGTTCTGTGGTCAAAGTTGTTCCTATAATTATTGTCATTTCATTTTTAACTGACTTGACTACACACTCCCATCCATCCACCAATGGATACTTTCTAAGCAGCCAGCATGTGAAAGTCTGTGATATAAATAAACCATCAACTGGTCTTAAAATTAGTGACTCTTGATATTGTATTATACTATTCTATAGCAAGTCAAAACTCCCAAGTTGGGCATTGTCTGAGCTGTTTTATTCTGCATTTTATTTGAGTTGCTCAGAAACACTACAATGTTTGTGGAATTGAATTAGATAACACTACTTATCAAGCAATTTCTCAGCATGAAAGTCAAATTCTGCTTCCCTTGGTGTGCTTTTATAAAACGGTTGAGGCAATGCAAATATCATTTTAAAAATATACACATGTATAGTACATATCACATTTGCATGACTCACTTATGCCTTTCCTTCCTTTTTATGGAAAGAGGAGGTGGAAAGAATGTGTTTAATAAGCAAATTTTCTCCCACTGAAACAATTCCATTACCCAACAAATAAAATTTACTGCAAAATTATACATGAGAAATTGTCAGGGAAGTGTTCACAATGGAAGCTTCACTGTGGGCATCTATCAGGAAGAAACGCTAGCTGCAAGCCCAATTTGCTTATACAATAACCACAAAAGCAGCGTGCATTTCTAATAAGCAATGTCACAGGGATGCCACAAGCAATATTTTGGTTCATGAATGCAAATGTATCCTATGTTTTCAAATGCAACAGCTACTCCGAGACAGAAAAAACACTGTTTTAAACAATTTAGTGCATGAGAAGAGATTTTATTTCTGAGAGGAAAATGTGAGTCTTGGAATAAGCAGCCATGAAAAGACAGTAAATTATTGTGGCGATTCTGGAGAATTTTATTTACTATACAATTTTTTTTCTTTCTTGAAAATTCATAGTCAAGGTATCTTTTGCTGAGATACTATTTCATACTCGAAAATCCATACTTGTTCCTTTCTGCAGTGAATGAGCGATTTCTGGTGACATTTCTTTAAAAATGATTGAGTCAGAAGGATGCTACTCACACTTCTCTGCTTGGTCAAATGTCTTAGACTAGTTAATCCCAAACACAATCTCTAGGCTATGGAAATGAACTATGGCTTTATTTCTGGGTGACATCATCTTGGTGGTTTCCTCATATAGTTTATAAATCCATTGTCTTTTCCCTAGAAAGTCTTTAGGATGTTCTATGGAAATGTGGTAGCAGTAGACTCATCTCTCTTTGGATTTTCATCATACTTTCAAATCAAGACACTGGCAAGACAAGTCACTTGTGTTGAATTGGTCTTTGGGTTTTCTTCCTTTCAAAGGGTCAGTGGAATAAAATCTCCTTGGCCAGCACTCACATTAAAAGCATTCCCAATATAGCAGTCACGGTGAAAGGCAGACCTTAAATAATGAGTCACATTGTTGATGCCAACATGCATTGAAATGAGAAAATTATTATTTTTAATGCTGAAAGGGTCATTATTATATACTTTTCATTTAATTGATAGAAATTAGAAGAATCTTGAAAGTTTCCCAAGGGAAGATCTTAGAGAAGGAATTATGGTAGGGTTACCCACATGGCTCACTTTTGGTCTATCACAGACTATGGTCATCCTCACCCCTGCAGATTTCTGGAGGTGTTAGTCAGCTACCTCATTGCTTGGAAGGATGAGCCCTTAAGGACTGGTAATGAAAGACAATTAATTGGAATTTTAAAAAATGACATGTAACATTATGAGCATAGTATGAAGTCAATGTATATGTGTACAACATACAATATATAAAAGGCAAAGTATAACATACAAGTGTAATGCTCCTAGTTCCTAGTTTTACTTCTTTCTGTATTTATTTAATTTTAAACAATAAAATTAAAAAGTTTTGGGGTTATAAGTTAGGGCTGTTTCTTCCTGGGCAGGTGCAATTTCCACTGAAGCCCTGAGGATGTGTTTTCTTCACCTTGGCAACTGCCTTCCACTGCCTTTCCCAATGCACTCAACAATTCCTCCAGTGCTTTCTCCACCTCTGATCCTTTTATTAAATCCTCCATCAACATGCAAAGCTTTACATATCTGGAGCTTAAGGAGATTTTACTAAATGGAGCAACAAATGCCCACCCTGTACACAATGGAAGAGTGGGGTTTCTATGGTTACTTGCAATGCCAGTCTCCTGCTTATGTAAATTGTCCTCTTTGCAAACATGAAAAATAAACTGGCCCTAAAGATCAGCATCCCCCAAAGACTTCATTCACAGCCAAATTTGCAGCTGAATAAAACCTTGCCTCCTTTCTCCTCTTCCCTAGTTATCTCTGTCACTTTGTTTATATTTGAACATTCTCTTCTTCTTCTTTTAGTCTCCTTGTGACTGAATAATGACTACTGGATGTCTGTTTTTATTTAATTGATTGTTGCCAGAGTTCACTGACTGTTACTCTTTGCTGAGTTGTAATAGGCAGGTGCTATGTATAGAATCAGCACCCATGGGGGCTGAGGATGTGATTAATGAAGAATAATATGGTCATTCAGTAGGTGAATTAAGAGTATTAATTTCATCACTCAGGTGACAGAGTCCTACCCTTCCATTTGTCCATTCATATTGAATAAATTCTTTCAATGTGCTTTTAAGAAGTGTAGAAGAGAGGTTATCCTGGGGTTAGTGGGAGAAACTCTGTAAAAGTATGCAGAAAATTTGAAAGAAGGCATAATGAGGAGACTATGCAAGCTAGATAAATAAGTATGCTGAGAAACTGACAATGAATGCAGAATATGTAAGGAGTTCCTACCACTCAGTAAGAAAGTAGTACAAGTAGATTTAAATGGAGCACATTAAAGAGAGATGGTCAAAAGCAGAACTTATATGGTAAGATGCTAATCTCATTAGTCATTGAGGAAATACAATTTAATTAGATACTGCTGCATATATGCCAGTATGCTTTAAAGAAAAAGAAGGAGGAGGAAGATGTTCTGTGACCCATGCATAATTATATACTGTACATATTGGCTTGCAATGACCACCAAAGCATATGTACAAGAATAATCAAAACAGTGTTATTTTTCACAGAACTGAACTAGGACTTGCCCAACAGTCTGTCACATACTGGATAGAGAAATAAATGAAAATATACCTATACAATGCTATATTACAGAGAAGTAAAAATAAGTACATTATTAAGGCAGCAAAGAGGTTCACTTTTTGTGTTTGTTGGTGTGTGTGTGTGTGTGTGTGTGTGTGTGTGTGTGTGTGTGTGTGTGTATGAAAATTGTATGAAGTCAGTTCTCTCTTACCATGTGGGTCCTAAGGATCAAACTTGGATCATCAAGCTTGGCAACAAGTATCATTACCCACTGAGCAATTTTCCCAGCTCACTGCTGATACTTTTATAAACATTTCTCCCCTATATAGTACTTCATGGAAACTACCAAGTGCATTTGAAGATTGTAATTCTAAAACCTTCCATCACAAACAAGTGAATCAAATGAAGTCAAGACAGACCAACACTGCATATTTTAACAGCCCCTGGGTGGGAAGACAAGGAAGCCTCTCTCCATTAAGAAATAATATTTTAAAAGAATCAGAAGTAATTCTGTTTATCTCTATATAATCTTACATTATTACAAAATAATCATGAAGTCAGTCTTAGCTGATATATACATTCAATTCTGATTTATTTGTACTTATTAAATATATAGTACTTTATGTTCTCACTCTTCCAAAAAAAAGGACTAAATTGTCTGAGAGTTTCTTCTAGGTACTAGTGAGTTCAGTATTAAATACTTACCTTTAAATAGTCATATTTTCTTTGCATTAAAGAAAGAACCTACCAGAGAACTTATAATCTTCCAGGAAGATATCTTCCAGGAGAACTGTATTGGAGAACCTTATCAGAGACCACCCTGTAAATTCAAAGATCTGGCCAGGCATTTGACATGAAAGAGGTTCCCAGAGCACCCAGAGGCACTTGACAGAACTAACAGTGTTCTCATTGAACACTCAGTGTTCTCAGTGTTCTCTAATGTCATAAAGTCTCTTGGCTTTGAATATGCATATTGTGGAATACCCTTCTGTTGCTGTTAAGTCCTTAAATTCAGCTTTAAGAATTGTCAGAAGATTTGCTGATGATGCGGCAGATAGGAGCTGACTTCTCTCCCTCCTCACCTTGCTTCAAGGTCTCTGTCAGAAACAACTCCATTTGCCTACAGAACAGCAGATTTGAAATTCAACAGTTCTCGGCTACCTTTGCCAGCTCGTCTGTCCTGGGAGTAATGACTTTGCTAAGTGAATTTGGAAATAAAAATAATCTGATTGATGTGGGCTACTTTTCAACTTGTCTAGGATGCCAAAATAGATTTGCTTTAGTGGTAAAACAGGATCCATCAGTTTGGAAACAGACTGCCTGAGTCTATTAAAAGCAGGAGTCTGAAGTGGCACTAACTAGGAGATCAAATGAGAGGATGAGAGGATGGTGAAAGGAGATGTCCTGAGACAGAGATATTCCACCACTAAGTGAGCGTGAGCGCTGCTAAGTAAGACTGGCAGAAAATGGCTTTATTTTTCAGACACTTTACTTAGATCCTTTAAGTAAGTGATTCTCAATGGGAGGCCCCTAGCCCAAAGACCCATATGTCTTGTTTCAGAATGCCTTAGATAGGAATTTTAATAAATGATGGCTATGCATTTCTTACTGCTCAAGAGTCTATATAACCAAGATTGGGGGGCAGTGTGGTTGGACTCTAGCTTTGTGGTCCATAGACAACATCTCTTATTGTGTCTACTTGGAGCAGAATAGACTGACATATGTGGGACCTCTTTTAAGAAAAACAGTAATACTATTCACAAGGGCTCTGATCTTATAATTAGTCCAACTGCCCTAGGCCCTGCATCCTAATGTCATCACATTTGAACTTAAATTTCAGTCTGTAAGAGTATCCATCCTCTGCTCTTAATTCTAGCATCACACAAGCAGAGTTATAACGTTACGGTTCAGACCACAGAACCCTTCATGTGCCCTGATATAGTTACTTCTGTTTAGAGTTGTTCCCCAGTCTACCTGCGTTCAGCCTCCTAGTCAGCTCCCTATCTAATCATAGTCTTTAGTGTGTGGTTTGACCCTTTTGAATCAGCTTCTTTTAAGATACTTGTTGATTACCATTACTGTTACCAGAATGAGATATAAAAATAAAGGATAGCAATTGCCTTCTATAAAGCTCATGTTGTTCTCTTCTCATCTGGTTCGTTAAACATCTAGTATCTTTCTCTGTGAGTAGATAAATTATTAGGACTCTGGGGTCAAAACATTATGATCTCGGATGGCATTCACAAAGTTCATGAAAGAGCTCTTCTTGGATAAGCAATCCTGTTGCTGAGTGCCTCTTGATTCCCTCAAGCAGAAAGGAACCTATACCGCCAGTTAATACTAAATAACTGCAGGGTTTAGATGAGGGTACAGAGAAGGTGTTGAGTGGTGTCCAAATCGTGCTGGGCCCTTTCTATGTAGCTCGTTAATTACTTTTTGTTGCTGTGAATAAATACCAGACAAGAAGCAATCTATTGAAGAAGGGCTTATTTTGTCTTTGAGGGGACACAGACCACTATGGAGTGAAAGCATGGCAGCAGGCCTCCCCATGGTGATAGAAATATACAGTGGAGATTCCTTACTTCCTCACATCAAGACAAAGCAGGAAACAAATAGAAGTGGACCTGGGACATAAAACATTAAGGCTTTAGTCTCACAGAGACCCAAAGTACCAGGGTAAGGGGATACCTAGGCGGTCCCCACTAATTGCTCAGAGGAAACGAAGAGGAAGGGGGATGAGGAAAGGATTATAGAAGGGAATGATCAGGAAAGGGGGATACTGAGCAGGGTATAAAGTAAATGGGTAAAATTAATTGATTAATTGATTAAAACAAACAAAAAACCCATTAAGGTCTGTCCCCAGTTATCCATTTCTTCCAGTGAGACTCCACTCCTTTAAGTTTTCACAGTCTTTGCAGAAAAAACAAACAAACAAACAAACAAAAAACATTATCGTCCAGGAACTGTCATTAAACACATGAGCTTATGAGAAGCATTTCACACTCAAACTAATACAGGTACTGATGCCTTTGCCACGGCCTGAAGAGTTCTATAGTTGACTTACGATTTCATCATTAGCAATCTCAACCCTTAGCTACACCGTTATTAGCTGTCTGACCTTATGCACTGTGTAATCCAAAATGACCTTTGATTGTAAGATTCTCACTTGATAAAAAAGTTCAATGACATAAGTCCTGGATATCAATAACAGAACTTCCTGAGGTTTGACCCTCCTATATAAAGCCTTACATTAAGGTAATGGTTCAGTTGTAACTGGAGTAAAGATAAGAATTGAACTAGTAAGGTATTAATTTAGGAATAATTGTGTGTCCAGAGGACAATGATACCAAAGGTAACAATGTTTCCTTGCCTCTTGCTCACTTCTCCAGCCTTCTCTGATGACTCTGATGACTCTGATGACTCTGGCTTTATGTCACTGTAACCAAAGAAAAGCAACTTAATTTATGGTTTCAAAGTACATTAGTTGGGGTTCTCTAAAGTCATATATATGTATTATTAAATTATGTATATAATTTATTATATCTATTTATTATTATATATTATATATATAATTTATTGATATGACTTACATTACAGGCTGCAGTCCAACTAATCCCGCAATGGCCCTCTGTAAATGGAAAGAATCTAATAGTTCAAGAATCTAATAGTTGCTCAGTCCCATGAGCTAGGAGACACTAAGCTGGGTGTATCTTTGCTGGTTTTCTGTATAAACTGGAATCCTGAAGAAGTAGACTCCGGTGTTAGGAAAGGAATAAATGTGCTAGCAAGGTGAGGGCAGGCAGGTGAAGAATGAAAGAATGCTTTCTTCCCCATTGCCCTTATATCAGCCTCCAGCAGAGTCTAGCCCAGATTAAGGTGTGTCTGGATTAAAGGTGTGTGTCATCCTACCTCAAGATCCAATCAGGATCTCACAGGATCAACTGCCTGTGTCCTCCAGCCTCACGATTTAGACCAAAAACATGTTGTCTTCCTGCAACAAGGTCTATATTACAGAGGTGCCCTACATTTCCAGATTGTTTTTTCATTCCAGATATAGTCAACTTGACAACAGAGAATAGCAATCACACAGAGGATAGCTTGCCTCCTTATTTCTGAATATGATAGTTGGAACATGTAGCAGAGGCTATTGATTTCATGGTGGTCACAAAACAGAGAATGAGGAGGGGACTGAGGTCCCAAAAGTATGTGTTTTAGTCACTTGTTATCATATCAAAATTCCTGACAAGAGAAACTTAAGGAAGAAAGGGCTAATTTTGGCCTACAGTTCAACAAGATACATTCCACCATGGCAAGGAAGTTATACAGGTAGAAACAGAAAGTTCTCGACCATGTTTTATTCAGAATCAGGAAGCAGAGTAACAAATACTTGTGTTCAGCGTTCATTGTCTATTTTATTCAGTCCTAGACCTCAAGCTGTGCAATGGCTTACATTTAAGATGTATCATCCTCCCTCAATTAACTTAAAGTAGACAACTCTTTACAGAGGTTAGTCTAATGCTGACCTTACTAGTTATGTTGTTGTTGTTAACTTAACACAAGCTAGTGTCATCTGGGAAGTGGGAACCTCTGTAGAGAAAAATGCTCCCACCAGATTGGCTTCTAGGCATGTCTGTGGGGCATTGGTTGTTGTTGTCGTTGTTGTTGTTATTGTTGTCGTTGTTGTTGTTGTTGTTGTTCTTGTTCTTGTTCTTGTTCTTGTTATTGGTTACTGATTGATATGGGAGGGCCCAACCCACTGTGAATGGTGCCACCTCTAGACAGAGGCTTAATAAGCTATGGGGAACGAGCCAGTAGATGGTGCTCTTCCATGGTCTCTGCTTCAGTCCTGGCCCCCAGGTTCCTGCTTTGACTTTCCTTGATGAAAGATTGTGACATGAATGTATGAGCCAAATCAACCTTTCCACCCCCACCCCCATTCCACATTGTATTAAGTCATGATGTTTTGTCACAGCAATAGAAAACAACGTAAGGCACATGGTGACTCTCAATCAAGTTGTCCATCAAAGACAAATCATCCTAGCATGTCTCCAGTGACTTACTTACCTCACTTAGTCTTCATCTTCTAAAATGTCCAGACCTTCCAAAAATACTGTTACTAACTGGAGACCAAGCCATCATCACAGTGAGCCTGCAGGAGGCATTTTGTATTAAAAACATAATATCAGTTTCTTCTGTACCCACTCACCTCACTTTTCCCCAAGAACCCTCCTGCTTTTCAGCACATTGCTCTCAGTAGCTCAAGCCAGGAGGGTTGACCTTGAACAACATGTGTCCTTCCTTCAGCCCAAGACAAACTTGACCCACTGTCTGATACCAATCTTCTTTCCCTCTCTTATCAGAAAAGGGATCCTCCTGACTGATGTTCAGAAAATACAGCCCTTTCCTTCAAACATGGTTAAACTCTAACAAACCCTTTAAAACTTCACCTTCCCTAATTTCTTCCAATCCAAGAACAAATAGTGGCTATTCTTCTGTGTCCAGTGCTAGGAAACTGAAATATCCTTTAAGCCTAACTGTGAAACAATCCATTTAATTTAATTTTGAGATAAGTACTCATGAGGCATAATTGAGGGGAGAAAAGAAAAAGAACAGAAGAAGCTTGTTTTAGGAAATACTAAGGGAATCTCAATGGTGGTGGGACCATGCAAACTGTGAGTCCATGGACTCCCAATGTGCCTACTACTCATGAGATCTGCTGTCTTATGCCAGCCTGATTTTTTTGTATCTATGTTAGATAGCTAATGGGTAGTCCACATGTTTGAAGACTGAAGAAGTACTGAGGGGAGAATTAAAATGATTATCCTAAATGCATTCATTTTAAATATTTGAATGCTGTTTAGAATCTTGTGTGACTCAAACAGAAGCCAACATTTTTCTTGCTTCCCAAAGCCCACTAGAAAAATTATTATTGCAGAACTAGTAATTATCCATGTCTGTGTTGTTAACACCCTTATTAGGCCTCCTAGGTAAGTTAGTTGTGTTTTTTACATAGGATGGAGTTTTGAAGGTCCTGCAGACCAGCTCTTGCTTAAAGCATGAGTTCACACATAGCAACTTCCTCAGTGTCATAAGGGCTATTTTAGAAATTGGCTTTACATAAGTTCTATTTGAAGCAATATTAAGTAGTGTGAATGGATTCTTACACATGAAATGTACTGGTTCTCCAATATTTAACATTTGGTCCTGAGATACCCCGTGGTTTTGGTTTGCTCTCTCTAGCTATACTCCAGATCTGACTCTCACTCTGACTCCTCTGTATGAAAACCTCTAGATGTTACGACTTCATCCTTTGTTTTCTCTAAATTATGCTATGATTGCTTCTAGCAATACACCCATGGAAGAAGTAACAAAGCTATTGGCATCCTATCTGGACCATGTTAACTCTTAGCTGAATCAGTAACATGGTATACCCATCAGGTCAGATAACACTTTTCCAGGTAGAGGTAATTCAGGTTGGTGGGTCAGTCAGTGTCATAGCCTAGACCCTTGGTGATTAAATACACCAAGCTAAAGGCTGTGCCTCTAGAGTGCCAAAAAAGCAGAATGATTAAGTTCAGGGACTCAGAAGGCATGCGGACCCACATTCCCATCCTTGATATTGCCAGCTAGTTCAAAATATCTAATCTATTTTCTAGTCTGTAAAGTAAAAATAGAAGAGGGAAATCATTTGTAGAGGTGGAGATACAATTGAGGATGTGTATAAAGAGCTAAGGTGCACACTGACTGGTGCACATCGCTATGCAAGTGGGGTCGGACATATTTGTGCTGTCACTGTTATTCTGCTTACTCATCTTCTCTTTTTCATGAGACTTTTATATAATGAGTCCAATCTACTAAACAACTGAATTTCATTAAACTCTATTTTCATATTCCCCTTAATGATGATATTTTTCCTTTAAAAATAAAAATGAAGACTTAAGACCCAACAACATCAACTATTTTGTGAGATGGATTTGTATCCCTCCCACTTACGAAGAGGACCAAAGAAGGGTTTTTAGTCTTTGACAGGCAGGTTCACATATAATCTATTGTTCATTAGTTGTAGAAATTGAAAATATCACCCACTGTCTCCCTTGGTGAGGGTAGCCTAATATTTTATTATGACAATTAAATTATAGTATTAATATTTATCATGCTTAATACATCACTGAAAAATCACTTCTTATAAATCTTGAGAGATGTCGCAGAGTTTATAACACTTGTATTGTTCTCGAAGAGGACCAGTACAAACATGCATACATCAAATAAGAATAAATAAACCTTTAAAAAGAGACATTTTTTTCGGAACTGGGGACCGAACCCAGGGCCTTGCGCTTGCTAGGCAAGCGGTCTACCACTGAGCTGAATCCCCAACCCCCAAAAAAGAGACATTTTAAATGTACACTCAACATCACTTTTCATGGGAATACGAGATGAAATTAAAAGGAAGAAGGGATAATCTTTGGAGAATTAATCTTAGCCTGGGACCCCAGAATGGGGCTAAGGGGTAGGAACTAGAGGGAAAGGCAAGAAACATAGGGGAGAGAAAGAGTATAGTGTCTGCTGCCCAATGTGTAGCACTAGGCATGCCCCACCAAGGTTCTTCAGGGCCCTCAACTTCTCAGATAAGGAAACGTACTGATTCCTTTACTCAGGCTTGATCCATAGAAGGCCATTATCTTGCACTCACTTAAAAGTTAAGCGCAGTTGAACTCAGTAGATCCCTAGAAGTCTGTGTCCCAGAATAAGACAAGACACATCTAATACAGTCATAAAAGAATTCATACAGTTGAACGTTAACTGCTGATTGCCTAACCAATAGATGAGACCAGAAAACAACAACAATAAACACAAATAGACAAACAACCCTGAAGAAAATAAAGCCAAGAAGACACAGGAAAATGCTTTCATATAAGCATTTCTTGAGTTCAACTCAAGGATCAACGTTTAAAATAAACTTGGCCATGGTGGAGCACGTTTGTAATTCAGCACTATGGATGAAGAGATAAGCATATGTCTGGTGTTCACAAGCCAGCCAGCCAACCCTTATTTCATGAACTTCAGAACAATGAAAGACCTTGCTCAGTTAGGAAGATAAATGGCTCTTAAGGAATTACATGTAAAGTTGTCCCAGGCCTTCATATTACACACACACACACACACACACACACACAATCTATGTACACACACACACATGTACACCCTCATGTGTACACACAGACAAAAATTTTAAGAGACGAACCTTATGCAACAAACTATCTAAAAATCAGAATCTTTACACAAGAAGTGTCCAAGGTAAGGAAGTGATGAGTAAAGAAGTAAGAAGACATTTCCACACACTCTTCTTGCATATATTAAAGACAAGTTGGCATGGTGTCCATCAGATTCACTCCCATGCCATGCCTGCATACTATCAGGACCGTATCATCTTGACTGGCTCTGAATGGTGCCTTCCCATCTGCAAATATGCTCTCATAAGCCTTAAAAGATCTTAGTCAGTACAGAGATTCTTTGTCATTTCTTTTCCAATCCCTTAACATGTGTCCTTTTTTTCCAGGTGACAAGAAATTTGTATATACATTGTCCCACTTATGTTTAACAATTCCAGAGTGATGTAAATGGAGAGAACAGGATTATGGTTTAAAGGTGACTAACTTAAAGTTAGAAGAAATTGCCTTCACAAGAAATCTTCAACAAAGAAAGGAAATGCACAAAATACATGTACATGGATTGTGGTATTTGAGGCTGTGAGACTATCTAGTGTATTTTTGCTGCCTTAAGTAAACTAGATCATAGAAGAAATATGTTTAGCCTTTCCCTGTGTAAAAGCTGTCCATACACAATGAACTACATTCAGTGCAGTTGCATTTGGATTGGTCATCTGACAATAGCATTGGGGAATAGATAATCAAGACAAAACCCATTAAATGAAGAATACTTCTCACATCTGAGAGATATTCTAGGCTGCTGTGGGAGAAGAGTCATAGAAGTACAATGTCATCTGTAAATAGGACCTCACTCCTCAACTCTTATTCCTAATGGATCCTCAGTAAATATTTAACAGCTGGGTGTGTAGGGGTAAAACACTAAGTTGTAACTGGAGTCTACGTGCATTATTTTGGTAGTTCTTTGAGATTTTAGGACACAGTGTTTTGATCATATTTACACCCTCTCATCCAACTCCTCGCAGGTCCACTCCATTTCCTTACCCACTTATCTTGTAGTTTCTCTCTGTTTTTTAATATGTCAAACCCACTTTATATTGTTAATATATCCTCAGATATGTGGCCTTCCATTGGAGTGTGCTCCACTCACCAGAGGCTATACTCTGAGAAGGAACTGACTCTCTTTTTTTTTCTCTCCCAAGAGTTATCAATTGGCACTAGGTTCTTAATGAGGTGGGAGACTATGTGTTTGCCTCCCTATTTATACTAGGATTCAGTCTGGCTTGAACTTGCACAGGTTTTATATATGCTGTCACTACTGCTATGAGTTCGTATGTGCGGTTGCCCAACTCTGTCTGGAAGCCATTGTTTTCTGGGAGTCATTCAATGCCTATGGTTCTTATATTCATTCTATGTCCTCTTACACAATGATTCTTAAGTCTTAGAAGTGGGAGCTGTGATGTAGATACAATCTACAATCTCTTTTTATCTGTACCTTGACCAGTGTGGGTCTCCATGCTACTGATTATCTACCACAAATAAATGCTTCTCTAACGAAAGTTGAAAGATTCATGAGTCTATGTCTATAATAATAGTTATATGGAATTAGCTTACTATTATGTCTATTTAGCAAAATAATAGTAGAAGCTTCTATCAAGGGCCTGAGACCTGTCTAAACACAGATTCTTGGGCAAACAATAGTGCTAGTTATGGGTTTCAATCTTTTGGAGCAGGACTTATATCCAATCAGAAAGTGTTTAGTTACTCCAATGATGTTATGCCATTATTTTATCAGCACATACATCAAGCTGGTCATTATTTTAGCTCATAGGGTTAACAGATAAGATCAATGATTAATTTTTCTCCTCCAGTAGCTGTAACTCACCTGATCTAACTTATGCACATTTTAGGGTTTAAACATTCCCATTAGTTAGTTACTTGCTCATGCAACTCTTAAAATTTTTGCAGTTAAATCTCACAAGCTGAAACAGGCAGGCACTGACACAGCACTGTAGATAAAAGTGTAAAATGATTTTAACCACTGTCCATATTTTTATAATCCTCTCAACTTTCTTGAACTCAAAGCTCAGCTAATGATATTCCATGTTACAAAGCCTCAGAGGCCTCCTACTCCTGTGGTCCTCCCTGTCAGTTAAGGACAACCTCATATTTTCAATTATTCAGATCAAAATCTTCCTCAGCAGCCTTGTTGTTTTGACTCAGAAGTTTATCCAAATCAGTCAGAAAATTCAACAACTGATACCTTTAAATTGCATTTAATAACCAATCATATTTCATTTCCTGCCAACATCTGCATCCAATGTATTTAAAGTCTTTGGTACTGTCCTAAATAATGTACTAGCTTCTTGTATTTTGTGAGATAAAGTTCTCCAGATCAACAACAAAGGTTTTGGGAAGCATCCCCAGCTCCTGGTAGCCTATTTATCAATGAAAAAGCTTTACTTCTCTTTTGGTTCCCGATTTGATACAGGCCTGGGGGGTGCCCCTGAGCAGCTCACCTTTGACTGAAGGCAAAATCATCTGTGCTGCTGCCTTATAACTCCCAACTATTTGACCCGTCCAGCGGATCCAGTTATTCAGGGTCCCGAAGAGGCGTTCTACCTGTAGGTCAAGGGGGTAGAGAGAAGAAGGAGACCAAGCAAAGTTCTATTGTCAAGGTCTCATTTATTGAGAGGAATGTACAGCATTTAAAGCTCTATGGCAGGAATTGAAGCTTATGGTGGGGGAGTATTGGGAAGTACCCAAGGATATAAGGTGAATCACTAAACTGCAAGATATCCTCCTTAAACAAAGAGGCAACAGTCTTCCGAGGACATGTTCTTCGAAAAGGTAGAACCCTTCTCAGGAATCTGCTCAGGGACATCCGGTGTTTGCTCAGGCTGAAACATCCTGTGATTGCTCCCGGAATCTTCCTGGAAGAGGCTTTTGTCCAACAATCTCATAATCTTACAGCAGCCACCTTAGGGGTGAGCTTCTGTGGCCATACAGCCCAGAGTCACATAACCACCTTGAGCTATGCAGTCACAAAGCGGCAGGCCCAAATCCAATACAGCTCCCTACAACTATTCAGGGGGCCTTACCTTCCACAGAAAGAAAGGAAGGGAAATGTATAAGGTATAGAACCAGGCCTGGTTATTATATTTGTCTCTTCCACTCACACCCTACTCTCCATTTTCAAGAAAAACAGTCCTGCCAAGATAAAGAGGGCTGGAAAACGTCTTCCTGTGGCCCTGAGAAAATGGCATAGTTCTGTCTGGTCCATATGTGGCACTTTTTGTGTCACATCTTCAGCTGATATCCTTGTTTCTGCTCTAGCTTCCTCAATCTTATTCTCAACACAGCAGCAAGTAAACTGTTACATGCCAAGTCAACTACAAATCACATTATACGCTATTTTCTTCCAAACTACCCAGTGGCTTCCATACTTAGTCCAAATAAAACAAAATTGTATTTACACAGTTGTTAGGAAAACCTGCCTCCTGTTCCTTCTGTGAGCTTTTTTCTCACTACTCATCCTATACTCATTTCCAACATAACCATACTGCACAACTGCTGTTTGTATGCTGGCTGTGCTATGGCCCATATGCTACGGCCTTTACTCTTCCCATATTTCTATCGGAATAATGCCCTCTCCTTCCTATAGTTCATCACTGTCACCTTTTCTTGGTTGCCTATTTAAAATATTAATATTCTTGTCCAGTTCCCTTCACCTGTACTGTCTTCATTATCCCCTTTGCAGCTTCTTTTTCCTATACATCATTTAGCACTATCTTCTTCACATACGATTACCAATCATTTTATTATTGTCTTCTAAGCCTATTTCAATGTAAAGTAGTCCGTTGTATTTTACTCATTTTGTCTCTGAATTTACATTTGTGCCTATACATCACAGGTATTCAAGACATTCTTGGTAAGTGACTGAATAAATGGTGAGTAAAATTAAGTTTTTTTCTTACTTTGTGATATCTGTGGACATTAAGTGGTCACGAATTTTGCTTTTATCAAATGCTTCACAAATGAAGACAAATTATGTAGTTTAATCTGATAATAGTATAGTGGCAGGCATTAGTCCAAATTTCTGTCCTTGGATTATGTGATTAAATTCTTATAAAGTTTTCATAACACCTATATTATTATTTTCTTACTTTCTATAGGGAGGAAAAGGCCTCCATCATTGCTTATGTATCTGTTAGGAAAGTAAGTAGAGTTTCAGCCTAGGAAGATTGACCAAAGTCTAAAGAAAACCAGTCTACAATCTCAAATTGTTCTCAAGAATAAAGAGTCACTTTGTAATTTATTTGCTTTTTAATAATTGTATTTGTGTCCATTTGTGTGTGTGTGTGTGCATGTGTGTTTGTGTATCTCTTCTATTTGTTCAGATGAAGAGATAGGATGAGCATTATACTTAAACAGGGTGAATTTATGGCTTGGACTAAGTTCAGGGCGTTTCTTTTTCTGTTATAACTATCCTACACCTGGAAACTTTTCTGTACATTATAATCTTCCAAACTGACTGATTCAGTTTTGCTTCTTGTAGCTTCTGACTGAATTGTTCTGTTTGACCTCAAACTTACATTGGGAGCATGTCTAATCTTTTGGCTCCTTCTCATTCTCTGCCTCATTTTTTCTTCATCTGTATCTAGCTTGTTCTCTCTACAACTTGACTTGTGTCTGTAAAATTCATACACACACACACATACACACACACACACACACACACACACACACACACACAAAACCACCCTTTTCTCTCTCATGCAAGTCTTTCATAGCCTCTCTTTCCTGTGCTGCTCTCATGAGAATTATGTGTATAGCATCTCTAACTCATTTTTTCCAATCTTTCTCTGATTCATCGCTTTGAATTTAGCAGAAAGTTCAAGATGGACTTAGTAAAAAGACTGGGTTCTTGAATGCATACCTAGAAAGAGGCATCTTTTTCTGTCTTTCTCATTTTAGCTAGAAATGGATGGTTTTAATATTACATGATCCTAGACTCATACTGCCAAAATAATAAGTAAATCACAACTTTTCTCTGTATATGTTGATTATCACAGGTATTTGCCGTTGTAATGGATTATTATTACAACTACAAGTGTACATTATTTGCTAGATCATTACAGACTAGGCAGTTTAAAAATCAACAGAAATGTATTCACCTACAACTCCGGGCCTTGATGTAAAAACATCAAGGATTATCAAGGCCAGTCTTCCTTGGCAAGCTGCAGAAAAGATTTTTTACAAGGCTTTTATGGGTTACTGTAAATCCTTGATATCCAATTGCTTGTGCCAGCATCATTCTAATTTCTGCCTCTGATTTTACCCAGTATTGTCTCACTGCACCTATCTGTCTTTCTTCCTGGCTTTCCTATAAAGGAAACAGTCATTGGAAGATGATGAGTTGTGTTTGAAAAGAACTGCTTCCAGATAAGGAAATGAGTCATATTCTCACATTCTATGTGGACTTGACATTAACTATCTGGACCCATTCATTCAGAACGGGGCATTCTAGTTCTTGCTGGAAACTCTGTCTCCCACCCTGTTCTACCCATCCATGCTCATGGCCCATCACTTTCATAGTATGTCATCTCCCCCTAGAAACTTCTTGAACTGTTCAAAGTTTAAGTATCCACCACCAGTCTTCTAACTGTAAATGTTTTGTATTTTAGAACAAGGGATTTAAAACTAACCCAAAGATGTCTTCCAACTACTTGACTCTATAGTGATCTTTCCTTATCGCAAGTTCCTTTAAGTGTTTATAGGGACGTTCCTTTGAGAAGAGTTGATAGCACATGGAAGAAACAAGATAGGAAATACTGGGTAAGCATTTTTGGTGGGTTGATAAATGTGTGAAACTGTGATGGCAGGTGAAAGAAAAAGTGCCAATTAAAAATTAGCTGTCATGCACATTTACAGCTTGTGTTGTTGACTCCAGCATTTTGCTGTTGCTTATTAAGGCAGGAGTTGGCAGGTAAATGTCCTCTTCTGAATTCATCTACAGGTCAGAAAATAATTGTACACAGCTATTGGGATTCATCCAAGCTGTTTAATGAGTTCTTTAGCTATACAGATGCTATAAGTTAACCTGTTGGATTTGTTAGAAAAACAAAAACTAAAATAAAAGCTCTTCACTTGAATTATGACTTCTGCCAGTAGTCAAGAACCATAGAAATGCAATCTTTTTACTGAACGAGAAGCTACAGTTTGCCTGGTAACTATTTAAAGCAAGTGTTTCCACGACAACTATGTGTACCTATGTAATGTGCAACTGGAACTCATTTCTCTGGATGCCTCTGGTTATCAGCACTGCCTTTCTGGTAATTGTTAGGTGGAGAAATGCTTGATTTGATTACATGCACATCAGGATAAATCTTTGGACATTTGAGCATCGTTAAAAAATAATATTTGTCGGTCCCCAGCTCCGAAAAAAAGAAAAAAAATCGTCTTGTTTGATGCAGTTCTGAAGAAATAACCACATAAATGTCTCTTCTCACAGAGGAGGCATGTTGAGTTAGAATTTGAGAGGGGTTTTACCTGTAGAAGGAGCCCTTTATTCTCTTTGGTCATGCCCTAAATGGAACCTCCATAGAATCTTAATGTAATATTTAGCTTCACAGTAGATTGGATTGTGCTACTGACCTCTGGAAGCAGACTGTCCACACTCACTGTATACTCTGTTACAGCTGAGATTCTCAGACACCAAGATGTACAGGAATCATCTGGGAGCTTGCTAAGCTGCAAGTCTTGATTCTAAAGATTAGGCCACAAACTCTCCCTTTGTAACAAGTTTCTCAAAGTGGTAATGCATTTTGACGTTGAATTTTGTAGAACCTGGCACAATTTTAGATTTTGCCTGAATAGAAACAAAATTCTGTAGTTGTATTTGTTTATGAATTTTTTTTCGTTATAACACATTTGTTGGGTTGAAACAACAGAAAATGTTTTCTTATAGTGTTGCTTACCAGAAATCTGAAATCAATCTCACCAAGCCAAAATTTGCATGTTTTCAGGAACATACTGGCTGCACAGGCACTGGGGAAGAATTTCTTCCTGCCTATTTCAGCTTTTGTGGCTGTCTACACTCATTGACTTATTGTCTCAACACTCTGCTCTTTACCTCTAATGTCATCTTACCTGCTCCTCCCCCTTCCCTACTTGAAATCTGTTTTCTTTTCCCTCCTGAAATGACTCTAAAACATAGGTCTGAGCCAGCTTATCCAGGATAAGGTAATGTCACCTGCAGTGGTCTTTTCCTATATAGACTCGTCTTAGGAGACTGTAGGGATTAAAACTGAAGCCTTAGGGAGCCATTTTTAACCTTACATGATATTTTTTATGGGATGTAGGGTACAGGACCCTGAATTCTAATAGCTTCTCAATAGACCTTGAATACTGTTTCATTGTAAGTTATGCACTCATCATGTATAGCGTTCACGTAGTGCTTTAACTATTACTTATATATGTTTTTACTTATACATGTTTCTCTTTGGGGGAAGTTTTTTGTCATCATTGCTGTTGCTTTGTTTCTGTAGCTGTGGTCTTAACTATGTAGCTTAGAGCTCACTAGATAGAATATATATATATATATATATATATATATATATATATATATATATATATATATGTATCTCCACCCATTTAGGTCTGTCTATCTGTCTGTGTCTATATCTGTTTTAATTTCTCGTTGCCTACCTCTAATCTTTCCCCCCTCTGTATGTATATTTATATGTACATTATATCTACATCTATACCTATATTTCTATCATCTACAGAGAGAGACCATAGTGTCATCTCAAACTTACACACTTACACATATCTTTCTGCCTTTCCTCCATAGGTACAAAAGTTACAGGCATGTACCACCACCATGATCAGCTTGGAACGGGAATTTAAATGGTTTCCACCTTATTCTAGTTCACAAAAAGGCAATGCTAATCAAATGCATCCTGTCATGAAGCCAGTGAGTTGTACACCCCAAGAGCATTGTAGCTTCTGACCAGGCATTGCTAAGGGTTGTTAACACAAATCTTCAGCGGGGAGGAAGCCCATTTCTATATTGCATCTTGTGGCAGAATTGTTCAGTGATTACACTACCAGTCATCCATCTGTTGAGTGGCATTCTGTTGAATTGATGCTGATGCTTGGTATTCATTTATTTTTGCATTCGTGCATTGACTCAGCTGTAATATAAACTGTGGGGGGAGTTAGTGAAAACTAGAGAAATGTCAAAATATAGTGCCAGGTGTGATGGACCACACACCTGGCTGTAATCCTAAAATAGGAAATGCTGAGGCAACTTCTAGGCCTGCCTGGGCTTCAAAAAAGAGACCGTCTCAAAATATAACTAAATAACATGAAATACGCAAGTAAACGAAATGATAGTTTGTCCTCAGTATATCCATGGAGCCCACAGTTGAAGTAAATCCAAGCAAAAGAACTATGGTAGCCGTCTAAATACATCATTACAAGCATGCTGTTGAAATGTTCATTGTCAAACTATAAATGCTGAAATTCTATGAAAAGTTTAGAAAACTATAAAGAGTCCCTCAAAAGAGGGCTACATACATGGAAAATGACTAATCATATGATACTCGCACCAGAACTGTTAGAACTCTATCTGATGTTTGAGCTGTTCATGTCTAAATTTTAGCAGGCATCAATCATGCTTATTTACCACTTGGATTTGGGAAAAGTCATGGGTGTGTGTGTGTGTGTGTGTGTGTGTGTGTGTGTGTGTGTGTATTCAATTTTTGGAAACACAGAATGATGGTATTTTTTCATCAAGTCCTGAGTTTATGCTTGCATGTGTGCATGTGTTATGTGTTTTCAACAATGTACTCTGTGCCTCTTTGCTTGATTCAGGTCATACTTTAAGGACTGCTAAACTCAAGCTCATTTGGAAAACATGGAAAGTATAATCTAATCCCCTTGTAGAAGCAATCAACAATCCACACATGTAGGGATTCGAAGTCTGTGTCCACACAGTGGGTCATGTAACAATTAACTCCTTGTACCTTCCTCTATTTCTCAATGATGTGAGGTCTTGCTTTCATTAGCACAATCTTGGTTTAGCAGATTCTAACCAGCAGTAAAAGTGGAGGCTGAAATATGTTTTTAATTAAGAATGACTATTTCCCCCGAGTTTCATGGGCTACTTAATGATCGCATTCTTCTTGTACAAAACCTTTCTGGGTGCCATAGTAGCTCAGAATTAGTCTAACAATGAAAAGAATCATCTCACAGCCGATTCTTTTCTGTGTGTACAGGCCAACATCAATTTCACAGTGGGAAAGTGAACATTTAGGTACCTGGTTTTGGTGATTTGGATTGCCTATGCTAGTGTTTAGGCAAATAAAATGGTGTTGCCAAAGACAAAAAGAAAATGGGTCTTAACTTTTTATGGGATTTTCAATGAAAACTTATCAATTGCAAGGTTTCTAGTGAAGTCATTGCTGATGAAGATTGATAATGGCTGATAGCTTTGTGTATGTATATGTGGGTAATGGGATCAATGCACAAACTTAGTTACTGTGTCGCAACCAGATTGCTAAGTACATTAGTGTTAGTGTAATATTATCATTATATTCTTACAAAAATTATGAAATAATTATTTTTACTTTATAGATTAAAACTAACATAGTTTATATGAGTATATTTCCCCAAAACAGTGAGTAACTAAGGTGATGGAATTTAGGTCTAATTTGTGAGGCTCCTGAAGCCAACATTTTTTTAACATTTATTTGCTGACTGTTTACTGGGTTCCTACTATGTTTTCGGAGCAGTGCTAGGCTGGGAAGATAAATATCAAACAGGGAAACAGACAAAGTCTTTGATGTCCTAATATATTGGAAAGGAAGGAACCAGAACTGACACATAGCATAAAGGGAAATATGAATGTTGCCTCTATGGAGTAAGAAAGCCTTTGTGAGGAGGTTTCATTATAGCTCAGATCTAAAAAACAGAACCACCATGAGGAACACCTCAAGCAGACTGATGCACTTATACAGAACACGGGGACCCAGAGAAGCTTCATGCAAAGACCTTTTTTTTAATGTCAAGCAAGGAGGGCTCTCTCTCTCTCTCTCTCTCTCTCTCTCTCTCTCTCTCTCTCTCTCTTTCTCTTTCTCTTGTAAATCAGCAGAAAGTGAAATAGAGAAAGATGAGGTCCACAAAGATCTGTCTTCACTCTTGGCATGGTGCTTGGGTCTCTGCTGAGCAGAGTTCCTTATAGAAGATCTCAGAGGAGGTCAAACCCATTTAATGTCCCCCAGTTGCACTGATTTTGTGCTTTTTTCTGTCTGTGGTCAAGTGCAAAGAACCCCACTTAGAGCTTAAATCCAAAAAAGAAATTGTATTAGCACCACTGCAGTTCATTTTGCTGGCATGTAGGGACTGCAGTGACCAGCCTAAAGTAACTTCTATCACGCAACCTAGGCATGGGGCTAAGAAAGTTCAAGATGTGTGCAGATGGGAAGTCTCCAAGGGGCACTTTTTAAAAAAAAATCAAATGAACAGTACAAAAGAAACAAAGTATGTAAAAATATGAGCAGACTAGAGCAAACTCAAGAACATATCCAGTCTTTCTTGAGAAAAGTTGGCAGCTACTAGTAAGTCAGGGAAAAAAGATTTAAAAGGAGTTCATGGTGCTTATCATGCTATGAAATTCACATTTCAATATCTGTCCATATTTCACTGGATCATAGCCATACCTACAGGTGCTTTGCACATAGATAGTCGGTGACCAGCATGGCTAGAAAGATTCATTTTCTGGTCTTGGTAGAAAACATTTGGTTCTGATACAACTATCTGAGTGGGCCATGAAAATGTCATTCAGGGTTATAAAGCTTATTTTCAAGAGTCAGTGCTGGTTCTTTATGAAAAAAAAATTGGGCTAGATAAGAAAGCAGATCAGACGGAGAAGGACTATGACAATAGGCACTCAGAGATTGTGGCAAGAGGATGGCAAGTTCTAGGCATGCTTTGTGATGGAATGAATTCAGGGACATCTTGAGGAACATAGTGAGCCCTTGACTCAAAAACAATAAGTAATAAAAGGGTTAGTAAACAAAAGTGTGTGTGAGTGTGTGTGTGTGTGTGTGTGTGTGTGTGTGTGTGTGTGTGTGTGTGTGTAGGGGTAAGAAACCAATGGGAGAACAAAAAAGTAAGGTGGAAAATACAAAAGTAGAAAAGAAGGAAGGGGAGCTGGGGGGAGGGGGATACAAAAGAATATTCCAGAACAAGAAAGTCTATTGCTTTTTGTTTCTTACCAGAGTGGAACAATAAGCCAATTCACAGGGAAGGATGCTCACTATACACACCAGTGTCCTCACAACCTGATTTTAACCACCGTTCTTACACACTACACACAATATTGGTGGATCCCATCGCCAGTTCATTGTCAAATCAGGGGAATACAAGACAAGGGTTTTTGTTGAACTAGGAGCTGGTGAATTCTAGAAAGGTGCCATGGAATAGGAGGAAGGGATGGAAAAGGGGGAAAAAGAGGGAGACAGGGAGAAGAGGAAGTTGAGAGGAGCAAGAGAGAATCTGCTTAGGGAAATGCTATGCAGTAAGAGAAGCCTTCCATCAGAACTATTAGAAGAGACTCTCCAGCTAATTACCAAAGTACCCTCCATGTAGTTTTCTGGTGACACTTTATGCAACCATATGGATTCAGTTGAGAAAAAATTTCTAAGGACTTATGGACACTCTAAATGTTCCCTAGTTTGTGCTGAAAATGTGCTTTTCTCTGTGAGAGTTAGAATATAGGCAGCCTTCAAGAAAATTAAACCGGTGCACAGAAGCTCCCGGAAAGGGCTGCGCAGATCTTCCTGGTTGCTGCCACCACGGAGAGCTCGTAGGCAGCACCCCACGAGCAAACTTGAGCCTCGGGACCACAGGTAAAGACCAACTTTTCTGCTGCAAGAGACCTGACTGATGAACTTAGGACACACAGAGGGAAAATTCCTCTAGGACCGGGCACTTCTGCTGTTTACCGGGAGTCCTAAACCCGCGGATCCCGGCCCGCAGCAGCTCTCTGCTCCCAAACCCTGTGGAAGAGAGAACTCACCACCTGGTCAGGTGGGCACTCCTGAGGCTGCAGAGCTGAAGAGACCACCAACACTGCCCACCCCTGCCCACATCCCTGGCCCAAGAGGAAACTGTATACAGCCTCTAGGTTCCCGTAGAGGAGGGCCCAGGAGCAGCAGGACCTCTGTGCCTGAGACACCGCCATAACCTGAAGGGACCTACTGGACAAACAGTTCTCTGCACCCAAATTCCGTGGGAGGGAGAGCTAAACCTTCAGAGAGGCAGACACGCCTGGGAAACCAGAAGAGACTGCACTCTGCACACATCTCAGACGCCAGAGGAAAACACCCCACGAGCAAACTTGAGCCTCGGGACCACAGGTAAGACCAACTTTTCTGCTGCAAGTGACCTGCCTGGTGAACTCCAGACACAGGCCCACAGGAACAGCTCAAGACCTGTAGATAGGAAAAACTACACGCCCGAAAGCAGAACACTCTGTCCCCATAACTGGCTGAAAGAAAACAGGAAAACAGGTCTACAGCACTACTGACACACAAGCTTATAGGACAGTCTAGCCACTGTCAGAAATAGCAGAACAAAGTAACACTAGAGATAATCTGATGGCGAGAGGCAAGTGCAGGAACCCAAGCAACAGAAACCAAGACAACATGGCACCATATGAGCCCAATTCTCCCATCAAAACAAACATGGAATATCCAAACACACCAGAAAAGCAAGATCTAGTTTCAAAATCATATTTGATCATGATGCTGGAGGACTTCAAGAAAGACGTGAAGAACTCCCTTAGAGAACAAGTAGAAGCCTACAGAGAGGAATCGCAAAAATCCCTGAAAGAATTCCAGGAAAACACAATCAAACAGTTGAAGGAATTAAAAATGGAAATAGAAGCAATCAAGAAAGAACACATGGAAACAACCCTGGATATAAAAAACCAAAAGAAGAGACAAGGAGCTGTAGATACAAGCTTCACCAACAGAATACAAGAGATGGAAGAGAGAATCTCAGGAGCAGAAGATTCCATAGAAATCATCGACTCAACTGTCAAAGATAATGTAAAGCGGAAAAAGCTACTGGTCCAAAACATACAGGAAATCCAGGACTCAATGAGAAGATCAAACCTAAGGATAATAGGTATAGAAGAGAGTGAAGACTCCCATCTCAAAGGACCAGTAAATATCTTCAACAAAATCATAGAAGAAAACTTCCCTAACCTAAAAAAAGAGATACCCATAGGCATACAAGAAGCCTACAGAACTCCAAATAGATTGGACCAGAAAAGAAACACCTCCTGTCACATAATAGTCAAAACATCAAACGCACAAAATAAAGAAAGAATATTAAAAGCAGTAAGGGAAAAAGGTCAAGTAACATATAGAGGCAGACCAATCAGAATCACCCCAGACTTTTCGCCAGAAACTATGAAAGCCTGAAGATCCTGGACAGATGTCATACAGACCCTAAGAGAACACAAATGCCAGCCCAGGTTACTGTATCCTGCAAAACTCTCAATTAACATAGATGGAGAAACCAAGATATTCCATGACAAAACCAAATTTACACAATATCTTTCTACAAATCCAGCACTACAAAGGATAATAAATGGTAAAGCCTAACATAAGGAGGCAAGCTATACCCTAGAAGAAGCAAGAAACTAATTGTCTTGGCAACAAAACAAAGAGAAGAAAAGCACACAAACATAATCTCATATCCAAATATGAATATAACAGGAAGCAATAATCACTATTCCTTAATATCTCTCAACATCAATGGCCTCAACTCCCCAATAAAAAGACATAGATTAACAAAATGGATACGCAACGAGGACCCTGCATTCTGCTGCCTACAGGAAACACACCTCAGGGACAAAGACAGACACTACCTCAGAGTGAAAGGCTGGAAAACAACTTTCCAAGCAAACGGTCGGAAGAAGCAAGCTGGTGTAGCCATTCTAATATCAAATAAAATCAATTTTCAACTAAAAGTCATCAAAAAAGATAAGGAAGGACACTTCATATTCATCAAAGGAAAAATCCACCAAGATGAACTCTCAATCCTAAATATCTATGCCCCAAATACAAGGGCACCTACATACGTAAAAGAAACCTTACTAAAGCTCAAAACACACATTGCACCTCACACAATAATAGTAGGAGATTTCAACACCCCACTCTCATCAATGGACAGATCATGGAAACAGAAATTAAACAGAGACGTAGACAGACTAAGAGAAGTCATGAATCAAATGGACTTAACAGATATTTATAGAACATTCTATCCTAAAGCAAAAGGATATACCTTCTTCTCAGCTCCTCATGGTACTTTCTCCAAAATTGACCATATAATTGGTCAAAAAACGGCCCTCAACAGGTACAGTAAGATAGAAATAATCCGATGCATGCTATCGGACCACCACGGCCTAAAATTGGTCTTCAATAAATATAAGGGAAGAATGCCCACATATATGTGGAAATTGAACAATGCTCTACTCAACAATAACCTGGTCAAGGAAGAAATAAAGAAAGAAATTAAAGACTTTTTAGAATTTAATGAAAATGAAGGTACAACATACCCAAACTTATGGGACACAATGAAAGCTGTGCTAAGAGGAAAACTCATAGTGCTGAATGCCTGCAGAAAGAAACAGGAGAGAGCATATGTCAGCAGCTTGACAGCACACCTAAAAGCTCTATAACAAAAAGAAGCAAATACACCCAGGAGTAGTAGAAGGCAGGAAATAATCAAACTCAGAGCTGAAATCAACCAAGTAGAAACAAAAAGGACCATAGAAAGAATCAACAGAACCAAAAGTTGGTTATTTGAGAAAATCAACAAGATAGATAAACCCTTAGCCAGACTAACGAGAGGACACAGAGATTGTGTCCAAATTAACAAAATCAGAAATGAAAAGGGAGACATAACTACAGATTCAGAGGAAATTCAAAAAATCATCAGATCTTACTATAAAAGCCTATTTTCAACAAAACTTGAAAATATGCAGGAAATGGACAATTTCCTAGACAGATACCAGGTACCGAAGTTAAATCAGGAACAGATAAACCAGTTAAACAACCCCATAACTCCTAAGGAAATAGAAGCAGTCATTAAAGGTCTCCCAACCAAAGAGTGCCCAGGTCCAGATGGGTTTAGTGCAGAATTCTATCAGACCTTCATAGAAGACCTCATACCAATATTATCCAAACTATTCCACAAAATTGAAACAGATGGATCACTACCGAATTCCTTCTACGAAGCCACAATTACTCTTATACCTAAACCACACAAAGACACAACAAAGAAAGAGAAATTCAGACCAATTTCCTTTATGAATATCGACACAAAAATACTCAATAAAATTCTGGCAAACCGAATCCAAGAGCACTTCAAAACAATCATCCACCATGATCAAGTAGGCTTCATCCCAGGCATGCAGGGATGGTTTAATATACGGAAAACCATCAACATGATCCATTATATAAACAAACTGAAAGAACAAAACGACATGATCATTTCATTAGATGCTGAGAAAGCATTTGACAATATTCAACACCCCTTCATGATAAAAGTCCTGGAAAGAATAGGAATTCAAGGCCCATACCTAAACATAGTAAAAGCCATATACAGCAAACCAGTTGCTAACATTAAACTAAATGGAGAGAAACTTGAAGCAATCCAACTAAAATCAGGGACTAGACAAGGCTGCCCACTCTCCCTACTTATTCAATATAGTTCTTGAAGTTCTAGCCAGAGCAATCAGACAACAGAAGAAGGTCAAGGGGAAACAGATCAGAAAAGAAGAAGTCAAAATATCACTATTTGCAGATGATATGATAGTATATTTAAGTGATCCCAAAAGTTCCACCAGAGAACTACTAAAGCTGATAAACAACTTCAGCAAAGTGGCTGGGTATAAAATTAACTCAAATAAATCAGTAGCCTTCCTCTACACAAAAGAGAAACTAGCCGAGATAGAAATTAGGGAAAGGACACCCTTCATAATAGACCCAAATAATATAAAGTACGTCGGTGTGACTTTAACCAAGCAAGTAAAAGATTTGTACAATAAGAACTTCAAGACACTGAAGAAAGAAATTGAAGAAGACCTCAGAAGACGGAAAGATCTCCCATGCTCATGGATTGGCAGGATTAATATAGTAAAAATGGCCATTTTACCAAAAGCAATCTACAGATTCAATGCAATCCCCATCAAAATACCAATCCAATTCTTCAAAGAGTTAGACAGAACAATTTGCAAATTCATCTGGAATAACAAAAAAACCAGGATAGCTAAAACTATCCTCAACAATAAAAGGACTTCAGGGGGAATCACTATCCCTGAACTGAAGCAGTATTACAGAGCAATAGTGATAAAAACTGTATGGTATTGGTACAGGGACAGGCAGATAGACCAATGGAACAGAATTGAAGACCCAGAAATGAACCCACACACCTATGGTCACTTGATTATTGACAAATGTGCCAAAACCATCCAATGGAAAAAAGATAGCATTTTCAGCAAATGGTGCTGGTTCAACTGGAGGGCAACATGTAGAAGAATGCAGATTGATCCATGCTTATCACCCTGTACAAAGCTTAAGTCCAAGTGGATCAAGGACCTCCACATCAAACCAGACACACTCAAACTAATAGAAGAAAAACTAGGGAAGCATCTGGAACACATGGGCACTGGAAAAAATTTCTTGAACAAAACACCAATGGCTTATGCTCTAAGATCAAGAATCGACAAATGGGATCTCATAAAACTGCAAAGCTTCTGTAAGGCAAAGGACACTGTTGTTAGGACAAAATGGCAACCAACAGATTGGGAAAAGATCTTTACCAATCCTACAACAGATAGAGGCCTTATATCCAAAATATACAAAGAACTCAAGAAGTTAGACCGCAGGAAGACAAATAACCCTATTTAAAAAATGGGGTTCAGAGCTAAACAAAGAATTCACAGCTGAGGAATGCCGAATGGCTGAGAAACATCTAAAGAAATGTTCAACATCTTTAGTCATAAGGGAAATGCAAATCAAAACAACCCTGAGATTTCACCTCACACCAGTGAGAATGGCTAAGATCAAAAACTCAGGTGACAGCAGATGCTGGCGAGGATGTGGAGAAAGAGGAACACTCCTCCATTGTTGGTGGGATTGCAAACTGGTACAACCATTCTGGAAATCAGTGTGGAGGTTCCTCAGAAAATTGGACATTGAACTGCCTGAGGATCCAGCTATACCACTCTTGGGCATATACCCAAAAGATGCCCCAACATATAAAAAAGACACGTGCTCCACTATGTTCATCGCAGCCTTATTTATAATAGCCAGAAGCTGAAAGAACCCAGATGCCCTTCAACAGAGGAATGGATACAGAAAATGTGGTACATCTACACAATGGAATATTACTCAGCTATCAAAAACAATGACTTTATGAAATTCGTAGGCAAATGGTTGGAACTGGAAAATATCATCCTGAGTGAGGTAACCCAATCACAGAAAAACACACATGGCATGCACTCATTGATAAGTGGCTATTAGCCCAAATGCTTGAATTACCCTAGATGCCTAGAACAAATGAAACTCAAGACGGATGATCAAAATGTGAATGCTTCACTCCTTCATTAAATGGGGAACAAGAATACCCTTGGCAGGGAATAGCGAGGCAAAGATCAAAACAGACACAGGAGGAACACCCATTCAGAGCCTGCCCCACATGTGGCCCATACCTATACAGCCATCCAATTAGACAAGATGGATGAAGCAAAGAAATGCAGGCTGACAGGAGCCGGATGTAGATCGCTTCTGAGAGACACAGCCAGAATACAGCAAATACAGAGGCGAATGTCAGCAGCAAACCACTGAACTGAGAATAGGACCCCCGTTGAAGGAATCAGAGAAAGAACTGGAAGAGCTTGAAGGGGCTCGAGACCCCATATGTACAACAATGCCAAGAAACCAGAGCTTCCAGGGACTAAGCCACTACCTAAAGACTATACATGGACTGACCCTGGACTCTGACCCCATAGGTAGCAATGAATATCCTAGTAAGAGCACCAGTGGAAGGGGAAGCCCTGGGTCCTGCTAAGACTGAACCCCCAGTGAACTAGACTGGTGGGGGGAGGGCGGCAATGGGGGGAGGGTTGGGAGGGGGGCACCCATAAGAAAGGGGAGGGGGGAGGGTGATGTTTGCCCGGATACCGGGAAAGGGAATAACACTCGAAATGTATATAAGAAATACTCAAGTTAATAAAAAAAAAAGAAATACTCAAGTTAATTAAAAAAAAGAAAGAAAATTAAACCCAGCCCTGGCATTTTCTCATTAAATGCCTGGGCATTCCAGTCCCACAGGTCTACCTAAGTGCCTATCACAGAGAGGAAACAGGTGACTAGCAGTTTGAGAAACATGGAAAGTTTCTCAGAATCCATGGCTTTTAATTAATGACTTCCTAGCATCTAGCAATTTATCTCAAGCATCTTGCACAAGTGGAACATGTTTGGTTCCACAACTTTGGATTATCTCACAGGTAGGAATGGACAAAACTCATACAGAATTCATAATAAGGCTTCTAGACATTACTAAAAAGCTCTCTTATTTCTTACAACTCAAACCTGAAATCTGGATAATAAAGTGGACTTGCAGAGATCACTTCTTTTATAAACAAATTTCCTAGAGTCATGTACCCAACTACTCACATTTTGTCATGGAATAGAAATCGGAGTTTTACAGAGCCTTCCAAACTGATATAGGTCTCAGTCACTGACTAAGGGGGCTTCTCTCTGGCCTTTAAATCTTCCTCTTTAGGCTGAAGATTTTCCAGGGACTAGGGAAAACAGATTGCCTGCTTGTATGCAATGTAATGCTAATGTGTGATATTTTACATGAACCAATGAAGGCATTTTTTAAAGATATTGAATTGCATCATAAAAAAGTTATTCCCTTGCATCCAATTCTTTACTTTTTACATTGAGGACTATTGGTTGGTTAAATGCGCATATATCTGTAAGATTTACCAATCTGTATTTTAACAAAACAAGAAATAAAAAGGAGGCTTAGTCTAAATTCTTTCTGATTCCTGTTGTTCGATTTAGCAAGTAAAAATATAGAATGTTGATTTGGACAACCAACATGCCATTTTATGGTACCTTCTATGTAATATCTAGATAAACTACTATTTAGAAAATTGCTTCATGGTCTGGGGAGATGGCTCAGCAATTCTTGATACCCTTGTAGAAAGGTAGAATTCAGTTTCTAACACCTACGGCTAATGGCTCATGACCACCTATAACTCCAGCTCTAGTGAATCTAGTTTCCTATTCTGGCTACCCAGTGTTGGTATTCACATACACATTGTAAAAATACAAATTAAGATGATGACAACTATTTTTAATTTATTCTTATCTAAAATTAGAACTTAATCACTCAGTATATTATTTCTGAAGGTAATGGTAGCTGTATACAATTTCAATAATCTTATTTATTTATTTATTCATTTTTATTTTATGACTATACATATTTTATCTCCATGTATGACCCAGCACTATACATTAGAGTGTCTGTAGAGGCTGGAAGAGAGCACTGCATCTCCTGGAACTGGTATAACAGACAGTTGTGAGCAGCCATGTGGGTACTGGGAACCAAACCCAGGTCCTCTGAAAGAGTGCTGGTGGTCTTAACTACTGAACCATCTCTTAGCCCCAATTACTAGAATACTAAAAATGATATTTAATTTCATTGTTTCTTATCCCTTGAAAATTATTTGTTTATTGGTGTAGGGGAAGTATATACAGGTGAAAGAAAACTTGTTAAGAGTCAGTTTTCTTCTGCTACAATGTGGGTCCTGAAGCTTGAATTCAGGTCTTTGAGCTTGGCTATAGTATTTTTGTTGGTTTTTTTGGGGGGGGGCTTTCTTGTCTGTTTGGATTTTTTAAGACAGTATTTCTCTGTGTAGCCCTGGCCTTGCTAGAACTTGCTCTGTAAAGAAGGATGGCTTTGAACTCAGACATCTACCTGCCTCTGCCTCCTAAGTTCTGGGACTAAAGGCATGCAACACTAGCCCTCAATTGGCCAGAAATATCTTATCATCTTGCAGGCCCATTGAATATCCATTTTGTAGCAAATAAAATTGCTGTTAAATCTAATTCCCCTCTTTCTAACACCTCTAAACAAAGCTTTTTTTTCTCTAACTTATCTATTTGGGAATTGACTATGTGATTTGCTTTGGCCAATGAATGTGGACATGATAGCGTGCAAGTTTTGGACCACGTGGGCATCTCTATGCCTTATTCTTGGCCCAGCATGAGATCCATGGAACAGCCTTGCAATCTGGAGTCTGGCCAGCTAAGTTCAACCAGATTAACAATAGATCTATGACTGTGAAGTAAGCATGCAATGCGAACTACTGGCTTTGCAGGTGTGTATTAAATGGGATTATTCAATAATTTACCTCTTGTTTATGGAAGTTCCACACTTTCACTTAGAGTGGTAATAAAAAGCATCTTAATTAATAAATTTTATGTGAAATTTAACAACTTGATTACAAATACCACTACATCTATCAGAGTACATTACATGGATATGGAAAAAGTGAGGCTGAGGGTACCTGAATGACTCCTTGCTGTTTGGAGAGTACCTCCAGCAGTGAACTGCCAAGTTCCTCCCAGCCTTTATGCATAGAGGTAGAGAAGGAGCAAGAGGCTTGTAGTGGAGTGAATGACAGCTTTAATTCTTACTCTGACACCATCTGTGTAACCCTAGGGAGTCACTAAATGTGGGCTGGGTGGACCTAAGAAAGTCTTCTAAGTGCTTGTAGCTGCCTGGGGTTTTGTTGTTGATGCTGTTGTCTGTTTTCATCTCTTCTAAAATTAGGAAACTCCAAGGGCTAGGTTGTATGGAAAACAGGGGAGAAGTTTCTTAAAGGGTAACAGCCTATTGTTAGATAACATATGTATAAAAGAAAAGACGTCCGTATTTGAAGAAATTGCTGTATTCATATGGTAAATATTCACAAATATACTATTTTAATGTGACTGGCAAGACATGAACTTCTTTCCCAGTGATTGATATTACTGATCACTAATGAGGTAAGATGGATTTCTATTGAATCAAACTATCCATAGCATATAGATCTGTCCATCTTTGCAGATCGCAAAACTCGTGGGGCTTCAGATTTTCTCCTAGTCCTGTAAATGTCCTCAGGTGCTTGTATTTGCAGATGGTGGTGGGAGTTTTCTGGATATCACAGAAAATGGTGAGCTCAGGAATAGATTCCACTCCACAGGTATTAACCAGACCCATCATGTTGTCTTTCTCCTCTTCTGACTCTTAATCACACAATGATTCAAAGTGGTGCACATTTAAAGCTAGAGTTCCCAGATACTTTTAGAGGCTTCACATGGAGGTCAGAGAATTCAATATCCTTAGGTCCTCTAAGTCTTTCATGGTTGACATCCACATAGTTGACATTCTGAGAATTGAATCATTTCTGTCATCTAGAGGGAAGTAAAGTGATGGGGCTCCTACCCAAGTAAGAAAAAGTCCTCATTTACAAATCATCAGAGTGTAGACCAGGACCATTCAGTGCTGGAAATATTATCCAAGGAAATGACAGGTCTTTATTCTCACCCTGGAACTGTGACCAGTATCTGTCACAGTAAACTCAGAAGAAATCTTCCAAAATCAGCATGAGAAGCAAAAGAGATCAGTAAAATTGAAAAGTGATTATTAAAAAATGGCAATGAGGATTTCCATCTATACCTAGAGCCGACCTTGTGCCACAGTACCCCATACCCAAATCTTACATGGAGGGAGCTGGTCTCCCAAGAGTGCTGATAAACAGGGTTAGAGGAGGGACAAGCCACAGTCAGAGGCAGCAAGACCAGCTAATACCACAGATAACCAGATGGCAAAAGGCAAGTGCAGGAGCATAAGCAACAGAAACCAAGGGTACCTGGCATTATCAGAACCCAGTTCTCCCACCACAGCAAGCCCTGGGAAATCCAACACACTGGAAAAGCAAGATTCTGATGTAAAATGATATCTCATAATGATGATAGAGAACTTTAAGGACATAAATAACTCTCTTAAAAGAATACAGAAGAACACAAGTAAACAGATAGAAGCACTTAAAGAGGAAACACAAAATCCCTAAAAGAATTACTAGAAAACACAACCAAACAGGTGAAAGAATTGAACAAAACCATCCAGAGTCTAAAATGAAAATAGAAACAGCAAAGAACTCACAAAGGGAGACATCCCTGGAAATACAAAACCTAGGAAAGAGATCAGGAGTCATTGACTCAAGCATCACCAACAGAATACAAGAGATAGAAGAGAGACTACCACATGCAGAAGACACCATAGAAAACATTGGCATGACAGTCAAAGAAAATAAAAAATGCACAAAACTCTTAACCCAAAACATCCAGGAAAACCAGGACACAATGAGAAGACCAAACCCAAGGATAATAGGAAGGGAGCAAAGATTGCCAACTTAAAGGGCCAGTAAATATCTTCAACAAAATTATAGAAGAAAACTTCCTTAACCTAAAGAAGATGCCCATAAATATACAAGAAGCCTATAGAATTCCAAGTAGATTGAACCAAAAAAGAAATTCCTCCTGTCACAGAATAGCCAAAACACCAAATGCACAAAACAAAAAAAGAATATTAAAAGCAATAAGGGAAAAGGGTCATGAATCATATAAAGGCAGACCTATCAGAAATACAACAGACTTCTCAACAGTGACTATGAAAGCCAGAAGATCCTGGGCAGATGTCATACAGACACTAAGAGAACACAAATACCAGCCCAGGCTACTATATCCAGCAAAACTCTCAATTATCATAGATGGAGAAACCAAGATACTCCATGACAAAACCAAATTTATACATCTTTCCATAAATCCAGCACTACAACGGATAATAGATGGGAAACTCCAAAGCAGGGAAGGAAACCATATCCTGGACAAAGCAAGAAAGTAATCTAATTTCAACTATCCCAAAAGAAGATAGACCTACAAACATATTTCCACCACTAACAACAAAAATAACAGGAAATACCAATCTTTAGTCCCTAATATGGCTCAATACCAATGGACTCAATTACCCAATAAAAAGACATAGACTAACAGACTGGATGCATAAACAGGACCCAGCATTTTGAGGTGTGCAGGAAGCATGCCTCGGTGACAAAGACAGATACTATCTCAGAGTAAAAGGATAGAAAAAAATTTTCCAAGAAAATAGCCCCAAGAAGCATGCTGGAGTAGCCATTCTAATATTGAATAAAACCAACTTTCAACCAAAAGTTATCATAAAAGATAAGGAAGTATACTTTATACTCATTAAAGGAAAAATCTACCAAGATGAACTTTCAGTTCTGAACATCTGTGCTCCAAATGCAAGGGCATCCATATTCATAAAAGAAACTTTACTAGACCATAAAGCACACATTGCACCACCACACACAATAGTGGGAGACTTCAACAACCTACTCTCATTAATGAACAGGTAATGGAAATGGAAATTAAACAGAGACACAGTGAAACTAACAAAAGTTATGAACTTAATGGATTTAACAGATATCTGTACAACATTCCATCCTAGAACAAATGAATATACCTTCTTCTCATCACTTCATGGCACCTTCTCCAAATTTGACCATATAATTGGTCACAAAACAGGCCTCAACACATACAAGAAGATTGAAATAAGCCCATGTATCCTATCAGATCACCACAGACTAAAGCTGGTTTCAGTAACAACAAAAACCACAGAAAGCCCACGTACACGTGGAAGCTGAACAATGCTTTACTCAATGATGAATTGGTCAAGGAAGAAATAAAGAAAGGTATTAAAGACATTTCAGAATTTAATGAAAATGAAGGCACAACATACCCAAACTTATGGGATATAATGAAAGCAATGTTAACAGAAAACTCATAGCTCTTAGTGCCTCCAAATATAATCTGGAGAAAGTATACACTAGCAGCTTGACAGCACACCTAAAAGATCTAGAACAAAAAGAAGCAAATGTACCTAAGAGGAGTGGACTGCAGAAAATAATCAAAATTAGGGCTGAAGTTAACCAAGTAAAAAGAGAAAGAACTATACAAAGAATCAAGAAAATCAGGGACTGGTTCTTCAAGAAAAGCAGCAAGATAGATAAACCCTTAGCCAGACTAACCAGCATGCACAGAAACAGTATCCAAATTAACCAAATCAGAAATGATAAAGCAGATATAACAACAGAAACTGAGAAAATTAAAAAATTCATCAGATCCTACTACAAAAACCAATACTCAACAAAACTGAAAAATCTGCATGAAATGGACAATTCTCTAACAGATACCAGGTACCAACATTAAATCAGGATCATATAAACCATCTAAACAGTCCCATAATGCCTGAAGAAATAGAAGCAGTCTCCCATCAACAATAACAAAAACAAACAAAAAAACAAAACCAAAGAACAGGACCAGATGGGTTTAGTGCAGAATTCTATCAAACCTTCCAAGAAGACCTAATACCAATACTCTTCAAACTATTCTACAAAATAGAAACAGATGGAGCACTACCCAATTCCTTCTATGAAACCACAATTATGCTTATACCTAAACCACCCAAAGATCAACAAAGAAAGAGAACTTCAGAAAAATTTCCCTTATGAATATTGATGTAAAAATACTCAATAAAATTCTCAAAAACTGAATCCAAGAACACATCAAAACAATCATATATCATGATCAAGTAGGCTTCTTCTCAGGGATACAGAGATGGCTCAATATACCGAAATCCATCAATCCACCACATGAACAAACTTAAAAAAACAAAAACAAAAACAAAAAAACACATGGTCATTTCATTAGATGTTGAAAAAGCATATGACAAAATTCAACAACCCTTCATTTTAAATGTCTTGGAAAGAACAGGAAATCAAGCCACACACCTAAACATAGTAAAAGCAATATACAACAAGCCAGTAGCCAACATTAAATTAGATGAAGAAAACTTGAAGCAATCCCATTAAGATAGGGGACTAGACAAAACTGCCTATGTATTCAATATATTATCTCCATATCTATTCAATATAGTGCTTTAAGTTCTAGCTAGAGCAATTAGACAACAAAAGGAGGTCAAAGTAATACATATTAGAAAGGAAGAAGTCTAAATATGACTATTTGCAGATGCTATGATAGTATATTTAAGTGACTCCAATAGTTCCACAAGAGAACTCCTACAGGTGATAGCAACTTCTGCAAAGTGGCTGGATATAAAATTAACTCAAACAAAGCAGTAGCCTTCCTCTACTCAAAGGATAAACAGGCTGAGAAAGAAATTAGGGAAATAACACCCTTTTCAGTAGTCATAAATAATATAACATATCTTGGGTTGACTCTAACCTAACAAGTGAAAGATCTGTACACCAAGAACTTCAAGTCTCTGAAGAAAGTAATCGAAGAAGACTTCAGAAGTTGGAAATATCTCCCATGCTCATGGATTGGCAGGATTAATATAGTATAAATGGCCATCTTGCTGGAAGCAATCTACAGATTCAATGTAATCCCCATCAAAATTCCAACATAATTCTTCATAGAGTTAGAAAGAGCAATTCTCACATTCATTTAGAATAAAAAAAACCCAGGATAGTGAAAACTATTCTTAACAATAAAAGAACATCTGGAGTAATCAACATTCCTGACCACATGCTATACTACAGAACAATAGTGATAAAAACTTTATGGTTATTTGTACAGAGACAGACTGTAAATCAACAGAATAGAACTGAAGACGCAGAAATGAACCCACACACCTATGGTCACTTGATCTTTAATGAAACAGCTAAAACCATCCAGTGGAAAAAAGACAGCATTTTCAGCAAATGGTGCTGGTTCAACTGGTGTTCAGCATGTAGAAGAATGCAAATTGATCTTTCTTATCTCCTTGTACAAAGCTCAAGTCCAAGTAGATCAAGGATATATTATTGAATATAATAGAAGAGAAAGTGGGGGAAATCCTCAAAAATATGGGCACTGGGGAAAATTTCCTGAACAAAACACCAATGGCTTATGCTCTAAGATCAAGAACTGACAAATGGGACTTCATAAAACTGCAAGGCTTCTGTAAGGCAAAGGACATTGTCAATAGGACAAATGGCAACCAACAGATTTAGAAAAGATCCTTACCAATCCTACATCTCATAGAATGCTAATATCCAAAATATACAGTTAGACTCCAGAAAGTTAAATAACCTTTTTTAAAAAATGGGCTCTAGAGCTAAACAAAGAATTCTCAAGTTAGGAATAGCAAATGGCTGAGAAACACCTAAAGAAATGTTCAACATCTTTAGTCATAAGGGAAATGCAAATCAAAACAACCCTGAGATTTCACCTCACACCAGTGAGAATGGCTAAGATCAAAAACTCAGGTGACAGCAAATGCTGTCGAGGATATGGAGAAAGAGGAACACTCCTCCACTGTTGGTGGGATTGCAGACTGGTACAACCACTCTGGAAATCAGTCTGTGGGTTCCTCAGAAAATTGGACATAGTACTACCTGAGGACACAGCTGTACCACTCTTGGGCATATACCCAAAAGATGCTCCAACATATAATAAGGACACATGCTCCACTATGTTCATAGCAATCATATTTGTAATAGCCAGAAACTGGAAACAACCTAGATGTCCCTCAACAGAGGAATGGATACATAAAATGTGGTACATTTACACAATGGAGTACTAGTCAGCTATTAAAATCAACAACTTCGTGAAATTTGTAGGCAAATGGTTGGAATTAAAAAAAATATCATCCTGAGTGAGGTAACTCAGTCACATACATGGTATGTACTTCCTGATCAGTGGATATTAAGCAAAGATCTTGGAATACCAATGATAAAACTCGCATACCACATGAAGCTCAAGAGGAGGGATGACAAAATTGTGGATTCTTCAGTCCTACTTAGAAGGGGGAACAAAATAATCAAGGAAATTCAGGGACAAAGAGTGGAGCAGAGACAGAAAGAAAGGCCATTCAAAGACTGCCCCACCTGTGGATCCCTCCCACATGTAGACACCAAACCCAGACACTTGCTGATGCCAAAAAGTGCTTGCTGACAGGAGCCTGATACAGATGTCTCCTGAAATGATCTGCCAGATCCTGACCAATACAAATGCGAATGCTTGAAGCCAACCACTGGAGTTACCTCAATGGAGGAGTTAGGGGAAGGGTCAAAGGAGCTAAATGGGCCTTATCCGGTATCAATGGGAGGGGAGGCCCTTGGTTCTGTGAAGTCTTGATGCCCCACCATAGACGAATGCTAGGGTGGTGAGGCAGGAGTGGGGAGCATAGCAGGATAGTGAGTATGGGATAGAGGGTTTGCAGAGAGGATACCAGGAAAGGGAATAACATTTAAAATTTAAATAAATAAAATATTCAATTACAAATAAAGAATGTGACAATGAGTTGTGGTCAGAAAGATGGCTCAATTAAAAGTGTTAAAATCACTTGATGGTCTTGTAGAGGATCCAGATTTGATTCCTAGCACCCATGTTTTTGCTGAAACCATATGTAATTCTAGTTCCTGAGGCTCCAACACCTGCTTCTGACATCCATGTATACCAGGATGTATACAGTGCACTTACATACTGCAGGCCTAACAATCATGTACAAAGGAATAAAATAACTAATTCTTTTTACAAAGTAAAAAAAAAATGGCATCAAAGGCTCAGTAAGATGATCCAGGGGGTAAATGTACTTGTTGCAAAAACCTGATGACTTGAATTTAATCCCTGAAACACATAAACATAGAATAAAATTCCTTTGTCCTCTATATGCACAGAACACCTGCACTTTTGTGTGCACACACATACATGCAGATGTGTATGCACATATGTACATATATATACAAACTTACAAATAATAATGATGGAGTGATGATATATAACAACAAAATTATTGTTATTTTAAATAGAAAATAGAAATGCAAGTAAACAAACTACAGAATGAAATCTCGATAGAAGTAAATCTATGGATATAAATGGCATTTATGTGGCCTTGGGTACAGAGAGGGGCATGATGACACCACCACACTACTAGCTAACTGCAACTGGGTAGTGGTGATGGTTGTATAAATTTCTATAAATCCCTGAATTTATACTAAGACAAGTAAATTTTATGACACATGAATCGTATGTATCTCAATAAAGCTATTAATAAAGATTTAAAAGCAATTGCAATAGAGACCATGGGTTTGGTACTGAGGCTACAATGATAGATATAAAGGACACTAGAGATGGCATGCAACACTGTTGCAGAGAATGAGAAGTCAGTTGCCAGCAATTATATAAAGCAGCTTAAAACTACACTAACTCCAATTCCAGGGGATCTAATTCCTTTTTTCTGACTCCCATGGGTACTACACTATCCCTACACAGACATACACATTTAACATAAATAAAGTAACAATAAAATATTTTTAAATGTTCATTGCCACAATGTTTATGCTACTGGGGAACAGGGATCCTGGGTATGCACTTCTATCACAGTGCTGGGTTATGTCATTGAGAACTCCCAATGGGACATGATCTAGCAGAGAGTATGAAACAGAGAGAGATAAATACTATAGCTTTGCACATACATTAAAAATATGTGCATGGGGAGAAAAACATGTTTGAAAATGATTTTTAAACAGACTATGCATTAACATTAACACTTGAAGAGAGCAAGACATGGGGGTAGAGCTTGCTTAAACTAAATGAATCGCTAAATCAACCCAACAGCCAAGGGAAGTTACTATCCTTTACCAGGAACTGAAGAACGTGATTAACCTACCCTGTGCCATGGGTCTTATAGAACGCTGGTCTTTTCCTTAAGTTTACTCTAAACATGGGGTAGTCCTCTCCTTTTGCTATAAGATCATGCACTTTGTTTAATATTTGACATGACTTGTTTTATACATGTACAGATTTGTCCATTGCTCAAAATTAGGACTCTCAGATTTAAGATTCTTTTTCTGTTTAAAAATAAGATTCTAGATGGCGACACAGGAAGCTGATTTTTTATTCACTCTTCTTTCCTGGACTAATTATGCGTGGAGTTTTGCGTGTATATTTGGTCATTAGCCAACAAGGCCATCCTCTGCCACATATGCAGCTGGAGCCATGGGTCTGTCCACTTTGGGTAGTGGTTTAGTCCCTGGGAGCTCTGGTTGGTTGGCATTGTTGTTCTTATGGTGTGGCAAAACCCCTTTAGCTCTTTCAATCCTTTCTTTAACTCCTCCAATGGGGGTCCCGTTCTCAGTTCAATGGTTTGCTGCTAGCATTCGCCTCTGTATAAGGAAATGCTACCTTATGGAAGATTCCAACTGTCCTCACTTCACATTGCTAGGGCAAAGTCTTGGATCCATTCCTCTTGGCTGGGAAGCTCTGACGCAGCATGTTCCTGATTTTTACATTGATTCAATAGGATACGCCTTCACACTCCCTCTGTTTAAATATGTGGGAGGTTGCCGAGTTGGACGCTATGTTTACTATCCCACTATCAGCACATGCTGTCTGTGGTGAAGAATCAAACTCCTGGATTTAATAACGCTGCTTTCATTAGCAGAAATGCTCGTCTCAGCAAAGCAAGGCTCATCTATTACTATTTACTTGCTTTTGTTTATGGCCTTATTGGATCTTGCAGTGATGTAGTCATGGTTAATTCCTCTTGGACACTAAACCATATTCTCTCACCGTAGAAAGCTGGGCATTGCACTAGCATTGTTTATCCACCCTGTGATGTGCAAACATTTCTGGACATCCCTTTACATGAGAAAAAGGTGACCCTGGGGCATTTACTGGTTTCCATTGGCCAGTTCAGGCCTGAAAAGCATCATGTTCTGCGGATCAAAGCCTTTGCTCGGTTGCTAAATAAGAAGATAGCTGAGTTCCGCTATTATCTTAAACTTGTCCTTATTGCAGAATGTCTCAACAAAGATGATGAGTTTAGAGTAAACCAACTGAGAAGACTATCCTAGAATATGGGAGTTCAAGAAAAGGTGGAATTTAGAATAAACATTTCATTCGATGAATTGAAGATTTACTTGTCTGAAGCAGCAATTGGTCTGCATACCTTGTGGAACGAGTACTTTGGGATTGGAGTTGTCAAGTGTATAGAGGCTGGTACAATTATCCTTGCACACAATTCTGGAGGCCCAAAGCTTGACATCGTTTTTCCTCATGAAGGACAAATAACTGGATTTCTGGCTGAGAGTGAAGAAGGCTATGCTGAAACCATGGCCCATATTCTTTCTCTGTTGGCAGAAAAGAGACTTTGAATCAGGAAAACGCAGAGCATCTCTGAGCAGATTTTCCAACCAAGAGTTTGAAGTAGCATCCATGGGAAAGCTACTTACTTAATGCCCGATCTGCACGTTCTCAATGTTTCATGCAATGTGGAGATGAAGTTAGTAGGACAGCCTGTGTGCAAGTCCCCAGTTCCATCTCCAGCACCAGTAAAAGGAAACACCTTCATGTGTAAATATTTTCTAACTTTATTTTTCATTATAATAAAAGCAGCCTGAACAATTTTCTCAGCAATTTTGTATAGACAAGGCAGTAGTTAACAGCAGAATTAATCTATTGGAAAAAGTAAAAAAATAAAAGATTCTAGTAACATTTTATTTTAATGTGAATGCCAATATAATTAGCTAGTACTTAATTTACTTAAGAAAAGAATATCTCAAAATGAAGTTCATCCCCTAAAGTCTTGTAAGCAAAATCAAACCCTGACTGTCTGTGCTGAAAGGAACATATTTAGACTTATTTCATAACATATATAATCATTTTCCTTTGGGATACAGAACATGTTATTTGCAAATGGTTACAAGACACCTTTCTATCAAGGAATCATTATAGCTATTTTTTCCTGATCATTCCTACCCATCAAATGAAAAATCCACAGAAAGACTGTACATCTGTTCATGTATTATGGCCCTGAAAAGGACCACAGCATTGTACTGATATTTTTTCACCAGTCTTTTACAGTAACCATTGTTTAACCTCTTGGGTACACTATCATTTCATTTATGGTTGAATTGCACATGACAGCCAAGCTGTGAACCAAGACCCCAAACTTCATTCATATACTAAGATGACAAGACAGGAGTCCTCCACCTTTTCATCCTCCAATCACTCATTTTTGTGGAGATGGTTTTTATTCTTTTCTCATTTTTCTTGGAAAAAACCAGAGTTTTCACGATATAACACATTAAGGGTATAGAATACTATTTTAAAGATTCAATGGGTAGATTCTGGAGAAATTCTCTTAATGGGTAGAATGGTAGCAGGCATGGGGATTAGAATTCAGATCCCCAGAAACTGCTTAAGTGCCAAGTGGACCTGGTGGCCCAACTTCAATTCCAATGATTTGAAGGCAGAGACAGAGAGTCGCTGAAGCAAGCTGGTTCCAAGATGAGACCATATCAGTCTATGTTTGACTGAGAAACTCTACCTCAATAAATATTGGGGAAAGTAACCAACCAAGGAATATTTCTAACATCAATCTCAGTCCTCAATATAAGTACAACCATGTATATGTACATATGAGCACACATGTATGTACAAACACACAAACATAAATGCATACACACACAGGCATACTCAAATGTGCAAGTACATGCACATCACGGAATATTCATAACAAATAACAACACAGAATACGTGATGAGAATAGAATATGTCACTAAGCAGTAAGAAGGATTGAAAGTTGACTCCTCAGATACAGAATCATGCCTCACAGGGCCCTGTCAGCCCTAATGAAATAGAGAACTTGGCAGATTGTGATTGTGGGAAGTAGACGGTGGTTTATGAAGACTAAAGGTAGACAGATCCATCCAAAGTGATACTTGACTATCGTTATATTGACAATAGTTGTTCAGTCTGTCTTCTGGCCAGTGGGACATGAAATACTTATTGAGACTAGGTAGGGGAGAAGGGTTCATTCTTTCACTGACCTATTCTGCAAGCATTTATGGAAATTTTTCTGTGTGCCAGTCATGGTATGAAGGGCTGATGTAGAGGGTCAAGGTAATTGGTCTTTATCCTCGAGCTAACACTTCACCCAGGGAGCTTGACCACATCCAAAAGTAGCTAACATGCATCAGTAGACAACCACCTGCATTTTGACAGTCACTGCCACCCTGTCCCCTGCTTCTTTACTCCAGAACCAAGCTTTATTTCCTTTTGGCTACTGAGGCTGTCAGCCACACAGTAATGAGAAAGGCATGCTGCGTAACAACCCATCTCCCCTGCGACTCTCTGACAGGACTTAGTACCATTTGTCACACAACTGAACAATGAGCCTGCAGTGGCAATTAAGAAAATCCAAGTCTATCTGCATTTACCCCAATGGAGCTCTTCATTCCTGAGAGTTTTTGAAATTACAGTGTTAAGTAAAGCCATCACCAGAATGTTCTTAGCTTATTTGAAAACTCATTAAGTAGGAAATAATGAACTCAGTGTACACACCTAAATGATGATCATAATTACAGGGATGGTTTGGGGGACCACATTTTTCTTTTTTGTTTCTTTCTGCCTTTGTGTCATTCTGAGTTATATTTCTGCATGCTACCCACTAAATTAATTTTGTATTTCTTCTGGTTTATTTTATCTCTGATGTAAACAACATGATAGGTTTATAGCAATGTAAGAATAAGGTATACTTTCAGCTGAGTGAAAAATATAACTTGAAGAAAAGTCTGTATGATTATGCTAGGTTTTACTGAAAAATTCTGTTTATTTAACCAAGAGTTCTACTGATCCATGTTATGGGTGATGCTCTAGTCATGTCTGATTCTGGAATCTTAAGCTAAGTAGAAGTACATAAATCCAAGGCTACTGTACTGAAATCTAGGTTGAAATTCTCTTTGTAGCTCATTGTAGGGGAAACACCATTTCTTTAGCATGAAACATTAGAGGGAACCAAGATTGGGGCTTATAGTACCTTTAATGTTAACTTTTATTTTTTTCAGTTTTTATTGATTCTTTGTGAATTTCAAATCCTGTCCCCAATTTCCCATATTTCCCAGTCCTTCCATATCCTTTCTCCACCAGGGTAACCTTTCCTCAAAAGAAAATTTAAATATTATAATTACATTTTTAAAAAAATGTCTCACCATGGAAGTTGCAATGTGTCACAGTGTAACAGACATTACACACTTTTATCCAAATAGCTTACTTGCAAATGTTCATTGCAATGAGTCATTGATCTGTCTCAAGGCCTCTGGCTTCTGCTATACCTTTAGTACTGCATTCTCACAGAGACTTCTCTCAGATATCCTGCTGTTGCTGTGAGTCATGGAGATCCTGAAGATTTGATTCTTCAGTTCTGGCCCCTTAGCATTCTCCAGGAGCTCTCAGGTAGAGTTCATTTTAGAATGGTCCAACTCAAAGTCATGGATCTGAAGATGTGTAGTGGCTCAGTTGGTCATCCTTCAAGCTCTCCTGTGCCAACACCAGTGTGCCCAGCTCTCCCACACTGCCTAGGTGGGAGACAGGGACAGTCTTCTGCACCCAGTCATTATTGGTACCACAATGCTATGATAATTGAGGGGGAGGGCCAGCTCAACACAACCCTTGGACATCAACATGGCCCCAGGTAGCATCCCAGACCATGGATGTCCACATGGCTTTTGATGATAACATGTACCACAGATAACAATACAGATCCCTGCTACATGAGGCAATGGACCAGTCATGGCCCTCAGCAGCAGCATGGCCCAGACACCAACATACCTTCAGGTAGCAGTTCAGGCTACACACATCAGGCTGTTCCTCATTGCCTTCATGGCCTCACTTCATAGTACACAAACCTCATCTCCATCACATGATTATTTATCCTAGTAGCAACAACCCACCTCACTAGGCAGTGGATGGGCCTCTGATTGTCTTCTGCCCACCTATGCTATGAAGCAGAATGAGGGCTTCTCTAATGTCAACTAAGTGACTATATTAGCATATTCTCTATGTTGCCACTATAACAAATGGCTTCAAATCAATAACAACACAGGTAGCTCACCTAACCAAAGCTTTACCTCTCATATTTATGCTTGGGAGTTGTCTGAGGTTCTCCTTCCCTTTGTCACTGCTGAAACTACAGATGAAGAAATAATCTATATTCAGAAGAGTTCTTATCACATAGGCGAACATGGTAGAACCATTTAATGATGCCTAAAGTCACTCACTGAAAATCATACATATCATTTTTGCTTCTATCCCATTTGCCAAAGAGAATACCAGCCAAATCCATTGGCAGAATTAAGAAACAAAACCATTCCACAAAGGGAACTGGAAATAAAATGAGGAGTCGCAGTCCACCAAAGTGCCTTTGGACAAGAAAGCGACTTTGGTTTCCTTTCGTTTGCATTGGGAAAATAGGACTGTACGTCTGTGGGCTCATGCTCCTGATCTAGTGTGCAATGTTTGAGAAACTGAAGATAGTACATGCTGGAAATTTTAGATTCACTATTGTCTGTGGAACATACACTAGCATGGGGATGACATGTGTGAGGCAGCATGTCTGTACTGCTAAAGGAATGGGAAAGGAGAAAATAAGAAAGATCACAGACATTTATAGGGAAATCAACCCCCGAGACACTGTGAGTTCTGCTATTGGCCTTTGAGTGCAATAGGGTTTTAGGGCAGTAGCAAACAGCTGAGACTGGGGCAACAAAGGAAAGGAATCTCCCAAGCTCACATGGATAATGTTATACACTCTGACTTGACCTTTTTCTATTATGATAAAAATGAAGTTTTCTAGCATTGTGAAATGTGACCAGATGTTTAATAGAGATGGGACCAAGATACCCTATAAGAGCTAAAACTATTTCCAGGTTTTGTGTTCCTGATGATGGATTTGGGAGGAAGTTTGACTTTTGTTTGTGCTGCATAATAGTAACCAAATTTCTTGAACAAAATAAAGCAAATTACTGCCGGCAGAAACAAGATATATTTAGACATGGAAATCAGGTATTTTTACATATCACTTTAGTGATCTCATGCATTCTTATACATCTGTACATTTTGACACCTGGAAGCTGGCTCAATAAATATAGCAATTACCAAGGCCAAGATACATCCAAGCAGCATAAGTGATGAGAGTCAGATTAAACTTCCCATTTGGTCGTCTTTTTGTTTAGCTTTGTCTGGAGCAGTCCTTTCTTTGATACATGAAGCTGTCCATTTTATACAGGGGTGTCTTAGAGGCCGCAGACAGGTGGCTGTGATAGATGCCCCTCTATTGGAGAGCAATAAGAGTGGAAAGAAAAATGAAGGATTTGCCAAGCCCTTTGTGTGGAATAGAGAACTCAACCAAAGGAAGCAGGAGGGTGAGCCATTCATCTTGAACCTATATCCTTGCTGCTACTTTCCCGAGTGCTCTAAGGCCCTGCATTTTGATCTCTGTCCAGGACAGTTTATGAATCTAAATTGGAATGCGGTCTTAGGGATGGGATTTCTCAACCTTGTCACTATTTACATTTAGGGTTAGATCATCCTGTCACTGGGGGGTGGTGAATAGACGGATTCTATGTGTGGTAGATTGTATGCTTGGCTTTCCAGTTTTCACTTACCAGATGCTAATGGCACCACCCGCTAAGATTACACAACCTAAGAGTGTTTGCTCTTATCGCCATGGCCCCTTGGGGACTGAGTCACATTCAGCTGAGAACCACTGATCTAGAAAATGTGATTTTAGAGACACCTGAGCTAGTCAATAGCCAGCCGTAGGAAGCCAGCATGCAGCCTTACAGTGATGAATGTGGGCATACTTCATGTTTAAAAGTCTGTGAGAGTGATCAAAAGTCTGCCTCTCCCAGGTTAGTCATTACCTCTGTTGTTATTAATTTTCTAAAGCGATGCATTGGAATGAGTGACTCCCATTTGAATCCCTCTCCCACGGCTGGCTGATTTTGCTCCCCTATTGTTTCTAATTTCCTGTAATGTCTGATTACATAGGGAAGCGTTCAATATGATCCTCATGTAAGAGCCCCTACAAATAGGCTTATGCCTCAGCTGTAAGCAGAAGCGAGGGAAGGCTTTTACCTTACTGCACTGAATAAGTGTGTCGCTGGAAGTAAATGTGGTAACAACACAGATGATAACTAGGGACAGAAAGGATAAGTCAATACTGGACTGAATGAATTTTAAAGATGGTAAAGGTGTATATTTGTAATACTTATCCATTTCTGTCATATGGACTAGAACATCTACTCAATAAAAACATACTCTTTGGTAGTGTTTATGTTTCTTTTCTCTGGAATTTCTGTGGGTGTATCTTGTGGGTTATACGATATTTGCTCTTCTCTGAAGGTGTGTCAAAAACTTCTTGCCCATCTTGGGTATAAATTTTGATACATGCTTATTGTAAAAGGGCCTTTGAGCTGAGTGAATTCTTACTGAATTGACACTATTGCTTGTCAGTTCTTTTTTAAATAATTATTTTACTTATTTACATCCAAGATGTTGCTCCCCCTCCAGGTCTCCCCTCCCAGAGTTCCCCAACCCCATCTCCACACCCCTTCACCTCTGAGAAGGCGCCTCCCCCCTGACACCCCCTTTCTCTGAAGCATCAAGTTTCTACAGGACTAGGCACATCCTCTCCTACTACGGCCAGACAGGGCAGTCAGTCCTCTGCTACATATGTGTCTTTGACCTCGGAGCAGTCCATATATGTTCTTGGTTGGTGGCTTAGTTTCAGGGAGCTCCCAGGGGTCAAGGTTAGTTGACACTGTTAGTCTTCCTATGGGATTTCCATCCCTTTCAGTCCCTTCAATCCTTCCCCTACCTCTTCCATAGGGGTCCCCAATCTCTGTCCAATGCTGTCTATATCTGCAATCTGTCTCAGTCAGCTGCTGTTAGAGCTTCTCAGAGGACAGCCATGCTAGGCTTCTGTCTGCAAGCACAACATAACATCAGTAATAGTGTCAGGGATTGGTGCCCACCCATGGGATGGATCTTAAGTTGCCATGGTCACTGGTGGGCCATTCCTTTAGTCTCTGCTCCATTTTGGTTCCTGCATTTCTTTTAGACGGGAACAATTCTGGGTTTTGAAGATGAGTTGGTGTCCCTATCCCTCCACTGGGAGCCCTGTCTAACGAATGGAAGTGGACTGTTCAGGTTTCATCTCCCTACTGTTCAGCTAAAGTAACCTACACTGAGTGCAGGGTGCCTCTCTCATCAATCCTGTAAGCAGGTGGATATCATAGGATAGACGTCTGGGTCTCCCTCCAAGATGAATGATGATGGTCAACAAAATGGCTTTGTTACCACTCGCTGCCATTTCTGATGACCTGAGTTCAGTCAAATCCATAGGAGAGAACTGATAACCCCATGCTCTTCTTTAATCTCCATACACATACTGCAATGTATATGCTCTCACACATAATAAACAAACAAACTGATAGTGTTTATTTTAAGATGAATGTTTTAGGGGAACTATGTGTTTGGTTCTATGAGTTTGGATGATAGCTAAATACTTCATTGTTATTTTTATCTGCATTCATGATTTTAAGGTGTCCTCAGTAGCTTTGTTTGTTTTATATCACCATAAAAATAGACCTCACCTATCACAATGATGTACTAGTTCAGGATACCAATTGATTCTTCATCTAGACTGTCCTGGTTCCAATCCTGCCTCTATGTAGTTAATAGCTTGCCATCATGGGACAAACCATGCTTCTCAGTTTACCTACTATATAGATTTACATGTATTGAATGAATCAAAATACACAAAGTACCTAGATCAGAGCCCAACACATAATGACTGTCATATAATGATGGGAGTATCTTTAACAGTTTAGTCTTGTTTAGTTTAAAGTAGCTTACTTTAAACTAAAGGAGATCCTTCTTCATAGAGTGTCCATGTTTACTGAATGGGAAAAATGTGTGTGCAAATTTATATGTACATAGTTGCATGCTCAAGTGTAATTTGTGTTGATGAGGGGTTGCAGACTCCACAAGATAACCTTGAATGTTAGCCTTAGGGATGCCATTCACCTTCTTTGACATGATCTCTCATTCACCTGCAGCTCACCAATTTGATTAGACTGGCTAGGCAGTGAGCCCTGGGGATCCACCTGCCTACAGCTTCCCAGTGCTGGGATTGCAACACACTCAGCATCTTGATGTATGTTTGGCAAACTACATTTAAGTCCTCAAGTTTATACAACCAGCCTTTTACCAACTAAGTTATGTGTCCAGTCTTGCCCTGGAAATTTTGACTTCAGATAAGAGATGATGTTTTCTATAAATATGCTCCATATTATACTGGGGGAATACTTTTAGTTAAAAATACACAGCTGATATTTTGGTTATAATTGAATATTATTTCTTCAAAGATACCTGTATCTTCTACTTCATGAACATATTAAATATCATGTAAAGATAGGAAGATTCTTCAACCATGCCATTTAACATTGTTTTCTAACCCACATGGATAAATTCTTTATCTTCCATAAACAAACACAAAACTTAAATCTTAAAAACATAAAAAATATCTTCCAAGCTTGAAGGGGCTCGAGACCCCATATGGACAACAATGCTAAGCAACCAGAGCTTCCAGGGACTAAGCCACTACCTAAAGACTATACATGGACTGACCCTGGGCTCCAACCTCATAGGTAGCAATGAATAGCCTAGTAAGAACAGCAGTGGAAGGGGAAGACCTTGGTCCTGCCAAGACTGAACCCCCCAGTGAACATGATTGTTGGGGGGAAGGCGGTAATGGGGGGAGGATGAGGAGGGGAACACCAATATAGAAGGGGAGGAGGAGGGGTTAGGGCGATGTTGGTCTGGAAACCGGGAAAGGGAATAACAATCAAAATGTAAATAAGAAATACTCAAGTTAATAAAGATAAAAAAAAATCTTCCAGACTGGTACAAATCTCCTGTCTTTTAGTTAATCTCAGAGTGATACTTAATTCATCAACAGTTAAGTTACTGTCCAATAACTCCATGCAATGTTCATTCTCTTGACTTTCACCTTTTATTATGCTAATCCTTAATTAGAAAATTAGAAATTAGAAAATCAGAAAATATTTAAGTAATAAGGTTTTTCATGAAATATTTTCTTGATGTCTTTTCACAGATTGCCATGTGAGTGGCTCTATAACATGATCCATACACTATGCTTTATGTTTTTTCTGTAGGGTCTGCTTCTGAACTCTGCATTTATTAAATGTTCAGCCCTGTTTGACTGATTCCCATGTTCATGTTGCAGCAATGTTTGGCTGAAAGGCTTTCAGAGATGGCAGAAAATAGATCAACTGTTAGATTGTAAGCCAGTAAGGAAGAATGTCTTAGGTGTGTTTTGTTAGCCTTCATGACCCATATAGAGTTATCTCTCTTGGAGTCAGGTTTGCTTAGGAAAAGCATGATGACATCTATAATTCACAACTTAAATCTTAGGCACATTATTCTGGCTGATGCCCAAGGTTTATGATAAAATGACAGCATTATTTCTCTAGAGAAGCTAGCAATAAAATAAAGTAAGGATGTCTGTTAAAAAATGTTTTATTATGGTGCACACTTATTAACAATAAGATCTGTTTGAGACATCTGAGAGTACTTTCTTTCTTTTTTCTTTATGCTTCTTTTGAGGAACCCTTAATGTATCTGAAGTGACCTAGAATGTCCTTTCTCAGACTTGCCTTGCCAACAGAAGGTAGTATTTAAAGTCAATATGTTGTGTCACAAATCCCTGTGGCTAAGATGCTAATTATTTTTCATTACATCTCCCAGCAACATTGAATGTAGAATCTGAAACTCCTGCCTCACCTCCTATACCTGTTGTAACACCTATGTCTAGATGATATAATTTCCCAGGATCATAAAGTTTGAGAATATATGTATGTCTCACTCTACTAGAACAAGATGTAGACAAAAGAAATGCATATGACATTTGGTGACTTCCTTATGAGAAAATGACATAGAAATAGAAGAATTCTGGCTAGTGGCATTTTGTCTGCTGTCTTGGCAATAGTGTGTGGGCTCAGAATTCACAGTCGTTACTATGTGGTGTTGTGGGTGGGTCCAACTGCCTTTGAATTGGGTGATTATAGAAAAATAACACAGCCCATCAGGACTTGTCAGAGTTGAGACTCATGAGGACATGTAGCATTGCTCTCAGCATTCTCCATGGCAGACTCCAGCTCAGACTGGTTTAAGCACAAAGGCAAATATGTTCTTCTAAGAAGAAACTCCTACTTTCAATTCAGGCACACCTGTCCTTTATACTCTACCTGGCTGGACATGGATTCAATATTATTTTAAGACATGCCTTATCAGAAGACAAGGCAGCCAACATGTGTCTGTCACGATTTCAGAGAGAGGGTATCTCCTGACAAAACAAGAAGATTTGCTAGAGGAGATTGTCCTTAGCCTACAATGACACAATTATATATTCCTTGATCAATCCTTAGTAAGAGGAGGAGAGTAATATGATTGGCCAAGAGTGAATCATGTAAACACCATGGACCTTGGATGATGAGAAATTTTCAATAGAGCTATTTATAATGGGAAGAAAATTTGGAAATTTTCTACCTTATATCAAAGATGTTTTGTTTGATTTACAAAAACAAATATGTATTTGTTTTTATGATTTATACATTTGTCCACATCTATACCTATAATGCCTATTTCTCAGTATCACTTAATCTCATCTTTGATCTATATTAAGCAAACAGCGAAGAAAAATTGAAACTTTTGCTCTATTTATTTCCATATTTAATTCTAACTTCTTCCTAATTCTGATAGGTGGGTGTGGTATACTTGGTCTCATACTGTGGGTAGGAGTATCCTAATGGCAAGAATGATTGTAAAGTGGTGGGAACTGGCCACTGACCTTTAGAGTGTCACAGCACTATAAGTCTGAGATCCTAGCAAGATAATATGAATTTTAACAGAATTTTATATGTTCCTGAGGTATATGTGTATATATGTATAGTTGCCAGATGTGGAGTTTGGTGTTAAACAAGGCAGAAAATGGGGCAATAATGTTGCATCATGGAACTTTGAAGGGTCAATCAAGAAATACAGCCAATACATAGAGGGGTTATAGGAGAGTTTAGAAATGACTGTTTAGGCTATTGAATAGAGAATAGGTTTAATACCACAGTGGATTCCAAAGCAAGGCCCCCAGTATATTACCATCAGTAATCCCTAAAGACTTGTTAAAAGGACAGACTTTTTTTTTTCTTTTTCTTTTTCCTTTTTCTTTTTTTCGGAGCTGGGGACCGAACCCAGGGCCTTGCGCTTCCTAGGCAAGCGCTCTACCGCTGAGCTAAATCCCCAACCCCAAAAGGACAGACTCTTAAACACAGCCTCAGTCCTAGTGAAATCAAATCCTGCTGTGGGAGTTGAGCCCAGAGATCTACATGTTAACAAGTCCTTCAGGGGATTCCTACAGAGTCAAGTTAGGAATCAGAGACTTTGGGGGATGGCAGTAGAAAGACCCCTTAGGAAGCCATGGCCATCTTCCAGAAATAAGGACAATATAAAGTCATACAGAAGATGTAGAGATCAGATCAGACACAGATACATATAGTTTCCATTTATTGGAATCACTGGGAAAACCTGATAAGGGACTGGATGTAGAGATGGAGGAGAGCATGTAATCCTTGGGTTCGTAATGGGAGAGGCTATAGCTCTGACAACGTTTTTCTTCCCGCCAGCCATAAAATTAAAGATCCAGAAGCCCAACTCTGAGACCAATGAGGGTCAGATGACTTTTTTATAAAAACACCATCCACTAAGGAGTTTTGTTTCCTTGTCATCTTGAAGCCTTAATTTTTTCCAAATATAAAATAGGTATTAATGCTATTCTTAGGAGAGATATACTAAGAATATGAACTTATATCATGAGCATTAAGTGCCATGCAAATCAAGTTGTTCATGATAGGAGGACTGAGTAGGACACAAATACACATACCATTTCTGTGGACTTCCATTAAACATCAATCTCTTAGTAGTTATCAATACCCCTTATACTGGATTGCCTTTAAATGGCTATACTTACTACTTAGAAAATAGTCTTCCATAAAGAAAAGTTTTAAAAAGAACATCATATCAAGGCTGGGCAAGGCAACTCAGTAGAAGAAAGTCCCAAAAGCAGGCAAAAGAGTCAGAGATACTCCTCATACTCCCACTATTAGGAGTCCCACAAAAACACAGGAATAACAACCTTGCCACTAGAGTCTCTGAGACCTCCTATGAGCCCTGCTTAGTTGATTCTGTGAGCCATGATCTCTTGATGTGCTCAATCCATTTGACTCCTATAATTCTTCCTCTCCATCTTCCACAGAGTTTGCTGTGGGTTTCTGCATTTGCTTCAATCAGCTGCCAGCAGAGTTTTTTCTAATGACTTTTGGGCAAGACACAGACCTATGAATATAACAGAATATAATTAGAAAACATTTTATTTTGTTCCTCTCTGTCTTATGCCTCTGTATTATCCAGCTTCTTGTTTCTAGTCATCCATGCAGTATGAGGCAATAATACAAGTGAAAAGCCTTCACACTGAGATTGGATAAGGCAACATAGCAGGAGAAAAAGTCCCAAGAGCAGGCATATGACTCAAAGATACATCTAGAGTTAGGAGTATCCCCAAAACACCAAGCTAACAGCCACAACCTATGGACAGTGAACCTGTTGCAGCTCCTTGCAGGCCACCCCCAAAATGTCCTCCGATTCCAGTCATCTCTCTCCACACCTTCTCTCTCCATCTTTCCTGCCCACCTGATCTCTCCTGTTCCCATCCCCACCTGCACCAAGTTCATTCACAAAATCTATTCTATTTCCCCTTCCCATGAAAGATCTATGTTCCCCCTTAGAGCTCTCTTTGTTACCTAGCCTCTTTTACTCATTGGATTGTAGTATTGCCACTTTAGCTTCTATGAGTCCATGTGGACACCACTTAGACTGTGTTCTCCTAGTGCCCTCCATCTCCTGTGACCCCTACAATCTTTCTACCTCCTTTCCAGAAGATTAACTGAGCTCTTAGAGGAAGAATCCAATGGAGACCTCCAGTGTAAAGTCTCTCTTTAAATAATGTCTGGCAGTGAGCCTCTGCATTCGCTTGCTTCCAACTGCTGCAAGAGGAAAACACTTTGATGACAACTAGACAAGGCACTGATCTATGAATCAGTACAACGGAATATCATCAGGAACCATTTCATTGACTTTTTTTAGACTTGTTGTGTTTGGTTCTACCCTAGGTTTCTGGGCTATCTAGTCTCTTGTTCCTGAACATCCAAGCAGTGTGGAGCACAGGTTTCTTCTCATGGTGTGAACATCAAATTAGTCCTGTCATTGGTTGGCCACTTTCACAAAGGTTTTTTTTCTCCATTGCTCTAGCACAACCTGGCAGGAGAGTTTGTAGGTAGAAGGTTTTATGGCTGGGTTTGTGTCTCAGTCTTACCACTGGAAGCCTTCAGATTCCATATCCTCTATTTATAGAAGTCCTTGCTAGGATAAGTTTCATAGAATCCTAGGAGTTTCTACTGTACTGTTTCCACATCACCCCTCAAATGCCCTCCAATTCCAGTCATCTCTCTCCATACCTTCTCTCTCTATCTCCTCTGCCCACCTGATCTCTCTTGCTTACATCCACATCTGCCCCCAGTTCACCCACAAAATCTATTTCAGGGGAAATGGGATTTTCCCTGCAAAACATATTTCCTAAGTATCCCCCTTAGAGTCCTCCTTGTTACTTAGCCTTTTTGAATCTGTGGCTCGTACCATGATTATCATTTACTTGAGAGTGTATATCCGCTTATATGGTTGTCTTCTGGGTCTGGGTTACCTCACTTAGGATGTTTTCTTTTCAAGTTTCATCCATTCTCATGCCTATTTTAGGGTGCCACCTTTTAACAGCTGAGTAATAATATTCCATCACGCAATTGTACCACATTTCCTTTATCCACTGTTTAGTTGAGGGACATTTAGGTTGTTTCCATGTCCTGGCTATTATGAACAATGCTGCTATAAACATAATTGAGCAACAGTCTTTGTGATAGGATGGAGCAACCTTTGAGTTTATGTCCAAGAGTAGTATATTTGGGTTTTGAGGTAGATTGATTCCCAGAGTGCTGAGGAACTGCCATATTGATTTCCACAGTGGTTGTACAAGTTTGCGCTCCCACCAGCAATAGAGGAGTGGTTCCCTTACTCCACATCCTCACTGCCATGAGCTGTCATTTGTGTTATTGATCTTAGTGAGTCTGACTGGCATGGAATCTCAAGTAGTTTTGATTTGCAATTCTCTGATGGCTAATGATATTGAACATTTCTTTAAATGTTTCTCAGCCATTTGAGATTCCTCTTTTGAGAATTCTCTGTTTAGAATCTGAATTCCATTTTTAAATTGGATTATTTGGTTTATTGATATCTAATCTCTTGAGCTACGTTTATTTTGGATATTAACCCTCACTAAGATATTGCTTTGAGGTTTTGTCCATTTAATGTGATGTTGGCTATAAACTTCCTGCAAATTGCTTTTAATTATATTTATGTATGTTTGTTGTATTTCTACTCTTTCTTTCCAAGACTTCTATCATGAAGGGGCATTGCATTTTGTCACATGCTTTTTTTTTTAATTTTGCATCTAATGAGATGGCCATGTGTTTTTTGTTATTTGTTTTGTTGTTGTTGTTGTGGTGGAGGTGGTGGTGGTGGTGGTGGTGGTTTTCCTTTCAGTTTGATTATGGTGAATTACATTGACTGATTTTCATGTGTTGGACCATCCCTGCATCTTCGGGATGAAACCTACTTGATTGAGGTCAATGATTTTGTTGTGTTCTTGGATTCAGTTTGCAAGTAATTTATTGAGTATTTTTCCATCAATGTCCATGGTGTACAGAAGATTTGTCTGTAATTCACTTTCTTTGTTGAATCTTTTTGGAGTTAGGGTATCAGGGTGACTGTGGCCACAAATTATTCTACAAAATAGAGAGAAAAGGAACATTGCCAAATTTATTTCATGAGACTTGGCTCTGAATTTTAAAGAAGAGAAAAATGGATGCAACATGAAACCAAGAGAGTGTTAAATTTAATCTCAGGCAATGCTAGCACTGAGTATTGAACTTTTCCCAATGTAAGTCTCAGAGTTTCTTTTCAGAAGGAGACTTGCCCCAAGAAAATATGCTAGATATTTACCTAAATTTACTAATAAATACTTGGGGAATGAAATGAGGTTGTTTTCCATAAGTCAATTGTGTGTGGCTCACCGTCAAAACCATAATAAGGTCGGGTGGAAGGCAAGAGACCTTTGAGAATAGGGGAGTATAAGTTTTTGCTTATTAAGGATTCAACATTTCAAGGTTTTTGAAACCTAGAGCATATTAATTACCTCCAACTCTGAGTAGTCACTTCTAAACACATA